>NC_143394.1:43890945-44216134 GCF_980474605.1 Leiobunum rupestre
TTTTATTATTCAATTTATATTTATTGAACCATCTAAAGTTCTAAGTTTCTTAAATTTGGCCAAAGCAATTCTTATTACGCTAGTGTTGGAAATTGGGTGAATTTCGAGCAGTTCTTTTCCGAAGTTGGGTCCTTATGAAGAGAAGGACCCACGTGGATTCCGAGTTTTAGATTAGCTTTGTGAATAATAAAATTTACAGTCACAAGGCAAGACCGCAGCTGACCAGTTGAAGATTTCAATTACGCTCGTGGTGCTGGCAAAAAAAACGGCTTTCCTATGGATCATTTTAAACTGGTGCTTTTCGGTCTCCACATTTGGAGACCAGACGGCAATGCAATTTTGCAAGATAGGCCTCAAGTTAGTTTGAACTGCAAAAACCATCGTGGAGATGCCGAAGGAGAGAGCCAAGCGCTCTATGGACCTGGGAAATTATTCTGTTGAGGTGAACACCCAATAAATATAGAAGTGATAATAAAATCGAGGTACTTGAACTTGGTGGCGTGTTTTATGCCCGCCTTCGATATCTTACGCATAGAAAGTGGGTGGGACCAATGCGATGAAGACTTAGGGCCTGGCATTTTTTTAGTTGGACTCTTGGAGCTTCCAGCAGGAGCTCCAGGACAAAGAATTTATCCACTCCTTCAGAGTAGGAGGAACTACAAAACCGAAGACGGGCCACTAATCCCATCTACGTCATGGAAATTTACAAGCAGTTGCTCGGAATCTTGCAACCTGCGTTCAGGATATTGCACTGAAAAAAATCTTGTTAAATTTACAGGAAACTCTTGGACTCCGGTGAAGCCAAGAGGGTCCCGTAAATTTTACAAGTTATGATGTTATCTGATAATCCAAATTCGTAGGTGTAAATTTTACTGACAATATATTTGTCAATTTAACAAGACCTTGCTTGTATTTTTAATTATAAATACTGTTCATATAACAATCTGATAATGTAAAATATACAAGTTGGCGTTTGAATTTATCTATTACCATTTATTAAAATTTCAACTATCTTGATGTAATTTTTACAAGTAGATCAGTAATACTAATGTGAACAGAAACTAATTTTTACGGTTCCCCATGTAAAATGTACATTAGGTATTATTGTTAAATTTACACGGTAAAATTATATTAATGACATTTATGCTTTATAAAATAGGTCTTGCGAAACTATTTAAATGATCGTTGAAAAGAGTCCATTTTACTGAGGGTCGCGTAAATTTTACAAGTTATGATGTTATCTGAAAATACAAATTCGTATCTGTATATTTTACTGACATTTATTTGTCGATTTAACAAGAATTTACTTGTACTTTTAATTATAAACCCTATTAAATTAAAATAACAATCTAGATAATGTAAAATATACTGGTAGGCGGTAAAATTTATCAAATACCATATATTAGAATTTAAAACTATATTCAAGTACTTTTCACGAGAGGATCAGTACAGCTAATGTCGAACGAAAATAAGTTTACGGTTCCTTGCTTCAAATTTACACCGATAAATTATATTAATAACATTTGGGCTTAACTAGCCGGGGTACGTAGTATTTCCCGGGGAGATAAGTCTATTTCAGGTAAAGGTAGGTTTTCAAAGGGAAATATTTAAGAATAAATGCATTTCTCTAAAGAATTTTACACTGAGGCGAATTCTGATACGTTTAACACGATAATAGAACGCTTTCATAACCAACTGATTAATGACAATTTTAACCAATTAAACGTTGCTTACATAATAATTTGTCTTTTATTATACGGCTTAGTGTCTATAGAAGAAGGCGTTTGAAACATTGCTATAATTTAAGAGTTTTTCGTGTGTATGGCCAAAGAATGAAGAAATTCGGTCTTTTGGCTAAGACCAAAGTGTAGTATCTTTTATATATAATGCTAGCCCAGTTACATAAACAAGAATTAATCGTTGAAAAAAAGTAATAATCTGTAATAATATGCATTACAGAACTTATGTATAATAAAAATTTTAGTTGTAAATTTTAGTCTTTTGCTGTGTTAACTTACTAACCATACTGATGTAAACATTACTAGTAATTAATTGTAAAAAAAACGAATGCTCATTTTTTATTTACAGTTAGAAAAAGTTAAAACCAATTACAACAGCTTGTTTTCAAAAGTAAGGGATAGACTTGTAAAAACCTCAATAATGTAGAGTAAAATATATAATATCAAAGGATATGTAGCTTATATTTGACATTATTGATTACTGTGTAAACTATTTTTTTCCTCAGTGTATATTTCGTCGCCTTTAAAACCAAACCACGTATCTTTTTAAGATTTGTTTATAAAGTTACGTGGTTTTGTGTTAACGACGACGATTTGTCGTTTTAACAAGAACTTGCTTGTACTTTTAAATATAAACCCTGTTAATATAACAATTATCTTGAAGTAATTGTTACAAGTGGATCAGTACAAAATAATGTTGAAAATTTTTGCCCCCCCCCCCACAAGATATCAAGATATTAATTTTTAATTCTGCGTATTATTATGTCTATTTTCATTCTAAGCATATGATTTACTTCCTGTTTATTTTGATGATTTTTGGTCTAAAACATTCATTGTAAAGTGAATTCCTCCCTGTTACAAAAGGGATTTGTTTCTTGCAAAGAGTTCATAAATATTCATTCATTCATTCATTCATTCAGGGCCCTTTTATTTGTTATGAAGCATTTGTACCCCCTTCCCCTCGAGCCTATTCAAAGCGTTTTCAATAGTTTAGATTTGCACGCCCCCCCCCCCTTGACCTTCTTCGGTGGGCCCTTAAAACGAAAGGGCCTCCTATTTGTCATGGGCCCCGGGCGGTCGTGGGCTCTGCGGGTCATTAGTTACGCCACTGTCTACAGACTTAATGTAAAATGAGCTTTACCGTGTAAAAATTTAAAAATATTTTTTGGTTTGTTTTTTAAAAAGTAATATACCCATTTTACTAGTATTCAGTTAGTATAAAATACGTACTATGAGGTAATATTTAGTGTGAATATACTTTAATATCTAAATAATGCTAGCCCAGTTACAAAAACAAGAATTAGTCGTTGAAAAAAACAGTAATAATGTGAAATAATGTATTACAGATCTTATGTAAAATCAAAATGAAAGTTGTAAGATTTAGTCTTTGGTTGTGTTAACTTACTAACCATGCCCATGTAAAAATTACTAGTAATTACATGAAAAAAATACGAATGCTCATTTTTTATTTACAGTTAGTAAAAGTTAAAAACCAATTACAACTGCTTGTTTGAAGAAGTAAGGGATGGACTTGTAAAAACCACAGTAATGTGGAATAAACTATATAATACGAAAGGATTTGTATATTTTACATTATTGATTACTGTTGAAACTACTTTTTTTTTATCTCAGTGTGGTACGTATATTTGGGAAAATAGAATGGCGCGGGAAATGGCACAATAAAACTGAACCATCCGTTGCTGGACAAAGGGTACCCTGCGCCGTAACCAGCCTTAAAATTTGAGTAGGGCACTAGTAGGGCACTGTTTTCAGTGGCGTAGTATGAGCGAGCGAGGCGCTCCGCAATGTATATTTTTAAATAGACCTTTCCTAATGTTCGTTACGGGGAAGGAAAACTGTTTTTGCAAGGATATTTTAGATCAACGTTATATATATTACTCCTTGTTTTTACCCTCGCTCGATTCTTGAGCTCGGTATGTCGTCTGCTGCCGAGTGTAAGTATTTACAAAACAGGGCGGATTAAAATTAATCCCAGTAATTTTAATAAATTTGTTATATCAAATGTTTAAAGTATAAAATATTTCGTTTACTTCACTAGTCATAATAGGAGGGGATTTAAATATTTAAAATAACGAAAAATTTTACATGGTTTCGATGATGTTTAACAATTATGTTTATAGTCTTGTGAACTAAGGCTTAACATTTCATTGACAGCCACAGTAGTGTATCGGGTTAAGATTAATTGTTGTTTATCATAAAATATTAGCTAATAAATATATTAACAATACTTTCACAGAGTTGATATAAGTAGTATCAAAAATAAATTAAAATCAGTTTGAATTCCGAAGTCACTAAGCCTAACCCGAGCTCCGCGTAAAATGTTTGGGGAAATTTTTACCAGAAAATGCAAAAAGTACAGCCAACTTTTTGTTTAGTTTGAGCGAAATTGGTGGTGGGTGACGTAGAAAAAACAGTGAAAGCACGTAGAAAAAATTGATGGAAAGGCCTATTGATGAAAATTATAATGTTTTAACTGTCATCCAATGTGCGATGGGCAGTCAATCAGAGACTGTAACCAAAGCTGAACGGGGTCGTCTCACACTAAGAGCCCGAGCTCAATTTGAGACTGAGCCCAAGCTTTATTAAGAAAATGATTCGAGCCCGAGAAGAGACCAAAACGTTTTGTTCATTTAATGTGAGACCGAGATGAGACCATTTTAATATAGCGTATTTTTGTGATCTCGAGATGAGACCATTCAAATATAGTAAATTGCTGTGAGCCTGAGCAGAGTAATATTATAAAGTCCAACTGATACCATATTTTTGTAACGAGCCCGATATGAGACCTTCTAATTTTTAAGAGACCCTTATGTGGCCGTTTTTCCACGATTATGTTTCCCTTGGCCACTAGGGAGTGCTGCGGCGCATAGCAACACGTGCCGTAACCGTACCACTTTTGTTCTCTCCGATACGACCAACTTTGATTACGTGCTGTTTGCGCTATAGTTTGGCGTGACATTTTATAGCTAAAGCTCGAACAGCGCATGAGCACAGTTGGCCGTGTGAAGAGAGCTCTGGTCTACAGGGTTAATTCGGAGTTTACGTAAAAGACGCTTCAAGAAATCATCCTCCCAGGAAATCACCTAGAAGGAATATTTCGGAATATTTCTGAGAGCCAGGACCTGCAAGTCACTGTTTATATAGTGCTTGTTAAAAAAAATTGACACTTTTTACCTTTACAAGCCACAAGCGTTCCCCATGGCGTTATATTTTAACCCGTTAGCTTTTTCGACTTAATAAGGCTTGGCAAAAACACGACGTTCTGTTTACAGGTGAAAACTTTCCATTATTTCCACAAGCACTATATAAACAAAAACCTTGCTGGTCCTGGCTCTCGGAAATATATCTTCTTGGCGATTTCCTAGGAGGATGATTTATTTAAGCGCCTATTGGCTATTTCGGATAACGTGACTTAGCCCAGTCGTTTTCTGATTGGTCCAAAGTAGTATACCTTCTGGTATTTTCGAAGATTGTTGTAGTGAAAAGAGTACCAAGCCTGGTCGCCCAGCGGTTTCGTTTGACTTCCTATTTTTCATATTGATAAATAAATCATAAGAATTAAAAGAGATATTAAGAGACTGGAATGAGAACCGCGAGTTATGCAAATTCTTATTAACTTGACTGATATGAGCCCTTGTTAGTAACAGAAATAAGTATGAGCCCGATACAAAGCACTAATGTTTATGGAGAGGAATGAGTTCGAGACGAGCTCTTGTGTTTGGGAAAAAATAATATGAAACCGAGACGATCTCTCGTGTTTAAAAAAATTCAAGAGTTCGAGACGAGCTCTCGTAGTTAAGAAAAAACTATGATCCCGAGACGAGTTCTCGTAGTTAGGAAAAAAAACTATGATCCCGAGACGAGCTCTCGTAGTTAGGGAAAAAAAACTATGAGCCCGAGACGAGTTCTCGTAGTTAGGAAAAAAACTATGATCCCGAGACGAGCTCTCGTAGTTAGGGAAAAAAAACTATGAGCCCGAGACGAGTTCTCGTAGTTAGGAAAAAAACTATGATCACGAGACGAGCTCTCGTAGTTAGGAAAAAAACTATGAGCCCGAGACGAGTTCTCGTAGTTAGGAAAAAAACTATGAGCCCGAGACGAGCTCTTGTAGTTAGGTAAATATCTATGGGCCCGAGACGAGCTCTCGTATTTCGGAAAACAAACTTATGAGCCCGAGACGAGCTCTCGTATTTCGGAAAACAAACTTATGAGCCCGAGACGAGCTCTCGTATTTCGGAAAACAAACTTATGAGCCCGAGACGAGCTCTCGTGTTTTTGGGGAAATTCTTATGAGACCGAGACGAGACTAAGGCCAAACAAAACGTTTGGTGACACTGAGCGCGAGACCAAGTCTTGGTGTGCAGCTATGCCTGTAACGAGTGACGGGCGCCCCGTTTGTATTAGATTTACTGCAAGTTCATAATCTTAACTTTTCGAGTGGGGTAGGTACACACCGTTTAACTCACACGATAGAAATATCTTTGTATATCAGGTGTAATGACGAAGAGAGATATATAGACTATGGAAAATTTTAGTTTATATTTTTTTTATAATTTTATTTGTTTATATTAATAATTATAATAATAAATAAAAGAAAAAAAGAAAAAGAAAAATGCGTACAACTGAAAAACTTTAATGATCTCCAAAATATCTGGGTAGGGCACTTTCCTCAGATTTCAATTACATCTCAAAATTCTAGGTAGGGCACGGCCCGTGTGGCACCCCCCCTGGTTACGGCCCTGAGGGTACCCCCGAAAGGAGGGGCACGCGCTGAAAGGGTGTGAATGGGGCCACTGAACACAGGTGCTTCTCCACGAATACATTTTCTAATCAAATAAAACATTGGAAAATACTCAATTATCTTAGTCGATATGACCCCGCGTTATCCGACTGACATATTTTCAGAGAGAAGTGCTGCGAGACACATTTTTCCACGTTGATGTATGTGTGGGACGTTCCACATTTGGAATACTATCTCATGGTATCCTGACTGTGGTTTTCGACGGTTACGGTCGGCAAAACAACTTTAATTATTTGAATTAATTTAATAATTAGGTAGGAGCAGAGTTGGGCAAAACTCGGAGTGAATTTTGGCGAGTGGTATTACCCCACACTTTTCTCACTCCGCTCCCTAATAAAAAACTCTACTTGTAAGAGTGGAGATTTAACTTTTTCGTCACTCGCCGAGTGAGCTCACGCGAAAAGAGTGAAGCTAGCTGCCTTCTTCTTGTGTTTGTTGCTCCTAGCTATAGCATCTACGAGCAACAAACACAACACCCCACAAAGGAGAACGCAACCCGTCAAAAGTCGTGGATATTCTTGTGTACATTTTTCATTGGCTAGACGCTTTAGCCCGTAAAACGTTCAGCGTAAAGGCTCGTGACGCTCGTCCAATGAAATTCGTACACAACCCTTCGTTAGCATGTTTAAAGGCTGGCTGCGTTCTCCTTGTGTTTGTTGCTCCTAGCTAGAATAAACTCTATTTGTCTTATTCAACTTGTTAAAAAATTCCACACGCGTCTTGATATTTTCGCGGAAATGGGCAACAAGTTGAAAATTCGACGAGTCGCCCTTTTTATAAAGATCTAACCTTCAAAACTGAACTGAGCTCCTACGTATCTCGTGACGAAAGCGATACATTAAAACAAGTTCGGCAGGCGTAATGACTTTATAGAAAGGCTTATCTTTAATCTTTTATCATATATAAAGATGAGTATTTGTACATATACATATATATATATATGTTTGTCCGCTATAGGAATCTACAGTTTTCAACTTAGGTCGACCACATTTGGTATACTATATCATTTTACCCTGACAGTGGTTTCATAATAATAATAATAATAATAATAATAATAATCAGCTAGGCTAATACCCAAGGCACCACCTTAGGCCCATGTCATCAAGCGACTTTTAAGCCATTAATTCAGGTGGCCGGGTTACAATGCGTAGGAGGGACAAGAAAACGTGAATCTTGAGTTCGATATTTCATAAAAAATGTTTCAACCACTTTACAAAGATAACTGTTTAGACTTGAAATATCTTTTGAAAAAAACTAAATTGCTTAATTTGTAATGGCTACAAATTGTTTCCTTGTTTTACCTGAATAATCGTGAAATGGTACCCTGGAAGGTTCCTCCTCCTACTCCCCCTCCCCCAATTTAAATCGAAAAAGGAAAAGATACTCAAGCAGGTCAGCACCTAATTTATTACCAATACACCAATGTGGAAATGTGATAAAACCGACAAAGAAACAATAGTTTTAAAAGCCTAAGAAACGGCTTTCCCGGTCTTTGCCTTCGTATGGAAAGCTACGCTAGTTGTTCGACCAGAACCCAAACTCTACGTAAGGCTCGGTGTTCCAGAAAAAGAAGCAATACTGTCATGTTTCTAGGACATAACACCAGATGACGCTACGTTTGTGAATACGAGAATATTCTAGATTCTTTGATATATTAATCCTTGCCGCAAATCTCGCGCCAGAAACGGAAATAATCAGCCACCTTCATTGCAATGTAACTTAAAAGTAAAAGTTCTTGTAAATAAATATAAAGTTAGACTTTGTTATGCTTAAATGATGGTCGATTTAATTAGAAGTTTCTAGACCTATAAAATTGAAAGTAAACTATTGAGTGAGTTAGATAAATTTATTGTTAAGCTAGTTTACCATAACTAAGGCTTAAACAGACAAAACATAACAAATACATTCGCGGAGCCCACGTACCAACTAGCCTACGCCAATTCATACGGCGTCATCGAGGAAGCCTTGGACAGCGGACTATCAACGTTCACGGAAGAGCAAGAATTTATCAGGCTCCGGGACATCAACCAACCATCATGATCAGTTGATTTGATTTAAATGCAAACCAGATAGTTTAATTAGTTCGCTAATTTTAGATCCCACACCGTTATCGATTTTACATATCTTTCGATTAAATTCCATTCGAAATTTTAGTTCTGTTTACTTTGATTTGCTCTCCGGAAGATTATTTATATACTAAACCATGAATATTGATCATAGCTGAATATTCTCCTGCCAGGAGCTGGGGCTAGGAAAACGTCACCGACTTGATAGTGGGAAGGTGCTTACTCTTCGAGCATGATGGGAATTCGGAGCAAAGCTAAAACGTGTCTCCTTAAGTATGATTAAATAAATCGTAAAATTGAGTAGAAATATTTTTATTGCAAACACCTATTTACAAAAATTTCGAAATTAATTCGTATTCATTCTGGGTTGGTGATTGTGATATAATTTCCTTCGGTACTCTAGTAGGGCATGGGTTGGGTGTAGGCGCTCTTGCCGGTGATTTGGGCGCTGGGCACCTTGAAGAGGTAGGGGCGAGTGTTGACGATGGGGGTGAGGGTGCGCAGGGTGTGGGGCACCTTGTAGACGATAGGCTTGTGCTGAACGATGGGCCTGGGCACGTAGAAGATGGGTTGGGGCAGGCGGAAGAGGACGTCCTTCTGTTGGAAGATGGGTTGGGGGGCTTCCACGATGGGGCTGGGCAAGTTCAAGTACAAGTCCTTGTTCTGGATGGAGTTACCCGGAAGGCGGATGTCGGCGTGGGGGATGTCCACCACTTCCTGTCCTCCTTTGGGCAGATGGACGATGGGGGCGCTGGCGGTCAAGGCCGGGGCGGGGTATTCCATCGTCTCGGATCCCAAGTTGGCGGACACTCCGGCACTTCCGTATGGCGCCACTTCGACGGGGAGGGGCTCCCTGATCTCCAAAGAGGACGACGATCCGACGTATCCGGTGTAGCTTCCGGACGACTTTTGGGCGGCGCACTGACAAATATGAATAGTACAGTGATTTTTATAGCATAAAACAAAAAATTAGACTTCACTATAATATGATATCTTACCATGGCGGCCAAAGCGCAGAGAACGACGAATTTGAGCATATTGAAGTTTCAACGGAATCGAAGAGGTCCTGTCGTATTGATTGAGAGGGATTCGCCGTTGAATTGTGACTATTCGCTAACGAAAACTCCGGCAGCGCCCCCTATCCACACTGCGTGTAACTGTATAGTGGTGATCAGCATTCAGTAAATAGTGGTGTGCTACTGATGAGATGGTATTATATACGTTTTAACAGCGAATTAGTGTTTTCTTGGTAAGTAGGATTGAATGTCAAGTTTAAAGACATAATGTTTGGTTCTAATTATATACTGTCATTAAGATTTGAAGTCCTTTTGGATTTACTTAAAACATTGTGAGAGTAGGCCTTGGAGCAATATTGTCTCAAAAAGGTATGCTAACATTTAATTGGTATTCTATTATATTATCATATTTTAACCTTTATTTATTCCATAATAGTGAATCTCACCATGGTTCAAATTTGGAAATACATTGGGGAAAAGCCAAGAGCCTTAGAAGAAGGAGAACGGATGTTTAGAGAAAGCCCAAAAGGATCAAAATGGGATCAAAATGGAGGAAGTTGCCCGGGCCAATTTTTCGTGGCTTAAAAAAGTACAAGTATTGGAATATGGCCTCTTAATTAACTTAAATAATCAATTTCTAGCTTTTAGTCCAGATGGATTATACATGGAAAATGTAGAGATAAAATTACTCGAGATTAAGAAGAAAATATCAATTGAAGATGCTGTCGCTCAAAACAAATTTAACTCCTTGAAAATTGGAAAAGACGGAATTTAGTTACCAACTAACGATTGTAGAGGCTACTATGCACAAATTCAGCTTGGCCTTTGTGTTACACATAAAAACATGCTCATTTTTCTTGTATTCTCCCAAGGGCTATCTTTTAATTGATATTCAAAGAGACGAAGATTATTTGAAACAAAACATAGTCAAATTGTGCAATTTCTATTTCAAATTATATTTACCATTACTAGTCAAGAGTAAGTGATTTTTAAAACAAAAAAGTTCCTATTTTGTACTGTGCCAATTAGTATTATATATGAATTTGATCAATTAATGTTATAAATGAATTTTTACTTGAAGTCTTATTTATAATAAAAGATTTATAAACTTATTTGATAAAAATTAATAAAATAATCATCATCGTCATTAAATAAGATTTAAACTTAGTCATCAAATTTATCATCTGCTAGAATTGGTTTTAGTAAATTTACTAATCCACATATGACCTTCAGAATTTCGTCACAGTAGGGAACTAAATCAAGGTCAAATTTATCATTTAAAATTTTAAATAATTTGATTCTTTGAATGGTTATCTCCACGTGAACACGAGCGGATGCAATTTTTTGATTTTTTACACTTTCTTCCTTACTAAACTGTTATTTTTCTCAAAAATGGATTGATGTGTAGAGCTATGCCATTGGCCGAACATTCATCTTCAATAAGGAAGCCTAAATTTAAGTTGAATGAGTTTTAAAATATTTTTTTAACATATTACACTTTTATGCATACCTTTGTCAACCATAATTCCATCAATAAATTGTTCACAAAGATTTATGACCCCACTCTCAATGGTGACTTCCTTGTCACTTACTTTTCCACCCCAGGGGTCGCTAACGAGCGTGATCATGCCAGAAGGTGAAATTCCAATGAGAATTTTTATTGTGTGAGTTCCTTTATAATGGCTGTAGGTTGCCACTCAGTCGTGAAATGTGTTGGGCTTCATCATAGGTACTTCTGAGCAGTCCAACACAATGCGAGTATTATTAAACTCTTTAAAACATTTAGGAAAGTTACTTCTGATATTTTCCATATCCGGCCAAAAGATAAATTTCTTCAAAACTTCAGCAAGGGCACAAAGGGTTCTTTTGAAATATGTTGAAACTGTTCGATTCGAAATGACAAATAATGAAGCCAAAGCGTCAAATGTCAAATTTGACTTAAGCTTCATTAGGGTTAACAACACCCTATCTTTTACAGGCATTAGAAAATTAGAGAGCTTGCTCTGGTTTTCAAGCCCTAAAACCTCACTTGAAAGGCTTTCAAATAGTTCTTTCCCAATGCCAGTAAGAGACACAAAATCAGCATTTTTCATTCCATTGCTTGAAATTCCAACTCTTGACCCAGCAAAATACTTTCCATGGTCCAAAGAAACTTGAACACCAATAGACGCATTCATTACTCTAGATGGTTTGTGAGATTGGTCCTTTCCTTGAGCTTCAGTTGTTACTTCAGATAGCATAGCTAAGTTTGATAATGACAAAACATTATCATCCGGAGCTGGTTCACTTGCGCTTTCAACAACTTTTGGAGCAATGGAATCTGTTATTGGTGATGTTGAACATAGAACTGCTTGATTTAAAATTAAATTTGTGTTATTATTCTATTTATTATTTCACAAAAGTTTACCATAAAATAAGAATACCTTTAGAACGCTTTACGTAACGTTGAGCTCGTTCTTTTAATCTAACTTCGGTTGATTCTTTAATTGGCTTACATGGCAATTTTTAGGAGGGAATGGCGTTACATTTCAAACGTCTTCTTACAGATCTACCATCTATTGATGAGTTTTTCGATTAATTTATTTAAAAAAAATTAATATTATTTGCATCTCACCATTTCTTTCCAAGAAGTCATCATCTGTAAAATGGGCGCTACAAATCTGAGCCCACTTACTAGGCCTTTTCCCCGACTTTATCTTTGTTAACCATACATTTAAAAGTTTCTTACAACTTGGGAATTTATTAAATGATAATCCTGGCTTTGGTTCTTCACTATTTTCTTCAGTTTTACGTTTTTTAAGCGCAGTATTATTGCAAAAAGGGACCGCACAACTTCTCCCACCTCTAGCGTTAATGTGAACCGCCATATTTCTTGGATTTGTTTTGATTTTGATCACCACTATACGCTGGAAAACCAAGCTGCAGGGGTAGCGACGGCAGCGCCACCTATACCCGTTTCGCTAGCGAATTCCGTTCTCGTCGTCGATCTTTTATACTACTAAATTTCAAGTGTGGTTTCGCAAATTATTCGATTTCAACAATTGACCTTTTGTTTTTCATTTTATCGTGTCGCAGGGAGGATTGTACTGAATGAAACTTCTATATCGATAAAACGAGTTGAAAGGTCAGATTAAAAGGTTTCGAAATTCTTATATTGAACTCTTTTATAAAATTGAAATAATAAATGGTTCACTTTGTATGTATGCAATTACACGTTTCTAAGAGTCACAGCTACCGCTTTAACCCATTTTCGACTGATTTAAATCGGTTTCGGAAACCCACTGATTTTCATTTATCACACGTTTTCCGATTTATTCATTTTTTCTTACTTATTATATTATATTATGTTTTATTAAACCATTTCTTATGTAAAATAATGTACAAATAATTCCAAGTACGAAAATTCATCGAATATTAAGTTAAAATGAATGAAAAATAAGTAACTTAGTTTGGATTTTGAGTATGGAAAAGTTTACCTGAACCCGCGACGCACGAGATTACAACGAGAACCAATACATGTATAACGTTAATATTTTGAATAAAACGACTATACTAAGTTTTGTCCAACTTTGACAACTGATACTGGAAAAATTTTAAGAGCTAGGGAAAATTGCCAATGAACAATTTCGTCATGGTTTCTAGAATGTATAAGGATATTGGACAAAGACACTTTAATTACTTAGATCCTCTATTATATAATAATTTGAATAAGGACATTAAAAACTCTATGAATATATATATATTTAAGAAACAAATATGCCACTGGATTTCAGATTATGGATATCTAAATTTGTGTAACATTTTCTCCCTTATGTAAATTTTTTGTTATATTTTTTATCTTTATTTTATTTGTGATCTCATAAATTGTATCCATTAATATTCCCCTAAACGTAGTAAGTGAGAGTCCCCTGCCAGGCACAAGCCAATGGGCTTATGTGGCATATAGGGGCGATGCAATATTTTTCTTGATTTTCTTGTATTTAAACTCTCTGCATCAATAAATTAAAAAAAAACAGACACAATTTCGTCCTTTGACCAGGCTTAACTGCATATTTTAATTTGAAATAAACCAGTTGAAAAACATTTCCCATAGAAGAAGTGCGATGTCCTTTTCAAAATTAGTTGCTTTGACGTCATCACCCACCGAAAAAGGACCGGTGTCGACACCTCTTGGTCACATCCCACTGCCATTGAGGCGATGCTACTAATTATTTTACCAATCGATTATTTACGTTTTCTGCATAAAAGGAAAGATAGGATAGATTTTTCGTCATTAATGGTTTAAGCAAACCATTGGTAAAGCGACTAACCATATCATAGTAATTGTGTTCACATTTCATTTATAATATACTTATTGCAATAGCATTAAGTAATACTTTGACGCAAGTTTCACGCCCAAGAAAAGGATTGAGTAATATTGAGGCACGTTTCACGCGCAAGAAAAGGATTGAGTAATATTGACGCAGGTTTCACGCCCAAGAAAAGGATTGAGTAATATTGAGGCACGTTTCACGCGCAAGAAAATGATTGAGTAATATTGACGCAGGTTTCACGCCCAAGAAAAGGATTGAGTAATACTGACGCAGGTTTCAGGCCCAAGAAAAAGATTGAGTAATATTGACGCAGGTTTCACGCCCAAGAAAAGAATTAAGTAATTGACGCAGGTTTCACGCCCAAGAAAATGATTGAGTAATATTGAGGCACGTTTCGCGCGCAAGAAAATGATTGAGTAATATTGACGCAGGTTTCACGCCCAAGAAAAGGATTGAGTAATATTGACGCATGATTCACGCCCAAGAAAATAATTGAGTAATTGACGCTGGTTTCACGCCCAAGAAAATGATTGAGTAATATTGACGCAGGTTTCACGCCCAAGAAAAGGATTGAGTAATATTGAGGCACGTTTCACGCGCAAGAAAAGGATTGAGTAATATTGACGCAGGTTTCACGCCCAAGAAAAGGATTGAGTAATATTGACGCAGGTTTCACGCCCAAGAAAAGGATTGAGTAATATTGAGGCACGTTTCACGCGCAAGAAAATGATTGAGTAATATTGACGCAGGTTTCAGGCCCAAGAAAAAGATTGAGTAATATTGACGCAGGTTTCACGCCCAAGAAAATGATTGAGTAATATTGAGGCACGTTTCACGCGCAAGAAAATGATTGAGTAATATTGAGGCACGTTTCACGCCCAAGAAAATGATAGAGTAATATTGAGGCACGTTTCACGCCCAAGAAAAGGATTGAGTAATATTGACGCAGGTTTCAGGCCCAAGAAAAAGATTGAGTAATATTGACGCAGGTTTCAGGCCCAAGAAAAAGATTGAGTAATATTGACGCAGGTTTCACGCCCAAGAAAAGAATTGAGTAATATTGACGCATGTTGCACGCCCAAGAAAATAATTGAGTAATTGACGCAGGTTTCACGCCCAAGAAAAGGATTGAGTATTATTGACGCAGGTTTCACGCCCAATAAAATGATTGAGTAATATTGACGCAGGTTTCACGACCAAGAAAAGGATTGAGTAATATTGACGCACGTTTCACGCGCAAGAAAAGGATTGAGTAATATTGACGCAGGTTTCACGCCCAAGAAAAGGATTGAGTAATATTGACGCAGGTTTCACGACCAAGAAAAGGATTGAGTAATATTGACGCACGTTTCACGCGCAAGAAAAGGATTGAGTAATATTGACGCAGGTTTCACGCCCAAGAAAAGGATTGAGTAATATTGACGCACGTTTCACGCCCAAGAAAAGGATTGAGTAATATTGAGGCACGTTTCACGCGCAAGAAAATGATTGAGTAATATTGAGGCACGTTTCACGCCCAAGAAAAGGATTGAGTATTATTGACGCAGGTTTCACGCCCAATAAAAGGATTGAGTAATATTGAAGCACGTTTCACGCGCAAGAAAATGATTGAGTAATATTGAGGCACGTTTCACGCCCAAGAAAAGGATTGAGTATTATTGACGCAGGTTTCACGACCAAGAAAAGGATTGAGTAATATTGACGCACGTTTCACGCACAAGAAAAGGATTGAGTAATATTGACGCAGGTTTCACGCCCAAGAAAAGGATTGAGTAATATTGACGCAGGTTTCACGCCCAAAAAAAGGATTGAGTAATATTGAGGCACGTTTCACGCGCAAGAAAATGATTGAGTAATATTGACGCAGGTTTCACGCCCAAGAAAAGGATTGAGTAATATTGAGGCACGTTTCACGCGCAAGAAAAGGATTGAGTAATATTGACGCAGGTTTCACGCCCAAGAAAAGGATTGAGTAATATTGACGCAGGTTTCACGCCCAAGAAAAGGATTGAGTAATATTGAGGCACGTTTCACGCGCAAGAAAATGATTGAGTAATATTGACGCAGGTTTCAGGCCCAAGAAAAAGATTGAGTAATATTGACGCAGGTTTCACGCCCAAGAAAATGATTGAGTAATATTGAGGCACGTTTCACGCGCAAGAAAATGATTGAGTAATATTGAGGCACGTTTCACGCCCAAGAAAATGATAGAGTAATATTGAGGCACGTTTCACGCCCAAGAAAAGGATTGAGTAATATTGACGCAGGTTTCAGGCCCAAGAAAAAGATTGAGTAATATTGACGCAGGTTTCAGGCCCAAGAAAAAGATTGAGTAATATTGACGCAGGTTTCACGCCCAAGAAAAGAATTGAGTAATATTGACGCATGTTGCACGCCCAAGAAAATAATTGAGTAATTGACGCAGGTTTCACGCCCAAGAAAAGGATTGAGTATTATTGACGCAGGTTTCACGCCCAATAAAATGATTGAGTAATATTGACGCAGGTTTCACGACCAAGAAAAGGATTGAGTAATATTGACGCACGTTTCACGCGCAAGAAAAGGATTGAGTAATATTGACGCAGGTTTCACGCCCAAGAAAAGGATTGAGTAATATTGACGCAGGTTTCACGACCAAGAAAAGGATTGAGTAATATTGACGCACGTTTCACGCGCAAGAAAAGGATTGAGTAATATTGACGCAGGTTTCACGCCCAAGAAAAGGATTGAGTAATATTGACGCACGTTTCACGCCCAAGAAAAGGATTGAGTAATATTGAGGCACGTTTCACGCGCAAGAAAATGATTGAGTAATATTGAGGCACGTTTCACGCCCAAGAAAAGGATTGAGTATTATTGACGCAGGTTTCACGCCCAATAAAAGGATTGAGTAATATTGAAGCACGTTTCACGCGCAAGAAAATGATTGAGTAATATTGAGGCACGTTTCACGCCCAAGAAAAGGATTGAGTATTATTGACGCAGGTTTCACGACCAAGAAAAGGATTGAGTAATATTGACGCACGTTTCACGCACAAGAAAAGGATTGAGTAATATTGACGCAGGTTTCACGCCCAAGAAAAGGATTGAGTAATATTGACGCAGGTTTCACGCCCAAAAAAAGGATTGAGTAATATTGAGGCACGTTTCACGCGCAAGAAAATGATTGAGTAATATTGACGCAGGTTTCACGCCCAAGAAAAGAATTGAGTAATATTGACGCATGTTTCACGCCCAAGAAAATAATTGAGTAATTGACGCAGGTTTCACGCCCAAGAAAATGATTGAGTAATATTGAGGCACGTTTCACGCCCAAGAAAATGGTTGAGTAATATTGAGGCACGTTTCACGCCCAAGAAAATGATTGAGTAATATTGAGGCACGTTTCACGCCCAAGAAAAGGATTGAGTAATATTGACGCAGGTTTCAGGCCCAAGAAAAAGATTGAGTAATATTGACGCAGGTTTCATGCCCAAGAAAAAGTTTGAGTAATATTGACGCAGGTTTCACGCCCAAGAAAAGAATTGAGTAATATTGACGCATGTTGCACGCCCAAGAAAAGAATTGAGTAATATTGACGCATGTTTCACGCGCAAGAAAATGATTGAGTAATATTGAGGCACGTTTCACGCCCAAGAAAAGGATTGAGTATTATTGACGCAGGTTTCACGCCCAATAAAATGATTGAGTAATATTGACGCAGGTTTCACGACCAAGAAAAGGATTGAGTAATATTGACGCACGTTTCACGCGCAAGAAAAGGATTGAGTAATATTGACACAGGTTTCACGCCCAAGAAAAGGATTGAGTAATATTGACGCAGGTTTCACGCCCAAGAAAAGGATTGAGTAATATTGAGGCACGTTTCACGCGCAAGAAAATGATTGAGTAATATTGACGCAGGTTTCACGCCCAAGAAAAGGATTGAGTAATATTGACGCAGGTTTCACGCCCAAGAAAAGAATTGAGTAATATTGACGCATGTTTCACGCCCAAGAAAATAATTGAGTAATTGACGCAGGTTTCACGCCCAAGAAAAGGTTTTAGTAATATTGAGGCACGTTTCACGCGCAAGAAAAGGATTGAGTATTATTGACGCAGGTTTCACGCCCAATAAAATGATTGAGTAATATTGAGGCACGTTTCAAGCCCAAGAAAAAGATTGAGTAATATTGACGCAGGTTTCACGCCCAAGAAAAGAATTGAGTAATATTGACGCATGTTTCACGCCCAAGAAAATAATTGAGTAATTGACGCAGGTTTCACGCCCAAGAAAAGGTTTTAGTAATATTGAGGCACGTTTCACGCCCAAGAAAAGGATTGAGTATTATTGACGCAGGTTTCACGCCCAAGAAAAGGATTGAGTAATATTGACGCAGGTTTCACGCCCAAGAAAAGGATTGAGTAATATTGAGGCACGTTTCACGCGCAAGAAAATGATTGAGTAATATTGACGCAGGTTTCACGCCCAAGAAAAGGATTGAGTAATATTGACGCAGGTTTCACGCCCAAGAAAAGAATTGAGTAATATTGACGCATGTTTCACGCCCAAGAAAAGGATTGAGTAATATTGACGCAGGTTTCACGCCCAAGAAAAGGATTGAGTAATATTGACGCAGGTTTCAAGCCCAAGAAAAAGATTGAGTAATATTGACGCAGGTTTCACGCCCAAGAAAAGAATTGAGTAATATTGACGCATGTTTCACGCCCAAGAAAATAATTGAGTAATTGACGCAGGTTTCACGCCCAAGAAAATGATTGAGTAATATTGAGGCACGTTTCACGCGCAAGAAAATGATTGAGTAATATTGAGGCACGTTTCACGCGCAAGAAAATAATAATTAAAGTTCAGGTTTAGGCCTAAAGTTTTCACTCTCATGTCTCATTGTGCTAGAACACACTTTGCGGCATATTAACGATAATGTACAGTCCCGATCAAAATTTCTGGCCATTTTATTTATATTTTAGGTAGAGAGCCGAATGAGGGCTTCTTTGAAATAAAACCCTCGCGACATTAATATGAAATGAAAATTAGTGCCATACCACAATTAGGGCACGAGCCTAGCCGGAAATAGCCAAACCCCTCCAAAATGACGTCATGAATTTTTTTATAATTTGTCGTGTTTAAGCTTATTCGAATCGTCATTATATTCGGAATCCAAATCTGGTTTCATTTCTCAAATTGGATATGTGGTTGTAAAGTTATTGAAGAAATGGTGATGACGGAAAACATGAAAATTAACCCTAATTTAATTTTTAAGGGCTTGTTTCACGTAAAAATTAAATAAGGGTTATATTTATTTTTTGGGCCCTCATAAAACTTTGACTATCTTATATCACAACAATAGTACCACATATACTACCCCTCTCTCGGGATCCGGCAACATTTTCGTCCTTTTTTCTCTATCTTCGATGGGCATTTCCATTTCCATTTCCAAGGGAGTGAGAAACGTAAGTGAACTGATGATTTGCGTTTTCGAAAGCGCGGCTTACGAAAATGCAAATGATCAGTTCATTTTCTCACTTCCTTGGAAATTCCCATCGAAGATAACGAAAAAAGGGCGAAAATAGACCATGCTCAAACGCCCATTCACCATATCCATGAAAAAATCATATCCATCCCAGGGGCGGCTCCAGGGGGGGGGATATTAATTCTATTTTAATATACGTGTAAGAAATCAATACAGCTTACTGTTTACATGTCGTCACGGTCTTTTACATGCAAGAGCTACTGCAGCTACAGAAGAGCTACGTAACGTATACCAGAGCTTTAACAGCGGAACTTCGGCCGTCAACTATATGCTAAACCTCTTGCAGCTGCAGGCCGAGTCACTGACTCACTTCTGGAAAATCGAGACCCGTATTCGGAGGTAAATTTCAAGGCCGCGGCAGCTGCAGCGCTTAACGGCGAGGCGTTGACGGCCGTTTCTATTCCTTCTTCTAGGGGAGGCAAGGGCGCGAGCCAGGCCAATGGAAAATGTACGATACATTGTGTTTTTTATTAAACTTCAGGAAATGTTATTGTTATTTATAATTACAATTTATAACTACACAAAACCCTCGTTTTTGGCGCTGCTTCAACTTTGTTTTTGGTGCACGTATGCGATTATGGTAAGTCACAAGTATCTTAGTGATAAAATTATTTTAGTAAACCTATTTATGAAATTAGGGTTGTAGTGCAACCGTTCAACGATGTCCTCGTAATTTTCGTCGAAACTAAACCTAGTAGGCCTATATATAAGGGACAAACAATAAGTTTTATGGGAACTTTAGAATATCAAATGCAAGTGCTTTCTTATAAAAATATTCTAAAAATGTCTAAAAAGCTTTATTGAGTTTTATGGTTTTATAGAATGCCTATGGTGCACTAATACCTACAGTGCCGTGGGTGGACTCTCTTGACCTAAATCAAGGCCCAGTATTCCTCTTTCCCCTACACCACTTTTCTAATACTGTAAGTAGTATTACGGTGCATGGGTAGAAAAATCCACAAGTGTCTGTTTTCTATGTCTTGAAAAAAATCTACGACGGTGCCTCCCCCCCCCCAAATATTTGTCTGGAGCCGCCCCTGATCCATCCAAAATTTGAAATGGGGATTTCATTGCATCCTAGAGTGCATGTATGAAACAAACAGTTGAAAGAAAATCTTTCTCCCCCAGTTAGAGCTAGACAGCATAACTATTTACATGAAATTATTTGTTAATTTAGCTCAAATTAAATTAAGAACCGTTCACTCATGCTCACCAGTGCTCAATTTAGTAATATCAGGAGATGGTTGAACTAAGAGTTCCAAACTTTCTTTCTTGTGGTTTATAACAATCTTGCCCTTATAGCCATTTAAAATCAACTTGCCGTTGGCTCGGAAATTTTTAAAAATTTAATTAAAAAAAAAAGAATATACCGTAACATTAAATTACTAAAAATATACCATTATATTAATAATCATACGCTATTATATAAGGCAAGATATTGATGGGCAAGATTAAATTGTGATTTGAAATGACAAATTATTGTCAAGTTATTTAGAATCGGTGAAGTTGTGATTTAATTATTAAATCATGAGAGGAAAATTAAGCGATTCGTTTTAAATAATTATTGCAGCTATAAATCTTTTAACTTAATTGAAATTATTTAACTATTTCTATTTAGGATGATTATTAGAATAAATTAAAAATCTATTAAAACGATTTTATTGAATATTATCGGAAAATACATATTGTTTTATATCATATAAATTAGTTTTATTTAAACTTTCCGATGAAAGAAAGGATACAAAGTGATATTTACATAATTAATGTTTCAATTTAAAATACCGATTTCTCAAATTAACAGTTTGAAGTTATATTTGTGATTTTTCGAAAACATTGAAAAATAAAACCAAAAAAAAAACACAATATATCCGTAACCGCCCGGTAGATCAGTCTGAATTTTTCGTATATTATTTAACACTAATAACCATAAACTGAGTTATTTTATAGAGGGTAATTTTATCTTATGTTTGCAACTACTTTACGTTGTGTTCGTATTCTGAGCGAGAGAGAGAGAGAGTAATTTTATCTTATGTATGCAGCGACTTTACGTTATGTTTTTAGAGCTACATGATGTAGAGAGAGATAGAGTAAATTTAACTTATGTTTGCAACATATTTACGTTGTGTTAGTATTCTGAGCGAGAGAGATGGTAATTTTATCTTATGTTTGCAACGACTTTACGTTGTGTTCGCATTCTGAGCGAGAGAGATGGTAATTTTATCTTATGTTTGCAACGACTTTTCGTTGTGTTCGTATTCTGAGCGAGCGAGATGGTAATTTTATCTTATGTTTGCAACGACTTTACGTTGTGTTCGTATTCTGAGCGAGAGAGATGGTAATTTTATCTAATGTTTGCAACGACTTTACGTTGTGTTCGTATTCTGAGCGAGAGAGATGGTAGTTTTATCTTATGTTTGCAACGACTTTACGTTGTGTTCGTATTCTGAGCGAGAGAGATGGTAATTTTATCTTATGTTTGCAACGACTTTACGTTGTGTTCGTATTCTGAGCGAGAGATATGGTAATTTTATCTTATGTTTGCAACGACTTTACGTTGTGTTCGTATTCTGAGCGAGCGAGATGGTAATTTTATCTTATGTTTGCAACGACTTTACGTTGTGTTCGTATTCTGAGCGAGAGAGATGGTAATTTTATCTTATGTTTGCAACGACTATACGTTGTGTTCGTATTCTGAGCGAGAGAGATGGTAATTTTATCTTATGTTTGCAACGACTTTACGTTGTGTTAGTATTCTGAGCGAGAGAGATGGTAATTTTATCTTATGTTTGCAACGACTTTACGTTGTGTTCGCATTCTGAGCGAGAGAGATGGTAATTTTATCTTATGTTTGCAACGACTTTACGTTGTGTTCGTATTCTGAGCGAGAGAGATGGTAATTTTATCTTATGTTTGCAACGACTTTACGTTGTGTTCGTATTCTGAGCGAGAGAGATGGTAGTTTTATCTTATGTTTGCAACGACTTTACGTTGTGTTCGTATTCTGAGCGAGAGAGATGGTAATTTTATCTTATGTTTGCAACGACTTTACGTTGTGTTCGTATTCTGAGCGAGAGAGATGGTAATTTTATCTTATGTTTGCAACGACTTTACGTTGTGTTCGTATTCTGAGCGAGCGAGATGGTAATTTTATCTTATGTTTGCAACGACTTTACGTTGTGTTCGTATTCTGAGCGAGAGAGATGGTAATTTTATCTTATGTTTGCAACGACTATACGTTGTGTTCGTATTCTGAGCGAGAGAGATGGTAATTTTATCTTATGTTTGCAACGACTTTACGTTGTGTTCGTATTCTGAGCGAGAGAGATGGTAATTTTATCTTATGTTTGCAACGACTATACGTTGTGTTCGTATTCTGAGCGAGCGAGATGGTAATTTTATCTTATGTTTGCAACGACTTTACGTTGTGTTCGTATTCTGAGCGAGAGAGATGGTAATTTTATCTTATGTTTGCAACGACTATACGTTGTGTTCGTATTCTGAGCGAAAGAGATGGTAATTTTATCTTATGTTTGCAACGACTTTACGTTGTGTTCGTATTCTGAGCGAGAGAGATGGTAATTTTATCTTATGTTTGCAACGACTATACGTTGTGTTCGTATTCTGAGCGAGCGAGATGGTAATTTTATCTTATGTTTGCAACGACTATACGTTGTGTTCGTATTCTGAGCGAGCGAGATGGTAATTTTATCTTATGTTTGCAACGACTATACGTTGTGTTCGTATTCTGAGCGAGCGAGATGGTAATTTTATCTTATGTTTGCAACGACTATACGTTGTGTTCGTATTCTGAGCGAGCGAGATGGTAATTTTATCTTATGTTTGCAACGACTATACGTTGTGTTCGTATTCTGAGCGAGCGAGATGGTAATTTTATCTTATGTTTGCAACGACTATACGTTGTGTTCGTATTCTGAGCGAGCGAGATGGTAATTTTATCTTATGTTTGCAACGACTATACGTTGTGTTCATATTCTGAGCGAGCGAGATGGTAATTTTATCTTATGTTTGCAACGACTATACGTTGTGTTCGTATTCTGAGCGAGCGAGATGGTAATTTTATCTTATGTTTGCAACGACTATACGTTGTGTTCGTATTCTGAGCGAGCGAGATGGTAATTTTATCTTATGTTTGCAACGACTTTACGTTGTGTTCGTATTCTGAGCGAGAGAGATGGTAATTTTATCTTATGTTTGCAACGACTATACGTTGTGTTCGTATTCTGAGCGAGCGAGATGGTAATTTTATCTTATGTTTGCAACGACTTTACGTTGTGTTCGTATTCTGAGCGAGAGAGATGGTAATTTTATCTTATGTTTGCAACGACTATACGTTTTGTTCGTATTCTGAGCGAGCGAGATGGTAATTTTATCTTATGTTTGCAACGACTTTACGTTGTGTTCGTATTCTGAGCGAGCGAGATGGTAATTGTATCTTATGTTTGCAACGACTATACGTTGTGTTCGTATTCTGAGCGAGCGAGATGGTAATTGTATCTTATGTTTGCAACGACTATACGTTGTGTTCGTATTCTGAGCGAGCGAGATGGTAATTTTATCTTATGTTTGCAACGACTTTACGTTGTGTTCGTATTCTGAGCGAGCGAGATGGTAATTTTATCTTATGTTTGCAACGACTATACGTTGTGTTCGTATTCTGAGCGAGCGAGATGGTAATTTTATCTTATGTTTGCAACGACTATACGTTGTGTTCGTATTCTGAGCGAGCGAGATGGTAATTTTATCTTATGTTTGCAACGACTATACGTTGTGTTCGTATTCTGAGCGAGCGAGATGGTAATTTTATCTTATGTTTGCAACGACTATACGTTGTGTTCGTATTCTGAGCGAGCGAGATGGTAATTTTATCTTATGTTTGCAACGACTATACGTTGTGTTCGTATTCTGAGCGAGCGAGATGGTAATTTTATCTTATGTTTGCAACGACTATACGTTGTGTTCGTATTCTGAGCGAGCGAGATGGTAATTTTATCTTATGTTTGCAACGACTATACGTTGTGTTCGTATTCTGAGCGAGCGAGATGGTAATTTTATCTTATGTTTGCAACGACTATACGTTGTGTTCGTATTCTGAGCGAGAGAGATGGTAATTTTATCTTATGTTTGCAACGACTATACGTTGTGTTCGTATTCTGAGCGAGCGAGATGGTAATTTTATCTTATGTTTGCAACGACTATACGTTGTGTTCGTATTCTGAGCGAGAGAGATGGTAATTTTATCTTATGTTTGCAACGACTATACGTTGTGTTCGTATTCTGAGCGAGCGAGATGGTAATTTTATCTTATGTTTGCAACGACTATACGTTGTGTTCGTATTCTGAGCGAGCGAGATGGTAATTTTATCTTATGTTTGCAACGACTATACGTTGTGTTCGTATTCTGAGCGAGAGAGATGGTAATTTTATCTTATGTTTGCAACGACTTTACGTTGTGTTCGTATTCTGAGCGAGAGAGATGGTAATTTTATCTTATGTTTGCAACGACTTTACGTTGTGTTCGTATTCTGAGCGAGAGAGATGGTAGTTTTATCTTATGTTTGCAACGACTTTACGTTGTGTTCGTATTCTGAGCGAGAGAGATGGTAATTTTATCTTATGTTTGCAACGACTTTACGTTGTGTTCGTATTCTGAGCGAGAGAGATGGTAATTTTATCTTATGTTTGCAACGAATTTACGTTGTGTTCGTATTCTGAGCGAGCGAGATGGTAATTTTATCTTATGTTTGCAACGACTATACGTTGTGTTCGTATTCTGAGCGAGAGAGATGGTAATTTTATCTTATGTTTGCAACGACTTTACGTTGTGTTCGTATTCTGAGCGAGAGAGATGGTAATTTTATCTTATGTTTGCAACGACTATACGTTGTGTTCGTATTCTGAGCGAGCGAGATGGTAATTTTATCTTATGTTTGCAACGACTATACGTTGTGTTCGTATTCTGAGCGAGCGAGATGGTAATTTTATCTTATGTTTGCAACGACTATACGTTGTGTTCGTATTCTGAGCGAGCGAGATGGTAATTTTATCTTATGTTTGCAACGACTATACGTTGTGTTCGTATTCTGGGCGAGCGAGATGGTAATTTTATCTTATGTTTGCAACGACTATACGTTGTGTTCGTATTCTGAGCGAGCGAGATGGTAATTTTATCTTATGTTTGCAACGACTTTACGTTGTGTTCGTATTCTGAGCGAGAGAGATGGTAATTTTATCTTATGTTTGCAACGACTATACGTTGTGTTCGTATTCTGAGGGAGAGAGATGGTAATTTTATCTTATGTTTGCAACGACTATACGTTGTGTTCGTATTCTGAGCGAGCGAGATGGTAATTTTATCTTATGTTTGCAACGACTATACGTTGTGTTCGTATTCTGAGCGAGCGAGATGGTAATTTTATCTTATGTTTGCAACGACTATACGTTGTGTTCGTATTCTGAGCGAGCGAGATGGTAATTTTATCTTATGTTTGCAACGACTATACGTTGTGTTCGTATTCTGAGCGAGCGAGATGGTAATTTTATCTTATGTTTGCAACGACTATACGTTGTGTTCGTATTCTGAGCGAGCGAGATGGTAATTTTATCTTATGTTTGCAACGACTATACGTTGTGTTCGTATTCTGAGCGAGCGAGATGGTAATTTTATCTTATGTTTGCAACGACTATACGTTGTGTTCGTATTCTGAGCGAGAGAGATGGTAATTTTATCTTATGTTTGCAACGACTATACGTTGTGTTCGTATTCTGAGCGAGCGAGATGGTAATTTTATCTTATGTTTGCAACGACTATACGTTGTGTTCGTATTCTGAGCGAGAGAGATGGTAATTTTATCTTATGTTTGCAACGACTATACGTTGTGTTCGTATTCTGAGCGAGAGAGATGGTAATTTTATCTTATGTTTGCAACGACTATACGTTGTGTTCGTATTCTGAGCGAGAGAGATGGTAATTTTATCTTATGTTTGCAACGACTATACGTTGTGTTCGTATTCTGAGCGAGCGAGATGGTAATTTTATCTTATGTTTGCAACGACTATACGTTGTGTTCGTATTCTGAGCGAGCGAGATGGTAATTTTATCTTATGTTTGCAACGACTTTACGTTGTGTTCGTATTCTGAGCGAGCGAGATGGTAATTTTATCTTATGTTTGCAACGACTATACGTTGTGTTCGTATTCTGAGCGAGAGAGATGGTAATTTTATCTTATGTTTGCAACGACTATACGTTGTGTTCGTATTCTGAGCGAGAGAGATGGTAATTTTATCTTATGTTTGCAACGACTATACGTTGTGTTCGTATTCTGAGCGAGCGAGATGGTAATTTTATCTTATGTTTGCAACGACTATACGTTGTGTTCGTATTCTGAGCGAGCGAGATGGTAATTTTATCTTATGTTTGCAACGACTTTACGTTGTGTTCGTATTCTGAGCGAGAGAGATGGTAATTTTATCTTATGTTTGCAACGACTTTACGTTGTGTTCGTATTCTGAGCGAGCGAGATGGTAATTTTATCTTATGTTTGCAACGACTTTACGTTGTGTTCGTATTCTGAGCGAGAGAGATGGTAATTTTATCTTATGTTTGCAACGACTATACGTTGTGTTCGTATTCTGAGCGAGAGAGATGGTAATTTTATCTTATGTTTGCAACGACTTTACGTTGTGTTCGTATTCTGAGCGAGAGAGATGGTAATTTTATCTTATGTTTGCAACGACTATACGTTGTGTTCGTATTCTGAGCGAGCGAGATGGTAATTTTATCTTATGTTTGCAACGACTTTACGTTGTGTTCGTATTCTGAGCGAGAGAGATGGTAATTTTATCTTATGTTTGCAACGACTATACGTTGTGTTCGTATTCTGAGCGAAAGAGATGGTAATTTTATCTTATGTTTGCAACGACTTTACGTTGTGTTCGTATTCTGAGCGAGAGAGATGGTAATTTTATCTTATGTTTGCAACGACTATACGTTGTGTTCGTATTCTGAGCGAGCGAGATGGTAATTTTATCTTATGTTTGCAACGACTATACGTTGTGTTCGTATTCTGAGCGAGCGAGATGGTAATTTTATCTTATGTTTGCAACGACTATACGTTGTGTTCGTATTCTGAGCGAGCGAGATGGTAATTTTATCTTATGTTTGCAACGACTATACGTTGTGTTCGTATTCTGAGCGAGCGAGATGGTAATTTTATCTTATGTTTGCAACGACTATACGTTGTGTTCGTATTCTGAGCGAGCGAGATGGTAATTTTATCTTATGTTTGCAACGACTATACGTTGTGTTCGTATTCTGAGCGAGCGAGATGGTAATTTTATCTTATGTTTGCAACGACTATACGTTGTGTTCATATTCTGAGCGAGCGAGATGGTAATTTTATCTTATGTTTGCAACGACTATACGTTGTGTTCGTATTCTGAGCGAGCGAGATGGTAATTTTATCTTATGTTTGCAACGACTATACGTTGTGTTCGTATTCTGAGCGAGCGAGATGGTAATTTTATCTTATGTTTGCAACGACTTTACGTTGTGTTCGTATTCTGAGCGAGAGAGATGGTAATTTTATCTTATGTTTGCAACGACTATACGTTGTGTTCGTATTCTGAGCGAGCGAGATGGTAATTTTATCTTATGTTTGCAACGACTTTACGTTGTGTTCGTATTCTGAGCGAGAGAGATGGTAATTTTATCTTATGTTTGCAACGACTATACGTTTTGTTCGTATTCTGAGCGAGCGAGATGGTAATTTTATCTTATGTTTGCAACGACTTTACGTTGTGTTCGTATTCTGAGCGAGCGAGATGGTAATTGTATCTTATGTTTGCAACGACTATACGTTGTGTTCGTATTCTGAGCGAGCGAGATGGTAATTGTATCTTATGTTTGCAACGACTATACGTTGTGTTCGTATTCTGAGCGAGCGAGATGGTAATTTTATCTTATGTTTGCAACGACTTTACGTTGTGTTCGTATTCTGAGCGAGCGAGATGGTAATATTATCTTATGTTTGCAACGACTATACGTTGTGTTCGTATTCTGAGCGAGCGAGATGGTAATTTTATCTTATGTTTGCAACGACTATACGTTGTGTTCGTATTCTGAGCGAGCGAGATGGTAATTTTATCTTATGTTTGCAACGACTATACGTTGTGTTCGTATTCCGAGCGAGCGAGATGGTAATTTTATCTTATGTTTGCAACGACTATACGTTGTGTTCGTATTCTGAGCGAGCGAGATGGTAATTTTATCTTATGTTTGCAACGACTATACGTTGTGTTCGTATTCTGAGCGAGCGAGATGGTAATTTTATCTTATGTTTGCAACGACTATACGTTGTGTTCGTATTCTGAGCGAGCGAGATGGTAATTTTATCTTATGTTTGCAACGACTATACGTTGTGTTCGTATTCTGAGCGAGCGAGATGGTAATTTTATCTTATGTTTGCAACGACTATACGTTGTGTTCGTATTCTGAGCGAGAGAGATGGTAATTTTATCTTATGTTTGCAACGACTATACGTTGTGTTCGTATTCTGAGCGAGCGAGATGGTAATTTTATCTTATGTTTGCAACGACTATACGTTGTGTTCGTATTCTGAGCGAGAGAGATGGTAATTTTATCTTATGTTTGCAACGACTATACGTTGTGTTCGTATTCTGAGCGAGCGAGATGGTAATTTTATCTTATGTTTGCAACGACTATACGTTGTGTTCGTATTCTGAGCGAGCGAGATGGTAATTTTATCTTATGTTTGCAACGACTATACGTTGTGTTCGTATTCTGAGCGAGAGAGATGGTAATTTTATCTTATGTTTGCAACGACTTTACGTTGTGTTCGTATTCTGAGCGAGAGAGATGGTAATTTTATCTTATGTTTGCAACGACTTTACGTTGTGTTCGTATTCTGAGCGAGAGAGATGGTAGTTTTATCTTATGTTTGCAACGACTTTACGTTGTGTTCGTATTCTGAGCGAGAGAGATGGTAATTTTATCTTATGTTTGCAACGACTTTACGTTGTGTTCGTATTCTGAGCGAGAGAGATGGTAATTTTATCTTATGTTTGCAACGAATTTACGTTGTGTTCGTATTCTGAGCGAGCGAGATGGTAATTTTATCTTATGTTTGCAACGACTATACGTTGTGTTCGTATTCTGAGCGAGAGAGATGGTAATTTTATCTTATGTTTGCAACGACTTTACGTTGTGTTCGTATTCTGAGCGAGAGAGATGGTAATTTTATCTTATGTTTGCAACGACTATACGTTGTGTTCGTATTCTGAGCGAGCGAGATGGTAATTTTATCTTATGTTTGCAACGACTATACGTTGTGTTCGTATTCTGAGCGAGCGAGATGGTAATTTTATCTTATGTTTGCAACGACTATACGTTGTGTTCGTATTCTGAGCGAGCGAGATGGTAATTTTATCTTATGTTTGCAACGACTATACGTTGTGTTCGTATTCTGGGCGAGCGAGATGGTAATTTTATCTTATGTTTGCAACGACTATACGTTGTGTTCGTATTCTGAGCGAGCGAGATGGTAATTTTATCTTATGTTTGCAACGACTTTACGTTGTGTTCGTATTCTGAGCGAGAGAGATGGTAATTTTATCTTATGTTTGCAACGACTATACGTTGTGTTCGTATTCTGAGGGAGAGAGATGGTAATTTTATCTTATGTTTGCAACGACTATACGTTGTGTTCGTATTCTGAGCGAGCGAGATGGTAATTTTATCTTATGTTTGCAACGACTATACGTTGTGTTCGTATTCTGAGCGAGCGAGATGGTAATTTTATCTTATGTTTGCAACGACTATACGTTGTGTTCGTATTCTGAGCGAGCGAGATGGTAATTTTATCTTATGTTTGCAACGACTATACGTTGTGTTCGTATTCTGAGCGAGCGAGATGGTAATTTTATCTTATGTTTGCAACGACTATACGTTGTGTTCGTATTCTGAGCGAGCGAGATGGTAATTTTATCTTATGTTTGCAACGACTATACGTTGTGTTCGTATTCTGAGCGAGCGAGATGGTAATTTTATCTTATGTTTGCAACGACTATACGTTGTGTTCGTATTCTGAGCGAGAGAGATGGTAATTTTATCTTATGTTTGCAACGACTATACGTTGTGTTCGTATTCTGAGCGAGCGAGATGGTAATTTTATCTTATGTTTGCAACGACTATACGTTGTGTTCGTATTCTGAGCGAGAGAGATGGTAATTTTATCTTATGTTTGCAACGACTATACGTTGTGTTCGTATTCTGAGCGAGAGAGATGGTAATTTTATCTTATGTTTGCAACGACTATACGTTGTGTTCGTATTCTGAGCGAGAGAGATGGTAATTTTATCTTATGTTTGCAACGACTATACGTTGTGTTCGTATTCTGAGCGAGCGAGATGGTAATTTTATCTTATGTTTGCAACGACTATACGTTGTGTTCGTATTCTGAGCGAGCGAGATGGTAATTTTATCTTATGTTTGCAACGACTTTACGTTGTGTTCGTATTCTGAGCGAGCGAGATGGTAATTTTATCTTATGTTTGCAACGACTATACGTTGTGTTCGTATTCTGAGCGAGAGAGATGGTAATTTTATCTTATGTTTGCAACGACTATACGTTGTGTTCGTATTCTGAGCGAGAGAGATGGTAATTTTATCTTATGTTTGCAACGACTATACGTTGTGTTCGTATTCTGAGCGAGCGAGATGGTAATTTTATCTTATGTTTGCAACGACTATACGTTGTGTTCGTATTCTGAGCGAGCGAGATGGTAATTTTATCTTATGTTTGCAACGACTTTACGTTGTGTTCGTATTCTGAGCGAGAGAGATGGTAATTTTATCTTATGTTTGCAACGACTATACGTTGTGTTCGTATTCTGAGCGAGAGAGATGGTAATTTTATCTTATGTTTGCAACGACTATACGTTGTGTTCGTATTCTGAGCGAGCGAGATGGTAATTTTATCTTATGTTTGCAACGACTATACGTTGTGTTCGTATTCTGAGCGAGCGAGATGCTAATTTTATCTTATGTTTGCAACGACTTTACGTTGTGTTCGTATTCTGAGCGAGAGAGATGGTAATTTTATCTTATGTTTGCAACGACTATACGTTGTGTTCGTATTCTGAGCGAGAGAGATGGTAATTTTATCTTATGTTTGCAACGACTATACGTTGTGTTCGTATTCTGAGCGAGCGAGATGGTAATTTTATCTTATGTTTGCAACGACTTTACGTTGTGTTCGTATTCTGAGCGAGAGAGATGGTAATTTTATCTTATGTTTGCAACGACTTTACGTTGTGTTCGTATTCTGAGCGAGAGAGATGGTAGTTTTATCTTATGTTTGCAACGACTTTACGTTGTGTTCGTATTCTGAGCGAGAGAGATGGTAATTTTATCTTATGTTTGCAACGACTTTACGTTGTGTTCGTATTCTGAGCGAGAGAGATGGTAATTTTATCTTATGTTTGCAACGACTTTACGTTGTGTTCGTATTCTGAGCGAGCGAGATGGTAATTTTATCTTATGTTTGCAACGACTATACGTTGTGTTCGTATTCTGAGCGAGAGAGATGGTAATTTTATCTTATGTTTGCAACGACTTTACGTTGTGTTCGTATTCTGAGCGAGAGAGATGGTAATTTTATCTTATGTTTGCAACGACTATACGTTGTGTTCGTATTCTGAGCGAGCGAGATGGTAATTTTATCTTATGTTTGCAACGACTATACGTTGTGTTCGTATTCTGAGCGAGCGAGATGGTAATTTTATCTTATGTTTGCAACGACTATACGTTGTGTTCGTATTCTGAGCGAGCGAGATGGTAATTTTATCTTATGTTTGCAACGACTATACGTTGTGTTCGTATTCTGAGCGAGCGAGATGGTAATTTTATCTTATGTTTGCAACGACTATACGTTGTGTTCGTATTCTGAGCGAGCGAGATGGTAATTTTATCTTATGTTGGCAACGACTTTACGTTGTGTTCGTATTCTGAGCGAGAGAGATGGTAATTTTATCTTATGTTTGCAACGACTATACGTTGTGTTCGTATTCTGAGCGAGAGAGATGGTAATTTTATCTTATGTTTGCAACGACTATACGTTGTGTTCGTATTCTGAGCGAGCGAGATGGTAATTTTATCTTATGTTTGCAACGACTATACGTTGTGTTCGTATTCTGAGCGAGCGAGATGGTAATTTAATCTAATGTTTGCAACGACTTTACGTTGTGTTCGTATTCTGAGCGAGAGAGATGGTAATTTTATCTTATGTTTGCAACGACTATACGTTGTGTTCGTATTCTGAGCGAGCGAGATGGTAATTTTATCTTATGTTTGCAACGACTTTACGTTGTGTTCGTATTCTGAGCGAGAGAGATGGTAATTTTATCTTATGTTTGCAACGACTATACGTTGTGTTCGTATTCTGAGCGAGAGAGATGGTAATTTTATCTTATGTTTGCAACGACTATACGTTGTGTTCGTATTCTGAGCGAGCGAGATGGTAATTTTATCTTATGTTTGCAACGACTTTACGTTGTGTTCGTATTCTGAGCGAGAGAGATGGTAATTTTATCTTATGTTTGCAACGACTTTACGTTGTGTTCGTATTCTGAGCGAGAGAGATGGTAGTTTTATCTTATGTTTGCAACGACTTTACGTTGTGTTCGTATTCTGAGCGAGAGAGATGGTAATTTTATCTTATGTTTGCAACGACTTTACGTTGTGTTCGTATTCTGAGCGAGAGAGATGGTAATTTTATCTTATGTTTGCAACGACTTTACGTTGTGTTCGTATTCTGAGCGAGCGAGATGGTAATTTTATCTTATGTTTGCAACGACTATACGTTGTGTTCGTATTCTGAGTGAGAGAGATGGTAATTTTATCTTATGTTTGCAACGACTTTACGTTGTGTTCGTATTCTGAGCGAGAAAGATGGTAATTTTATCTTATGTTTGCAACGACTATACGTTGTGTTCGTATTCTGAGCGAGCGAGATGGTAATTTTATCTTATGTTTGCAACGACTATACGTTGTGTTCGTATTCTGAGCGAGCGAGATGGTAATTTTATCTTATGTTTGCAACGACTATACGTTGTGTTCGTATTCTGAGCGAGCGAGATGGTAATTTTATCTTATGTTTGCAACGACTATACGTTGTGTTCGTATTCTGAGCGAGCGTGATGGTAATTTTATCTTATGTTTGCAACGACTATACGTTGTGTTCGTATTCTGAGCGAGCGTGATGGTAATTTTATCTTATGTTTGCAACGACTATACGTTGTGTTCGTATTCTGAGCGAGCAAGATGGTAATTTTATCTTATGTTTGCAACGACTTTACGTTGTGTTCGTATTCTGAGCGAGCGAGATGGTAATTTTATCTTATGTTTGCAACGACTATACGTTGTGTTCGTATTCTGAGCGAGAGAGATGGTAATTTTATCTTATGTTTGCAACGACTATACGTTGTGTTCGTATTCTGAGCGAGAGAGATGGTAATTTTATCTTATGTTTGCAACGACTATACGTTGTGTTCGTATTCTGAGCGAGCGAGATGGTAATTTTATCTTATGTTTGCAACGACTATACGTTGTGTTCGTATTCTGAGCGAGCGAGATGGTAATTTTATCTTATGTTTGCAACGACTTTACGTTGTGTTCGTATTCTGAGCGAGAGAGATGGTAATTTTATCTTATGTTTGCAACGACTATACGTTGTGTTCGTATTCTGAGCGAGAGAGATGGTAATTTTATCTTATGTTTGCAACGACTATACGTTGTGTTCGTATTCTGAGCGAGCGAGATGGTAATTTTATCTTATGTTTGCAACGACTATACGTTGTGTTCGTATTCTGAGCGAGCGAGATGGTAATTTTATCTTATGTTTGCAACGACTTTACGTTGTGTTCGTATTCTGAGCGAGAGAGATGGTAATTTTATCTTATGTTTGCAACGACTATACGTTGTGTTCGTATTCTGAGCGAGAGAGATGGTAATTTTATCTTATGTTTGCAACGACTATACGTTGTGTTCGTATTCTGAGCGAGCGAGATGGTAATTTTATCTTATGTTTGCAACGACTTTACGTTGTGTTCGTATTCTGAGCGAGAGAGATGGTAATTTTATCTTATGTTTGCAACGACTTTACGTTGTGTTCGTATTCTGAGCGAGAGAGATGGTAGTTTTATCTTATGTTTGCAACGACTTTACGTTGTGTTCGTATTCTGAGCGAGAGAGATGGTAATTTTATCTTATGTTTGCAACGACTTTACGTTGTGTTCGTATTCTGAGCGAGAGAGATGGTAATTTTATCTTATGTTTGCAACGACTTTACGTTGTGTTCGTATTCTGAGCGAGCGAGATGGTAATTTTATCTTATGTTTGCAACGACTATACGTTGTGTTCGTATTCTGAGCGAGAGAGATGGTAATTTTATCTTATGTTTGCAACGACTTTACGTTGTGTTCGTATTCTGAGCGAGAGAGATGGTAATTTTATCTTATGTTTGCAACGACTATACGTTGTGTTCGTATTCTGAGCGAGCGAGATGGTAATTTTATCTTATGTTTGCAACGACTATACGTTGTGTTCGTATTCTGAGCGAGCGAGATGGTAATTTTATCTTATGTTTGCAACGACTATACGTTGTGTTCGTATTCTGAGCGAGCGAGATGGTAATTTTATCTTATGTTTGCAACGACTATACGTTGTGTTCGTATTCTGAGCGAGCGAGATGGTAATTTTATCTTATGTTTGCAACGACTATACGTTGTGTTCGTATTCTGAGCGAGCGAGATGGTAATTTTATCTTATGTTTGCAACGACTATACGTTGTGTTCGTATTCTGAGCGAGCGAGATGGTAATTTTATCTTATGTTTGCAACGACTTTACGTTGTGTTCGTATTCTGAGCGAGAGAGATGGTAATTTTATCTTATGTTTGCAACGACTATACGTTGTGTTCGTATTCTGAGCGAGAGAGATGGTAATTTTATCTTATGTTTGCAACGACTATACGTTGTGTTCGTATTCTGAGCGAGCGAGATGGTAATTTTATCTTATGTTTGCAACGACTATACGTTGTGTTCGTATTCTGAGCGAGCGAGATGGTAATTTTATCTTATGTTTGCAACGACTATACGTTGTGTTCGTATTCTGAGCGAGCGAGATGGTAATTTTATCTTATGTTTGCAACGACTATACGTTGTGTTCGTATTCTGAGCGAGCGAGATGGTAATTTTATCTTATGTTTGCATCGACTATACGTTGTGTTCGTATTCTGAGCGAGCGAGATGGTAATTTTATCTTATGTTTGCAACGACTTTACGTTGTGTTCGTATTCTGAGCGAGCGAGATGGTAATTTTATCTTATGTTTGCAACGACTATACGTTGTGTTCGTATTCTGAGTGAGAGAGATGGTAATTTTATCTTATGTTTGCAACGACTATACGTTGTGTTCGTATTCTGAGCGAGAGAGATGGTAATTTTATCTTATGTTTGCAACGACTATACGTTGTGTTCGTATTCTGAGCGAGCGAGATGGTAATTTTATCTTATGTTTGCAACGACTATACGTTGTGTTCGTATTCTGAGCGAGCGAGATGGTAATTTTATCTTATGTTTGCAACGACTTTACGTTGTGTTCGTATTCTGAGCGAGAGAGATGGTAATTTTATCTTATGTTTGCAACGACTATAGGTTGTGTTCGTATTCTGAGCGAGAGAGATGGTAATTTTATCTTATGTTTGCAACGACTATACGTTGTGTTCGTATTCTGAGCGAGCGAGATGGTAATTTTATCTTATGTTTGCAACGACTATACGTTGTGTTCGTATTCTGAGCGAGCGAGATGGTAATTTTATCTTATGTTTGCAACGACTTTACGTTGTGTTCGTATTCTGAGCGAGAGAGATGGTAATTTTATCTTATGTTTGCAACGACTATACGTTGTGTTCGTATTCTGAGCGAGAGAGATGGTAATTTTATCTTATGTTTGCAACGACTATACGTTGTGTTCGTATTCTGAGCGAGCGAGATGGTAATTTTATCTTATGTTTGCAACGACTTTACGTTGTGTTCGTATTCTGAGCGAGAGAGATGGTAATTTTATCTTATGTTTGCAACGACTTTACGTTGTGTTCGTATTCTGAGCGAGAGAGATGGTAGTTTTATCTTATGTTTGCAACGACTTTACGTTGTGTTCGTATTCTGAGCGAGAGAGATGGTAATTTTATCTTATGTTTGCAACGACTTTACGTTGTGTTCGTATTCTGAGTGAGAGAGATGGTAATTTTATCTTATGTTTGCAACGACTTTACGTTGTGTTCGTATTCTGAGCGAGCGAGATGGTAATTTTATCTTATGTTTGCAACGACTATACGTTGTGTTCGTATTCTGAGCGAGAGAGATGGTAATTTTATCTTATGTTTGCAACGACTATACGTTGTGTTCGTATTCTGAGCGAGCGAGATGGTAATTTTATCTTATGTTTGCAACGACTATACGTTGTGTTCGTATTCTGAGCGAGCGAGATGGTAATTTTATCTTATGTTTGCAACGACTATACGTTGTGTTCGTATTCTGAGCGAGCGAGATGGTAATTTTATCTTATGTTTGCAATGACTATACGTTGTGTTCGTATTCTGAGCGAGCGAGATGGTAATTGTATCTTATGTTTGCAACGACTATACGTTGTGTTCGTATTCTGAGCGAGCGAGATGGTAATTTTATCTTATGTTTGCAACGACTATACGTTGTGTTCGTATTCTGAGCGAGCGAGATGGTAATTTTATCTTATGTTTGCAACGACTATACGTTGTGTTCGTATTCTGAGCGAGCGAGATGGTAATTTTATCTTATGTTTGCAACGACTTTACGTTGTGTTCGTATTCTGAGCGAGCGAGATGGTAATTTTATCTTATGTTTGCAACGACTATACGTTGTGTTCGTATTCTGAGCGAGAGAGATGGTAATTTTATCTTATGTTTGCAACGACTTTACGTTGTGTTCGTATTCTGAGCGAGAGAGATGGTAATTTTATCTTATGTTTGCAACGACTTTACGTTGTGTTCGTATTCTGAACGAGCGAGATGGTAATTTTATCTTATGTTTGCAACGACTTTACGTTGTGTTCGTATTCTGAGCGAGCGAGATGGTAATTTTATCTTATGTTTGCAACGACTTTACGTTGTGTTCGTATTCTGAGCGAGAGAGATGGTAATTTTATCTTATGTTTGCAACGACTTTACGTTGTGTTCGTATTCTGAGCGAGTTAGATGGTAATTTTATCTTATGTTTGCAACGACTTTACGTTGTATTCGTATTCTGAGCGAGCGAGATGGTAATTTTATCTTATGTTTGCAACGACTATACGTTGTGTTCGTATTCTGAGCGAGCGAGATGGTAATTTTATCTTATGTTTGCAACGACTTTACGTTGTGTTCGTATTCTGAGCGAGAGAGATGGTAATTTTATCTTATGTTTGCAACGACTTTACGTTGTGTTCGTATTCTGAGCGAGAGAGATGGTAATTTTATCTTATGTTTGCAACGACTTTACGTTGTGTTCGTATTCTGAGCGAGAGAGATGGTAATTTTATCTTATGTTTGCAACGACTATACGTTGTGTTCGTATTCTGAGCGAGCGAGATGGTAATTTTATCTTATGTTTGCAACGACTTTACGTTGTGTTCGTATTCTGAGCGAGAGAGATGGTAATTTTATCTTATGTTTGCAACGACTTTACGTTGTGTTCGTATTCTGAGCGAGCGAGATGGTAATTTTATCTTATGTTTACAACGACTATACGTTGTGTTCGTATTCTGAGCGAGAGAGATGGTAATTTTATCTTATGTTTGCAACGACTTTACGTTGTGTTCGTATTCTGAGCGAGCGAGATGGTAATTTTATCTTATGTTTGCAACGACTATACGTTGTGTTCGTATTCTGAGCGAGAGAGATGGTAATTTTATCTTATGTTTGCAACGACTTTACGTTGTGTTCGTATTCTGAGCGAGCGAGATGGTAATTTTATCTTATGTTTGCAACGACTTTACGTTGTGTTCGTATTCTGAGCGAGAGAGATGGTAATTTTATCTTATGTTTGCAACGACTATACGTTGTGTTCGTATTCTGAGCGAGAGAGATGGTAATTTTATCTTATGTTTGCAATGACTATACGTTGTGTTCGTATTCTGAGCGAGCGAGATGGTAATTTTATCTTATGTTTGCAACGACTTTACGTTGTGTTCGTATTCTGAGCGAGAGAGATGGTAATTTTATCTTATGTTTGCAACGACTTTACGTTGTGTTCGTATTCTGAGCGAGCGATATGGTAATTTTATCTTATGTTTGCAACGACTTTACGTTGTGTTCGTATTCTGAGCGAGAGAGATGGTAATTTTATCTTATGTTTGCAACGACTATACGTTGTGTTCGTATTCTGAGCGAGGGAGATGGTAATTTTATCTTATGTTTGCAACGACTATACGTTGTGTTCGTATTCTGAGCGAGAGAGATGGTAATTTTATCTTATGTTTGCAACGACTATACGTTGTGTTCGTTTTCTGAGCGAGCGAGATGGTAATTTTATCTTATGTTTGCAACGACTATACGTTGTGTTCGTATTCTGAGCGAGCGAGATGGTAATTTTATCTTATGTTTGCAACGACTATACGTTGTGTTCGTATTCTGAGCGAGCGAGATGGTAATTTTATCTTATGTTTGCAACGACTTTACGTTGTGTTCGTATTCTGAGCGAGCGAGATGGTAATTTTATCTTATGTTTGCAACGACTATACGTTGTGTTCGTATTCTGAGCGAGCGAGATGGTAATTTTATCTTATGTTTGCAACGACTATACGTTGTGTTCGTATTCTGAGCGAGCGAGATGGTAATTTTATCTTATGTTTGCAACGGCTATACGTTGTGTTCGTATTCTGAGCGAGAGAGATGGTAATTTTATCTTATGTTTGCAACGACTATACGTTGTGTTCGTATTCTGAGCGAGCGAGATGGTAATTTTATCTTATGTTTGCAACGACTATACGTTGTGTTCGTATTCTGAGCGAGCGAGATGGTAATTTTATCTTATGTTTGCAACGACTATACGTTGTGTTCGTATTCTGAGCGAGAGAGATGGTAATTTTATCTTATGTTTGCAACGACTATACGTTGTGTTCGTATTCTGAGCGAGAGAGATGGTAATTTTATCTTATGTTTGCAACGACTATACGTTGTGTTCGTATTCTGAGCGAGAGAGATGGTAATTTTATCTTATGTTTGCAACGACTATACGTTGTGTTCGTATTCTGAGCGAGCGAGATGGTAATTTTATCTTATGTTTGCAACGACTTTACGTTGTGTTCGTATTCTGAGCGAGAGAGATGGTAATTTTATCTTATGTTTGCAACGACTTTACGTTGTGTTCGTATTCTGAGCGAGCGAGATGGTAATTTTATCTTATGTTTGCAACGACTTTACGTTGTGTTCGTATTCTGAGCGAGAGAGATGGTAATTTTATCTTATGTTTGCAACGACTATACGTTGTGTTCGTATTCTGAGCGAGGGAGATGGTAATTTTATCTTATGTTTGCAACGACTATACGTTGTGTTCGTATTCTGAGCGAGAGAGATGGTAATTTTATCTTATGTTTGCAATGACTATACGTTGTGTTCGTTTTCTGAGCGAGCGAGATGGTAATTTTATCTTATGTTTGCAACGACTATACGTTGTGTTCGTATTCTGAGCGAGCGAGATGGTAATTTTATCTTATGTTTGCAACGACTATACGTTGTGTTTGTATTCTGAGCGAGCGAGATGGTAATTTTATCTTATGTTTGCAACGACTATACGTTGTGTTCGTATTCTGAGCGAGCGAGATGGTAATTTTATCTTATGTTTGCAACGACTATACGTTGTGTTCGTATTCTGAGCGAGCGAGATGGTAATTTTATCTTATGTTTGCAACGACTATACGTTGTGTTCGTATTCTGAGCGAGCGAGATGGTAATTTTATCTTATGTTTGCAACGACTATACGTTGTGTTCGTATTCTGAGCGAGCGAGATGGTAATTTTATCTTATGTTTGCAACGACTATACGTTGTGTTCGTATTCTGAGCGAGAGAGATGGTAATTTTATCTTATGTTTGCAACGACTATACGTTGTGTTCGTATTCTGAGCGAGAGAGATGGTAATTTTATCTTATGTTTGCAACGACTATACGTTGTGTTCGTATTCTGAGCGAGAGAGATGGTAATTTTATCTTATGTTTGCAACGACTATACGTTGTGTTCGTATTCTGAGCGAGAGAGATGGTAATTTTATCTTATGTTTGCAACGACTTTACGTTGTGTTCGTATTCTGAGCGAGCGAGATGGTAATTTTATCTTATGTTTGCAACGACTTTACGTTGTGTTCGTATTCTGAGCGAGAGAGATGATAATTTTATCTTATGTTTGCAACGACTATACGTTGTGTTCGTATTCTGAGCGAGGGAGATGGTAATTTTATCTTATGTTTGCAACGACTATACGTTGTGTTCGTATTCTGAGCGAGAGAGATGGTAATTTTATCTTATGTTTGCAATGACTATACGTTGTGTTCGTTTTCTGAGCGAGCGAGATGGTAATTTTATCTTATGTTTGCAACGACTATACGTTGTGTTCGTATTCTGAGCGAGCGAGATGGTAATTTTATCTTATGTTTGCAACGACTATACGTTGTGTTCGTATTCTGAGCGAGCGAGATGGTAATTTTATCTTATGTTTGCAACGACTATACGTTGTGTTCGTATTCTGAGCGAGCGAGATGGTAATTTTATCTTATGTTTGCAACGACTATACGTTGTGTTCGTATTCTGAGCGAGCGAGATGGTAATTTTATCTTATGTTTGCAACGACTATACGTTGTGTTCGTATTCTGAGCGAGCGAGATGGTAATTTTATCTTATGTTTGCAACGACTATACGTTGTGTTCGTATTCTGAGCGAGCGAGATGGTAATTTTATCTTATGTTTGCAACGACTATACGTTGTGTTCGTATTCTGAGCGAGAGAGATGGTAATTTTATCTTATGTTTGCAACGACTATACGTTGTGTTCGTATTCTGAGCGAGAGAGATGGTAATTTTATCTTATGTTTGCAACGACTATACGTTGTGTTCGTATTCTGAGCGAGAGAGATGGTAATTTTATCTTATATTTGCAACGACTATACGTTGTGTTCGTATTCTGAGCGAGAGAGATGGTAATTTTATCTTATGTTTGCAACGACTATACGTTGTGTTCGTATTCTGAGCGAGCGAGATGGTAATTTTATCTTATGTTTGCAACGACTATACGTTGTGTTCGTATTCTGAGCGAGCGAGATGGTAATTTTATCTTATGTTTGCAACGACTTTACGTTGTGTTCGTATTCTGAGCGAGAGAGATGGTAATTTTATCTTATGTTTGCAACGACTATACGTTGTGTTCGTATTCTGAGCGAGCGAGATGGTAATTTTATCTTATGTTTGCAACGACTATACGTTGTGTTCGTATTCTGAGCGAGCGAGATGGTAATTTTATCTTATGTTTGCAACGACTATACGTTGTGTTCGTATTCTGAGCGAGCGAGATGGTAATTTTATCTTATGTTTGCAACGACTATACGTTGTGTTCGTATTCTGAGCGAGCGAGATGGTAATTTTATCTTATGTTTGCAACGACTATACGTTGTGTTCGTATTCTGAGCGAGCGAGATGGTAATTTTATCTTATGTTTGCAACGACTATACGTTGTGTTCGTATTCTGAGCGAGAGAGATGGTAATTTTATCTTATGTTTGCAACGACTATACGTTGTGTTCGTATTCTGAGCGAGAGAGATGGTAATTTTATCTTATGTTTGCAACGACTATACGTTGTGTTCGTATTCTGAGCGAGAGAGATGGTAATTTTATCTTATATTTGCAACGACTATACGTTGTGTTCGTATTCTGAGCGAGAGAGATGGTAATTTTATCTTATGTTTGCAACGACTATACGTTGTGTTCGTATTCTGAGCGAGCGAGATGGTAATTTTATCTTATGTTTGCAACGACTATACGTTGTGTTCGTATTCTGAGCGAGCGAGATGGTAATTTTATCTTATGTTTGCAACGACTTTACGTTGTGTTCGTATTCTGAGCGAGAGAGATGGTAATTTTATCTTATGTTTGCAACGACTATACGTTGTGTTCGTATTCTGAGCGAGCGAGATGGTAATTTTATCTTATGTTTGCAACGACTATACGTTGTGTTCGTATTCTGAGCGAGCGAGATGGTAATTTTATCTTATGTTTGCAACGACTTTACGTTGTGTTCGTATTCTGAGCGAGAGAGATGGTAATTTTATCTTATGTTTGCAACGACTTTACGTTGTGTTCGTATTCTGAGCGAGCGAGATGGTAATTTTATCTTATGTTTACAACGACTATACGTTGTGTTCGTATTCTGAGCGAGCGAGATGGTAATTTTATCTTATGTTTGCAACGACTATACGTTGTGTTCGTATTCTGAGCGAGCGAGATGGTAATTTTATCTTATGTTTGCAACGACTATACGTTGTGTTCGTATTCTGAGCGAGAGAGATGGTAATTTTATCTTATGTTTGCAACGACTATACGTTGTGTTCGTATTCTGAGCGAGAGAGATGGTAATTTTATCTTATGTTTGCAACGACTATACGTTGTGTTCGTATTCTGAGCGAGAGAGATGGTAATTTTATCTTATGTTTGCAACGACTATACGTTGTGTTCGTATTCTGAGCGAGAGAGATGGTAATTTTATCTTATATTTGCAACGACTATACGTTGTGTTCGTATTCTGAGCGAGAGAGATGGTAATTTTATCTTATGTTTGCAACGACTATACGTTGTGTTCGTATTCTGAGCGAGCGAGATGGTAATTTTATCTTATGTTTGCAACGACTATACGTTGTGTTCGTATTCTGAGCGAGCGAGATGGTAATTTTATCTTATGTTTGCAACGACTTTACGTTGTGTTCGTATTCTGAGCGAGAGAGATGGTAATTTTATCTTATGTTTGCAACGACTATACGTTGTGTTCGTATTCTGAGCGAGCGAGATGGTAATTTTATCTTATGTTTGCAACGACTATACGTTGTGTTCGTATTCTGAGCGAGCGAGATGGTAATTTTATCTTATGTTTGCAACGACTATACGTTGTGTTCGTATTCTGAGCGAGCGAGATGGTAATTTTATCTTATGTTTGCAACGACTATACGTTGTGTTCGTATTCTGAGCGAGCGAGATGGTAATTTTATCTTATGTTTGCAACGACTATACGTTGTGTTCGTATTCTGAGCGAGCGAGATGGTAATTTTATCTTATGTTTGCAACGACTATACGTTGTGTTCGTATTCTGAGCGAGAGAGATGGTAATTTTATCTTATGTTTGCAACGACTATACGTTGTGTTCGTATTCTGAGCGAGAGAGATGGTAATTTTATCTTATGTTTGCAACGACTACACGTTGTGTTCGTATTCTGAGCGAGAGAGATGGTAATTTTATCTTATATTTGCAACGACTATACGTTGTGTTCGTATTCTGAGCGAGAGAGATGGTAATTTTATCTTATGTTTGCAACGACTATACGTTGTGTTCGTATTCTGAGCGAGCGAGATGGTAATTTTATCTTATGTTTGCAACGACTATACGTTGTGTTCGTATTCTGAGCGAGCGAGATGGTAATTTTATCTTATGTTTGCAACGACTTTACGTTGTGTTCGTATTCTGAGCGAGAGAGATGGTAATTTTATCTTATGTTTGCAACGACTATACGTTGTGTTCGTATTCTGAGCGAGCGAGATGGTAATTTTATCTTATGTTTGCAACGACTATACGTTGTGTTCGTATTCTGAGCGAGCGAGATGGTAATTTTATCTTATGTTTGCAACGACTTTACGTTGTGTTCGTATTCTGAGCGAGAGAGATGGTAATTTTATCTTATGTTTGCAACGACTTTACGTTGTGTTCGTATTCTGAGCGAGCGAGATGGTAATTTTATCTTATGTTTACAACGACTATACGTTGTGTTCGTATTCTGAGCGAGCGAGATGGTAATTTTATCTTATGTTTGCAACGACTATACGTTGTGTTCGTATTCTGAGCGAGCGAGATGGTAATTTTATCTTATGTTTGCAACGACTATACGTTGTGTTCGTATTCTGAGCGAGAGAGATGGTAATTTTATCTTATGTTTGCAACGACTATACGTTGTGTTCGTATTCTGAGCGAGAGAGATGGTAATTTTATCTTATGTTTGCAACGACTATACGTTGTGTTCGTATTCTGAGCGAGAGAGATGGTAATTTTATCTTATATTTGCAACGACTATACGTTGTGTTCGTATTCTGAGCGAGAGAGATGGTAATTTTATCTTATGTTTGCAACGACTATACGTTGTGTTCGTATTCTGAGCGAGCGAGATGGTAATTTTATCTTATGTTTGCAACGACTATACGTTGTGTTCGTATTCTGAGCGAGCGAGATGGTAATTTTATCTTATGTTTGCAACGACTTTACGTTGTGTTCGTATTCTGAGCGAGAGAGATGGTAATTTTATCTTATGTTTGCAACGACTATACGTTGTGTTCGTATTCTGAGCGAGCGAGATGGTAATTTTATCTTATGTTTGCAACGACTATACGTTGTGTTCGTATTCTGAGCGAGCGAGATGGTAATTTTATCTTATGTTTGCAACGACTATACGTTGTGTTCGTATTCTGAGCGAGCGAGATGGTAATTTTATCTTATGTTTGCAACGACTATACGTTGTGTTCGTATTCTGAGCGAGCGAGATGGTAATTTTATCTTATGTTTGCAACGACTATACGTTGTGTTCGTATTCTGAGCGAGCGAGATGGTAATTTTATCTTATGTTTGCAACGACTATACGTTGTGTTCGTATTCTGAGCGAGAGAGATGGTAATTTTATCTTATGTTTGCAACGACTATACGTTGTGTTCGTATTCTGAGCGAGAGAGATGGTAATTTTATCTTATGTTTGCAACGACTATACGTTGTGTTCGTATTCTGAGCGAGAGAGATGGTAATTTTATCTTATATTTGCAACGACTATACGTTGTGTTCGTATTCTGAGCGAGAGAGATGGTAATTTTATCTTATGTTTGCAACGACTATACGTTGTGTTCGTATTCTGAGCGAGCGAGATGGTAATTTTATCTTATGTTTGCAACGACTATACGTTGTGTTCGTATTCTGAGCGAGCGAGATGGTAATTTTATCTTATGTTTGCAACGACTTTACGTTGTGTTCGTATTCTGAGCGAGAGAGATGGTAATTTTATCTTATGTTTGCAATGACTATACGTTGTGTTCGTATTCTGAGCGAGAGAGATGGTAATTTTATCTTATGTTTGCATTGACTATACGTTGTGTTCGTATTCTGAGCGAGCGAGATGGTAATTTTATCTTATGTTTGCAACGACTATACGTTGCGTTCGTATTCTGAGCGAGCGAGATGGTAATTTTATCTTATGTTTGCAACGACTTTACGTTGTGTTCGTATTCTGAGCGAGAGAGATGGTAATTTTATCTTATGTTTGCAACGACTATACGTTGTGTTCGTATTCTGAGCGAGAGAGATGGTAATTTTATCTTATGTTTGCAACGACTATACGTTGTGTTCGTATTCTGAGCGAGCGAGATGGTAATTTTATCTTATGTTTGCAACGACTATACGTTGTGTTCGTATTCTGAGCGAGAGAGATGGTAATTTTATCTTATGTTTGCAACGACTTTACGTTGTGTTCGTATTCTGAGCGAGAGAGATGGTAATTTTATCTTATGTTTGCAACGACTTTACGTTGTGTTCGTATTCTGAACGAGCGAGATGGTAATTTTATCTTATGTTTGCAACGACTTTACGTTGTGTTCGTATTCTGAGCGAGAGAGATGGTAATTTTATCTTATGTTTGCAACGACTTTACGTTGTGTTCGTATTCTGAGCGAGCGAGATGGTAATTTTATCTTATGTTTGCAACGACTTTACGTTGTATTCGTATTCTGAGCGAGCGAGATGGTAATTTTATCTTATGTTTGCAACGACTATACGTTGTGTTCGTATTCTGAGCGAGCGAGATGGTAATTTTATCTTATGTTTGCAACGACTTTACGTTGTGTTCGTATTCTGAGCGAGAGAGATGGTAATTTTATCTTATGTTTGCAACGACTTTACGTTGTGTTCGTATTCTGAGCGAGAGAGATGGTAATTTTATCTTATGTTTGCAACGACTTTACGTTGTGTTCGTATTCTGAGCGAGAGAGATGGTAATTTTATCTTATGTTTGCAACGACTATACGTTGTGTTCGTATTCTGAGCGAGCGAGATGGTAATTTTATCTTATGTTTGCAACGACTTTACGTTGTGTTCGTATTCTGAGCGAGAGAGATGGTAATTTTATCTTATGTTTGCAACGACTTTACGTTGTGTTCGTATTCTGAGCGATCGAGATGGTAATTTTATCTTATGTTTACAACGACTATACGTTGTGTTCGTATTCTGAGCGAGAGAGATGGTAATTTTATCTTATGTTTGCAACGACTTTACGTTGTGTTCGTATTCTGAGCGAGCGAGATGGTAATTTTATCTTATGTTTGCAACGACTATACGTTGTGTTCGTATTCTGAGCGAGAGAGATGGTAATTTTATCTTATGTTTGCAACGACTTTACGTTGTGTTCGTATTCTGAGCGAGCGAGATGGTAATTTTATCTTATGTTTGCAACGACTTTACGTTGTGTTCGTATTCTGAGCGAGAGAGATGGTAATTTTATCTTATGTTTGCAACGACTATACGTTGTGTTCGTATTCTGAGCGAGAGAGATGGTAATTTTATCTTATGTTTGCAATGACTATACGTTGTGTTCGTATTCTGAGCGAGCGAGATGGTAATTTTATCTTATGTTTGCAACGACTTTACGTTGTGTTCGTATTCTGAGCGAGAGAGATGGTAATTTTATCTTATGTTTGCAACGACTTTACGTTGTGTTCGTATTCTGAGCGAGCGATATGGTAATTTTATCTTATGTTTGCAACGACTTTACGTTGTGTTCGTATTCTGAGCGAGAGAGATGGTAATTTTATCTTATGTTTGCAACGACTATACGTTGTGTTCGTATTCTGAGCGAGGGAGATGGTAATTTTATCTTATGTTTGCAACGACTATACGTTGTGTTCGTATTCTGAGCGAGAGAGATGGTAATTTTATCTTATGTTTGCAACGACTATACGTTGTGTTCGTTTTCTGAGCGAGCGAGATGGTAATTTTATCTTATGTTTGCAACGACTATACGTTGTGTTCGTATTCTGAGCGAGCGAGATGGTAATTTTATCTTATGTTTGCAACGACTATACGTTGTGTTCGTATTCTGAGCGAGCGAGATGGTAATTTTATCTTATGTTTGCAACGACTATACGTTGTGTTCGTATTCTGAGCGAGCGAGATGGTAATTTTATCTTATGTTTGCAACGACTATACGTTGTGTTCGTATTCTGAGCGAGCGAGATGGTAATTTTATCTTATGTTTGCAACGACTATACGTTGTGTTCGTATTCTGAGCGAGCGAGATGGTAATTTTATCTTATGTTTGCAACGACTATACGTTGTGTTCGTATTCTGAGCGAGCGAGATGGTAATTTTATCTTATGTTTGCAACGGCTATACGTTGTGTTCGTATTCTGAGCGAGAGAGATGGTAATTTTATCTTATGTTTGCAACGACTTTACGTTGTGTTCGTATTCTGAGCGAGCGAGATGGTAATTTTATCTTATGTTTGCAACGACTATACGTTGTGTTCGTATTCTGAGCGAGCGAGATGGTAATTTTATCTTATGTTTGCAACGACTATACGTTGTGTTCGTATTCTGAGCGAGCGAGATGGTAATTTTATCTTATGTTTGCAACGGCTATACGTTGTGTTCGTATTCTGAGCGAGAGAGATGGTAATTTTATCTTATGTTTGCAACGACTATACGTTGTGTTCGTATTCTGAGCGAGCGAGATGGTAATTTTATCTTATGTTTGCAACGACTATACGTTGTGTTCGTATTCTGAGCGAGCGAGATGGTAATTTTATCTTATGTTTGCAACGACTATACGTTGTGTTCGTATTCTGAGCGAGAGAGATGGTAATTTTATCTTATGTTTGCAACGACTATACGTTGTGTTCGTATTCTGAGCGAGAGAGATGGTAATTTTATCTTATGTTTGCAACGACTATACGTTGTGTTCGTATTCTGAGCGAGAGAGATGGTAATTTTATCTTATGTTTGCAACGACTATACGTTGTGTTCGTATTCTGAGCGAGCGAGATGGTAATTTTATCTTATGTTTGCAACGACTTTACGTTGTGTTCGTATTCTGAGCGAGAGAGATGGTAATTTTATCTTATGTTTGCAACGACTTTACGTTGTGTTCGTATTCTGAGCGAGCGAGATGGTAATTTTATCTTATGTTTGCAACGACTTTACGTTGTGTTCGTATTCTGAGCGAGAGAGATGGTAATTTTATCTTATGTTTGCAACGACTATACGTTGTGTTCGTATTCTGAGCGAGGGAGATGGTAATTTTATCTTATGTTTGCAACGACTATACGTTGTGTTCGTATTCTGAGCGAGAGAGATGGTAATTTTATCTTATGTTTGCAATGACTATACGTTGTGTTCGTTTTCTGAGCGAGCGAGATGGTAATTTTATCTTATGTTTGCAACGACTATACGTTGTGTTCGTATTCTGAGCGAGCGAGATGGTAATTTTATCTTATGTTTGCAACGACTATACGTTGTGTTCGTATTCTGAGCGAGCGAGATGGTAATTTTATCTTATGTTTGCAACGACTATACGTTGTGTTCGTATTCTGAGCGAGCGAGATGGTAATTTTATCTTATGTTTGCAACGACTATACGTTGTGTTCGTATTCTGAGCGAGCGAGATGGAAATTTTATCTTATGTTTGCAACGACTATACGTTGTGTTCGTATTCTGAGCGAGCGAGATGGTAATTTTATCTTATGTTTGCAACGACTATACGTTGTGTTCGTATTCTGAGCGAGCGAGATGGTAATTTTATCTTATGTTTGCAACGACTATACGTTGTGTTCGTATTCTGAGCGAGAGAGATGGTAATTTTATCTTATGTTTGCAACGACTATACGTTGTGTTCGTATTCTGAGCGAGAGAGATGGTAATTTTATCTTATGTTTGCAACGACTATACGTTGTGTTCGTATTCTGAGCGAGAGAGATGGTAATTTTATCTTATGTTTGCAACGACTATACGTTGTGTTCGTATTCTGAGCGAGAGAGATGGTAATTTTATCTTATGTTTGCAACGACTTTACGTTGTGTTCGTATTCTGAGCGAGCGAGATGGTAATTTTATCTTATGTTTGCAACGACTTTACGTTGTGTTCGTATTCTGAGCGAGAGAGATGATAATTTTATCTTATGTTTGCAACGACTATACGTTGTGTTCGTATTCTGAGCGAGGGAGATGGTAATTTTATCTTATGTTTGCAACGACTATACGTTGTGTTCGTATTCTGAGCGAGAGAGATGGTAATTTTATCTTATGTTTGCAATGACTATACGTTGTGTTCGTTTTCTGAGCGAGCGAGATGGTAATTTTATCTTATGTTTGCAACGACTATACGTTGTGTTCGTATTCTGAGCGAGCGAGATGGTAATTTTATCTTATGTTTGCAACGACTATACGTTGTGTTCGTATTCTGAGCGAGCGAGATGGTAATTTTATCTTATGTTTGCAACGACTATACGTTGTGTTCGTATTCTGAGCGAGCGAGATGGTAATTTTATCTTATGTTTGCAACGACTATACGTTGTGTTCGTATTCTGAGCGAGCGAGATGGTAATTTTATCTTATGTTTGCAACGACTATACGTTGTGTTCGTATTCTGAGCGAGCGAGATGGTAATTTTATCTTATGTTTGCAACGACTATACGTTGTGTTCGTATTCTGAGCGAGCGAGATGGTAATTTTATCTTATGTTTGCAACGAGTATACGTTGTGTTCGTATTCTGAGCGAGCGAAATGGTAATTTTATCTTATGTTTGCAACGACTTTACGTTGTGTTCGTATTCTGAGCGAACGAGATGGTAATTTTATCTTATGTTTGCAACGACTTTACGTTGTGTTCGTATTCTGAGCGAGAGAGATGGTAATTTTATCTTATGTTTGCAACGACTATACGTTGTGTTCGTATTCTGAGCGAGAGAGATGGTAATTTTATCTTATGTTTGCAACGACTATACGTTGTGTTCGTATTCTGAGCGAGCGAGATGGTAATTTTATCTTATGTTTGCAACGACTATACGTTGTGTTCGTATTCTGAGCGAGCGAGATGGTAATTTTATCTTATGTTTGCAACGACTATACGTTGTGTTCGTATTCTGAGCGAGAGAGATGGTAATTTTATCTTATGTTTGCAACGACTTTACGTTGTGTTCGTATTCTGAGCGAGAGAGATGGTAATTTTATCTTATGTTTGCAACGACTATACGTTGTGTTCGTATTCTGAGCGAGAGAGATGGTAATTTTATCTTATGTTTGCAACGACTATACGTTGTGTTCGTATTCTGAGCGAGGGAGATGGTAATTTTATCTTATGTTTGCAACGACTATACGTTGTGTTCGTATTCTGAGCGAGAGAGATGGTAATTTTATCTTATGTTTGCAACGACTTTACGTTGTGTTCGTATTCTGAGCGAGCGATATGGTAATTTTATCTTATGTTTGCAACGACTTTACGTTGTGTTCGTATTCTGAGCGAGCGAGATGGTAATTTTATCTTATGTTTGCAACGACTATACGTTGTGTTCGTATTCTGAGCGAGCGAGATGGTAATTTTATCTTATGTTTGCAACGACTATACGTTGTGTTCGTATTCTGAGCGAGCGAGATGGTAATTTTATCTTATGTTTGCAACGACTATACGTTGTGTTCGTATTCTGAGCGAGCGAGATGGTAATTTTATCTTATGTTTGCAACGACTATACGTTGTGTTCGTATTCTGAGCGAGCGAGATGGTAATTTTATCTTATGTTTGCAACGACTATACGTTGTGTTCGTATTCTGAGCGAGCGAGATGGTAATTTTATCTTATGTTTGCAACGAGTATACGTTGTGTTCGTATTCTGAGCGAGCGAAATGGTAATTTTATCTTATGTTTGCAACGACTTTACGTTGTGTTCGTATTCTGAGCGAACGAGATGGTAATTTTATCTTATGTTTGCAACGACTTTACGTTGTGTTCGTATTCTGAGCGAGAGAGATGGTAATTTTATCTTATGTTTGCAACGACTATACGTTGTGTTCGTATTCTGAGCGAGAGAGATGGTAATTTTATCTTATGTTTGCAACGACTATACGTTGTGTTCGTATTCTGAGCGAGCGAGATGGTAATTTTATCTTATGTTTGCAACGACTATACGTTGTGTTCGTATTCTGAGCGAGCGAGATGGTAATTTTATCTTATGTTTGCAACGACTATACGTTGTGTTCGTATTCTGAGCGAGAGAGATGGTAATTTTATCTTATGTTTGCAACGACTTTACGTTGTGTTCGTATTCTGAGCGAGAGAGATGGTAATTTTATCTTATGTTTGCAACGACTATACGTTGTGTTCGTATTCTGAGCGAGAGAGATGGTAATTTTATCTTATGTTTGCAACGACTATACGTTGTGTTCGTATTCTGAGCGAGGGAGATGGTAATTTTATCTTATGTTTGCAACGACTATACGTTGTGTTCGTATTCTGAGCGAGAGAGATGGTAATTTTATCTTATGTTTGCAACGACTTTACGTTGTGTTCGTATTCTGAGCGAGCGATATGGTAATTTTATCTTATGTTTGCAACGACTTTACGTTGTGTTCGTATTCTGAGCGAGAGAGATGGTAATTTTATCTTATGTTTGCAACGACTATACGTTGTGTTCGTATTCTGAGCGAGGGAGATGGTAATTTTATCTTATGTTTGCAACGACTATACGTTGTGTTCGTATTCTGAGCGAGAGAGATGGTAATTTTATCTTATGTTTGCAATGACTATACGTTGTGTTCGTTTTCTGAGCGAGCGAGATGGTAATTTTATCTTATGTTTGCAACGACTATACGTTGTGTTCGTATTCTGAGCGAGCGAGATGGTAATTTTATCTTATGTTTGCAACGACTATACGTTGTGTTCGTATTCTGAAGGAGCGAGATGGTAATTTTATCTTATGTTTGCAACGACTTTACGTTGTGTTCGTATTCTGAGCGAGCGAGATGGTAATTTTATCTTATGTTTGCAACGACTATACGTTGTGTTCGTATTCTGAGCGAGCGAGATGGTAATTTTATCTTATGTTTGCAACGACTATACGTTGTGTTCGTATTCTGAGCGAGCGAGATGGTAATTTTATCTTATGTTTGCAACGGCTATACGTTGTGTTCGTATTCTGAGCGAGAGAGATGGTAATTTTATCTTATGTTTGCAACGACTATACGTTGTGTTCGTATTCTGAGCGAGCGAGATGGTAATTTTATCTTATGTTTGCAACGACTATACGTTGTGTTCGTATTCTGAGCGAGAGAGATGGTAATTTTATCTTATGTTTGCAACGACTATACGTTGTGTTCGTATTCTGAGCGAGAGAGATGGTAATTTTATCTTATGTTTGCAACGACTATACGTTGTGTTCGTATTCTGAGCGAGAGAGATGGTAATTTTATCTTATGTTTGCAACGACTATACGTTGTGTTCGTATTCTGAGCGAGAGAGATGGTAATTTTATCTTATGTTTGCAACGACTATACGTTGTGTTCGTATTCTGAGCGAGCGAGATGGTAATTTTATCTTATGTTTGCAACGACTTTACGTTGTGTTCGTATTCTGAGCGAGAGAGATGGTAATTTTATCTTATGTTTGCAACGACTTTACGTTGTGTTCGTATTCTGAGCGAGCGAGATGGTAATTTTATCTTATGTTTGCAACGACTTTACGTTGTGTTCGTATTCTGAGCGAGGGAGATGGTAATTTTATCTTATGTTTGCAACGACTATACGTTGTGTTCGTATTCTGAGCGAGAGAGATGGTAATTTTATCTTATGTTTGCAACGACTATACGTTGTGTTCGTATTCTGAGCGAGAGAGATGGTAATTTTATCTTATGTTTGCAACGACTATACGTTGTGTTCGTTTTCTGAGCGAGAGAGATGGTAATTTTATCTTATGTTTGCAATGACTATACGTTGTGTTCGTTTTCTGAGCGAGCGAGATGGTAATTTTATCTTATGTTTGCAACGACTATACGTTGTGTTCGTATTCTGAGCGAGCGAGATGGTAATTTTATCTTATGTTTGCAACGACTATACGTTGTGTTCGTATTCTGAGCGAGCGAGATGGTAATTTTATCTTATGTTTGCAACGACTATACGTTGTGTTCGTATTCTGAGCGAGCGAGATGGTAATTTTATCTTATGTTTGCAACGACTATACGTTGTGTTCGTATTCTGAGCGAGCGAGATGGTAATTTTATCTTATGTTTGCAACGACTATACGTTGTGTTCGTATTCTGAGCGAGAGAGATGGTAATTTTATCTTATGTTTGCAACGACTATACGTTGTGTTCGTATTCTGAGCGAGAGAGATGGTAATTTTATCTTATGTTTGCAACGACTATACGTTGTGTTCGTATTCTGAGCGAGCGAGATGGTAATTTTATCTTATGTTTGCAACGACTATACGTTGTGTTCGTATTCTGAGCGAGCGAGATGGTAATTTTATCTTATGTTTGCAACGACTATACGTTGTGTTCGTATTCTGAGCGAGCGAGATGGTAATTTTATCTTATGTTTGCAACGACTTTACGTTGTGTTCGTATTCTGAGCGAGAGAGATGGTAATTTTATCTTATGTTTGCAACGACTATACGTTGTGTTCGTATTCTGAGCGAGAGAGATGGTAATTTTATCTTATGTTTGCAACGACTATACGTTGTGTTCGTATTCTGAGCGAGGGAGATGGTAATTTTATCTTATGTTTGCAACGACTATACGTTGTGTTCGTATTCTGAGCGAGCGAGATGGTAATTTTATCTTATGTTTGCAACGACTATACGTTGTGTTCGTATTCTGAGCGAGAGAGATGGTAATTTTATCTTATGTTTGCAACGACTTTACGTTGTGTTCGTATTCTGAGCGAGAGAGATGGTAATTTTATCTTATGTTTGCAACGACTATACGTTGTGTTCGTATTCTGAGCGAGAGAGATGGTAATTTTATCTTATGTTTGCAACGACTATACGTTGTGTTCGTATTCTGAGCGAGAGAGATGGTAATTTTATCTTATGTTTGCAACGACTATACGTTGTGTTCGTATTCTGAGCGAGCGAGATGGTAATTTTATCTTATGTTTGCAACGACTATACGTTGTGTTCGTATTCTGAGCGAGCGAGATGGTAATTTTATCTTATGTTTGCAACGACTTTACGTTGTGTTCGTATTCTGAGCGAACGAGATGGTAATTTTATCTTATGTTTGCAACGACTTTACGTTGTGTTCGTATTCTGAGCGAGAGAGATGGTAATTTTATCTTATGTTTGCAACGACTATACGTTGTGTTCGTATTCTGAGCGAGAGAGATGGTAATTTTATCTTATGTTTGCAACGACTATACGTTGTGTTCGTATTCTGAGCGAGCGAGATGGTAATTTTATCTTATGTTTGCAACGACTATACGTTGTGTTCGTATTCTGAGCGAGCGAGATGGTAATTTTATCTTATGTTTGCAACGACTATACGTTGTGTTCGTATTCTGAGCGAGAGAGATGGTAATTTTATCTTATGTTTGCAATGACTATACGTTGTGTTCGTTTTCTGAGCGAGCGAGATGGTAATTTTATCTTATGGTTGCAACGACTATACGTTGTGTTCGTATTCTGAGCGAGCGAGATGGTAATTTTATCTTATGTTTGCAACGACTATACGTTGTGTTCGTATTCTGAGCGAGAGAGATGGTAATTTTATCTTATGTTTGCAACGACTATACGTTGTGTTCGTATTCTGAGCGAGAGAGATGGTAATTTTATCTTATGTTTGCAACGACTTTACGTTGTTTTCGTATTCTGAGCGAGAGAGATGGTAATTTTATCTTATGTTTGCAACGACTTTACGTTGTGTTCGTATTCTGAGCGAGAGAGATGGTAATTTTATCTTATGTTTGCAACGACTTTACGTTGTGTTCGTATTCTGAGCGAGAGAGATGGTAATTTTATCTTATGTTTGCAACGACTATACGTTGTGTTCGTATTCTGAGCGAGCGAGATGGTAATTTTATCTTATGTTTGCAACGACTTTACGTTGTGTTCGTATTCTGAGCGAGAGAGATGGTAATTTTATCTTATGTTTGCAACGACTATACGTTGTGTTCGTATTCTGAGCGAGCGAGATGGTAATTTTATCTTATGTTTGCAACGACTATACGTTGTGTTCGTATTCTGAGCGAGCGAGATGGTAATTTTATCTTATGTTTGCAACGACTATACGTTGTGTTCGTATTCTGAGCGAGAGAGATGGTAATTTTATCTTATGTTTGCAACGACTTTACGTTGTGTTCGTATTCTGAGCGAGAGAGATGGTAATTTTATCTTATGTTTGCAACGACTATACGTTGTGTTCGTATTCTGAGCGAGAGAGATGGTAATTTTATCTTATGTTTGCAACGACTTTACGTTGTGTTCGTATTCTGAGCGAGAGAGATGGTAATTTTATCTTATGTTTGCAACGACTTTACGTTGTGTTCGTATTCTGAGCGAGAGAGATGGTAATTTTATCTTATGTTTGCAACGACTTTACGTTGTGTTCGTATTCTGAGCGAGCGAGATGGTAATCTTATCTTATGTTTGCAACGACTTTACATTGTGTTCGTATTCTGAGCGAACGAGATGGTAATTTTATCTTATGTTTGCAACGACTATACGTTGTGTTCGTATTCTGAGCGAGCGAGATGGTAATTTTATCTTATGTTTGCATCGACTTTACGTTGTGTTCGTATTCTGAGCGAGAGAGATGGTAATTTTATCTTATGTTTGCAACGACTTTACGTTGTGTTCGTATTCTGAGCGAGAGATATGGTAATTTTATCTTATGTTTGCAACGACTTTACGTTGTGTTCGTATTCTGAGCGAGAGAGATGGTAATTTTATCTTATGTTTGCAACGACTTTACGTTGTGTTCGTATTCTGAGCGAGAGAGATGGTAATTTTATCTTATGTTTGCAACGACTTTACGTTGTGTTCGTATTCTGAGCGAGCGAGATGGTAATTTTATCTTATGTTTGCAACGACTTTACGTTGTGTTCGTATTCTGAGCGAGCGAGATGGTAATTTTATCTTATGTTTGCAACGACTTTACGTTGTGTTCGTATTCTGAGCGAGCGAGATGGTAATTTTATCTTATGTTTGCAACGACTATACGTTGTGTTCGTATTCTGAGCGAGCGAGATGGTAATTTTATCTTATGTTTGCAACGACTTTACGTTGTGTTCGTATTCTGAGCGAGAGAGATGGTAATTTTATCTTATGTTTGCAACGACTTTACGTTGTGTTCGTATTCTGAGTGAGAGAGATGGTAATTTTATCTTATGTTTGCAACGACTTTACGTTGTGTTCGTATTCTGAGCGAGAGAGATGGTAATTTTATCTTATGTTTGCAACGACTATACGTTGTGTTCGTATTCTGAGCGAGCGAGATGGTAATTTTATCTTATGTTTGCAACGACTTTACGTTGTGTTCGTATTCTGAGCGAGAGAGATGGTAATTTTATCTTATGTTTGCAACGACTTTACGTTGTGTTCGTATTCTGAGCGAGCGAGATGGTAATCTTATCTTATGTTTGCAACGACTTTACGTTGTGTTCGTATTCTGAGCGAACGAGATGGTAATTTTATCTTATGTTTGCAACGACTATACGTTGTGTTCGTATTCTGAGCGAGCGAGATGGTAATTTTATCTTATGTTTGCAACGACTTTACGTTGTGTTCGTATTCTGAGCGAGAGAGATGGTAATTTTATCTTATGTTTGCAACGACTTTACGTTGTGTTCGTATTCTGAGCGAGAGATGGTAATTTTATCTTATGTTTGCAACGACTTTACGTTGTGTTCGTATTCTGAGCGAGAGATATGGTAATTTTATCTTATGTTTGCAATGACTTTACGTTGTGTTCGTATTCTGAGCGAGAGAGATGGTAATTTTATCTTATGTTTGCAACGACTTTACGTTGTGTTCGTATTCTGAGCGAGAGAGATGGTAATTTTATCTTATGTTTGCAACGACTTTACGTTGTGTTCGTATTCTGAGCGAGCGAGATGGTAATTTTATCTTATGTTTGCAACGACTTTACGTTGTGTTCGTATTCTGAGCGAGCGAGATGGTAATTTTATCTTATGTTTGCAACGACTTTACGTTGTGTTCGTATTCTGAGCGAGAGAGATGGTAATTTTATCTTATGTTTGCAACGACTTTACGTTGTGTTCGTATTCTGAGCGAGCGAGATGGTAATTTTATCTTATGTTTGCAACGACTTTACGTTGTGTTCGTATTCTGAGCGAGCGAGATGGTAATTTTATCTTATGTTTGCAACGACTATACGTTGTGTTCGTATTCTGAGCGAGCGAGATGGTAATTTTATCTTATGTTTGCAACGACTTTACGTTGTGTTCGTATTCTGAGCGAGAGAGATGGTAATTTTATCTTATGTTTGCAACGACTTTACGTTGTGTTCTTATTCTGAGTGAGAGAGATGGTAATTTTATCTTATGTTTGCAACGACTTTACGTTGTGTTCGTATTCTGAGCGAGAGAGATGGTAATTTTATCTTATGTTTGCAACGACTATACGTTGTGTTCGTATTCTGAGCGAGCGAGATGGTAATTTTATCTTATGTTTGCAACGACTTTACGTTGTGTTCGTATTCTGAGCGAGAGAGATGGTAATTTTATCTTATGTTTGCAACGACTTTACGTTGTGTTCGTATTCTGAGCGAGCGAGATGGTAATTTTATCTTATGTTTGCAACGACTATACGTTGTGTTCGTATTCTGAGCGAGAGAGATGGTAATTTTATCTTATGTTTGCAACGACTTTACGTTGTGTTCGTATTCTGAGCGAGCGAGATGGTAATTTTATCTTATGTTTGCAACGACTATACGTTGTGTTCGTATTCTGAGCGAGAGAGATGGTAATTTTATCTTATGTTTGCAACGACTTTACGTTGTGTTCGTATTCTGAGCGAGCGAGATGGTAATTTTATCTTATGTTTGCAACGACTTTACGTTGTGTTCGTATTCTGAGCGAGCGAGATGGTAATTTTATCTTATGTTTGCAACGACTTTACGTTGTGTTCGTATTCTGAGCGAGCGAGATGGTAATTTTATCTTATGTTTGCAACGAATTTACGTTGTGTTCGTATTCTGAAAGAGCGATATGGTAATTTTATCTTATGTTTGCAACGACTTTACGTTGTGTTCGTATTCTGAGCGAGAGAGATGGTAATTTTATCTTATGTTTGCAACGAATTTACGTTGTGTTCGTATTCTGAGCGAGAGAGATGGTAATTTTATCTTATGTTTGCAACGACTTTACGTTGTGTTCGTATTCTGAGCGAGAGAGATGGTAATTTTATCTTATGTTTGCAACGACTATACGTTGTGTTCGTATTCTGAGCGAGAGAGATGGTAATTTTATCTTATGTTTGCAATGACTATACGTTGTGTTCGTATTCTGAGCGAGCGAGATGGTAATTTTATCTTATGTTTGCAACGACTTTACGTTGTGTTCGTATTCTGAGCGAGAGATATGGTAATTTTATCTTATGTTTGCAACGACTTTACGTTGTGTTCGTATTCTGAGCGAGCGAGATGGTAATTTTATCTTATGTTTGCAACGACTTTACGTTGTGTTCGTATTCTGAGCGAGAGAGATGGTAGTTTTATCTTATGTTTGCAACGACTTTACGTTGTGTTCGTATTCTGAGCGAGAGAGATGGTAGTTTTATCTTATGTTTGCAACGACTTTACGTTGTGTTCGTATTCTGAGCGAGAGAGATGGTAATTTTATCTTATGTTTGCAACGACTATACGTTGTGTTCGTATTCTGAGCGAGAGAGATGGTAATTTTATCTTATGTTTGTAACGACTTTACGTTGTGTTCGTATTCTGAGCGAGAGAGATGGTAATTTTATCTTACGTTTGCAACGACTTTACGTTGTGTTCGTATTCTGAGCGAGAGAGATGGTAATTTTATCTTATGTTTGCAACGACTTTACGTTGTGTTCGTATTCTGAGCGAGAGAGATGGTAATATTATCTTATGTTTGCAGCGTTTTTACGTTGTGTTCGTATTCTGAGCGCGAGTGAGTGGAAGTCGAATTTTGTCCGGTTTGGCGTGCCATAGGTAACGACCCTCAAGGGGGAAGCGTTGAGGAAGAAGGCGAGGGGCAGGTCACTTCCATTTTGGGTGCGTCTTTATAATAGTAAAATGATTAAATCAGGGTAATCAAGATTAAAAAATCTAATCAAGATTAGAAAATCTAATCGTGATTTAATCAATCTAATCACGATTTCAATGAGATTTAATCATTCTAATCAGATTTAATCACGATTTAATCAATCTAATCACGATTTCAACGAGATTTAATCATTCTAATCAGATTTAATCACGATTTAATCAATCTAATCACGATTTCAACGAGATTTAATCTTTCTAATCAAATTTAATCACGATTTAATCAATCTAATCACGATTTCAACGAGATTTAATCATTCTAATCAGATTTAATCACGATTTAATCATTTTAATCACGATTTAATCAATATAATCGGTTGAATCGAGATTTTATAAGTAAAATCAAAACTGAAGTACGATAATTTAATATTAATTATTAATATTGATAGTTCTATCGCAATTGTGTTTGATTGAAATGATTGGACAAATAACTTATCACATTTTATTTAAAACATCCGAAAACATCACAGCTTTGTAACACGAGTTATCACAGCTTTGTAACTTTTTTCCTTTTGGATTTTTTACTGACACATTTCTTCAGAGATTTAAGGAAACATTTTACATTATCGTTTAATCCGAGTGAAAATCGCGAAAAAAGAAAACGAGATACGACAGGGTTCATACAAACCTGGAGAACCTGGAAAACCTGGAAATATCAGTGAAACAGATTCTTTCCAAAAAAATCAGGGAAATATCAGGGAAATTTTAAATATTTAACCAAAACTTGGATATATCAGGGAAATTCGTTTGAGTCTGGAAGCGCCTTAATAATGATATAATTTTTTTCGATTAAACGAAAACATAGTGTTTTAGCACCTGGAAATATCAGGGAAATTTCCAGGAGAAAACCGGGAAATATCAGGGAAATTAATTTTCCAAATGTTGTATGAACCCTGTACGAGATCGCGGTAAACGTCGGCCTCGACGTTGGCGGTAAATCGAGCGCGGTAAATACAAAATAATAGTTCTAATCACATATTAAATTATTATTTTTCCCGCTGGTTCTAATTACGCACAATTATAATCATTTGAATCACCAATATAATCATTCTGATTCTCGTTCTAATTTCTAATCGCGATTTAATCATACTAATCACGATTTAATCATACTAATCATGATTTAATCATAATAATCACGATTTAATCATACTAATCACGATTTAATCATACTAATCACGATTTAATCATACTAATCACGATTTAATCATACTAATCACGATTTATTCACACTAATCATGATTTAATCATACTAATCACGATTTAATCATACTAATCACGATTTATTCACACTAATCACGATTTAATCATAATAATCACGATTTAATCATACTAATCACGATTTATTCATACTAATCACGATTTAATCGTACTAATCACGATTTAATCGTACTAATCACGATTCAATCGTACTAATCACGATTCAATCGTACTAATCACGATTTAATCGTACTAATCACGATTCAATCGTACTAATCACGATTTAATCACACTAATCACGATTTATTCACACTAATCACGATTTAATCATACTAGTCACGATTTAATCGTACTAATCACGATTTAATCATACTAATCACGATTTAATCAGATTTCAACATTCTAATCGGGATTGAACGTGATTTAATCAACATAATCGACATTAAATTGGATTTAATCAAAATAATCACGATTAAATTGAATTCAATCAAAATAATCACGGTTAAATTGAATTTAATCAAAATAATCACGGTTAAATTGAATTTAATCAAAATAATCACGGTTAAATTGAATTTAATCAAAACAATCACGATTAAATCAGATTTTATCTTTCGAGGGGTGCGTCGTTAATCAAGGAAGTGACCTGCCCCTTGGAAGAAAGGCGTTGACGCGTCCACCTCAACGTCGATATCACCAGCGCGCTCTCCTCTGAAATGGTCCGGAGCGGTGGGCCCGTATTAGGGTTTTAACGCCCCATGTAAACCCGTCGACAAATCAACATTATCTGATTTTAATTTGAATGTTTCTTTATAGCGATTAATTAACGTAAACCTAAATCAATTGATTTGTTTGTTTCTTTTAAAGGCCCGAACGGAAGCAAGCCCCTGAACCCGGGTTCGGGTTCGTGGAAAGCGCGCCCAGGAAGAAGAGAGAAAGCTGCTCTTCCTGGGCAAGCTGCTCTTCCTGGGCAAGCTTGCCAAGCTTGCGAAAAAGGACGCTTTACAATTTCCATAATGGTTACGTAGGATAAAGCCAACGAAATAATTTGTAATTAAAAATTATAATGGGTTAATAAGTTAACATTAAAATGGGTTAATAAGTTAACATTAAAAAAAAATAAGTTAACATTAAAAAAAATAAGTTAACATTAAAATGGCTTAATAAGTTAACATTAAAATGGGTTAATAAGTTAACATTAAAAAAAAATAAGTTAACATTAAAAAAAATAAGTTAACATTAAAATGGCTTAATAAGTTAACATTAAAATGGGTTAATAATTTAACATTAAAATGGCTTAAAAAGTTAACATTAAAATGGCTTAATAAGTTAACGTTAAAATGGGTTAATACGTTAACGTTAAAATGGGTTAATAAGTTAACATTAAAATGGGTTAATAAGTTAACATTAAAATGGCTTAATAAGTTAACATTAAAATGGGTTAATAAGTTAACATTAAAATGGGTTAATAAGTTAACATTAAAATGGGTTAATAAGTTAACGTTAAAATGGGTTAATAAGTTAACATTAAAATGGGTTAATAAGTTAACGTTAAAATGGGTTAATAAGTTAACGTTAAAATGGGTTAATAAGTTAACGTTAAAATGGGTTAATAAGTTAACGTTAAAATGGGTTAATAGGTTAACGTTAAAATGGGTTAATAAGTTAACGTTAAAATGGGTTAATAAGTTCACGTTAAAATGGGTTAATAAGTTCACGTTAAAATGGGTTAATAAGTTAACATTAAAATGGGTTAATAAGTTAACATAAAAATGTCACATTTCTTCTCTCTAACGTGTGTAGCGTACGTAACAAGATCAAGGACTTAACTGTTTAAATTTTGAACACTACGATGTTATTGGTCTCACTATGACGTGGATGGACCGCTCTGTTCTGGACTTGGAAATATTTCCTCCAGACTATGTTGTTTTCGTTGCGACCGTTCTACGCGTGGAGGTGGTGCCCTTGTTGCTATTCTTGACCCCCTTCATCTTCTTCCAGTGGAAGTGCAGATTAATTACAGGAAACGGATAACCCGAACCGAGTCTACATCTCGCCTAGTTCTCCCGTGGAATATGTTTATATTCTTATCTACCTTTCGATGTATGGTATTTTTTAGCTAAACATTCAATAAGATGTTTTTTAGAAACGGTATATAAACCCTATACGACTGTTATTATCACGCAGTTTGGCATGATCTTTAAACTTATGTATACTCTTTTAAACTTAAATAATTCAGTTCAGTATTTAGAACCGTTGGCAATTCTTTTTGGTGTTCTGTCACGAACATACTTTGGTCCGTTGAGCCGGATACAGATCACAGCGGGTAATTAATTAGTGAGATTTCTTGCTGTCCCCAGTATTCATTCATCGTGGGAAGCAGTATCACCAACTGGTTCAGGTTCTCAACTTAATTAACAATCATCATGTGAAGAGACGAACGATATAGGGACAACTTACGAGGTTTAAGACGGTGGTAACAGATCATTCCGTTGTACCAATTACACCCGTCGCAATCGCCATATACAAGCAGAAAGCTGATGCACTGGCAGTTGAGTTGAATATCGTACAACAGTATATCAGCAAAAATTGCCTATTAGATGATTTTGATACCCACGAAACCGCGTACAATGCTTTCGTCACCCGCATGGAAGATATTGTCATATTCTTGAACACTCTCAGTATTCAAGCTCCAACGTTGCCGATCAGCCTTCCGACAGCCGACATCAAGTTGCCAAAATTAGAATTACAGACTTTGGAGGAAACTATGTAGATTGTTTTCCGTTTAATGACCTATTCACGGCCACTGTACATAACAATGGATCCTTATCAAGCGCCCAGAATTTTCAGTATCTTAAAACCTCGCTACGTGGTAAAGCGACGCTACTAATCTATCCCATCAAAGTCACCGATGGTAACTACGCAGAAGCCTGGGAAATTCTATTGAATCGGTTCAATAATAGCAGAGAAATCATCAACGCTCATGCGAAACGCCTTTTTAATCAACCACCGGTCAAGGAAGAATCAGCAACGTCACTACGGTCACTACGGCGCCTGATAGATACTACAGCAGAGTGCATACGCTCACTGAAAGTGCTTCAAGAACACGTTCTTGAAGCACTTTCAGTGCGCGTACTGGTATGCTATTTTTATTCATATTATTGGAGAAACGAATCCAGACGACAGTGGGAGTTATCCTTGCAAGGTACGACAAAATATACTAATAAAGACCTAACAACATTTCTCGAACAGAGATTATAGCCCTAGTCGCTTCTCAACCAACAAGAGATAATAGAAATAAACCATCAATTTCATATCCCAAGAAGAATTCGATTTCGCATTATGGATCAGTTCGAGACAACGGCTGTCATATTTGCAAGGAAGTACAGCCAACGTTTAAATGTCCATCATTGCTGAAGGCTAAGCACGAAGCACGTTGGAACCTAGTCAAGTCTCACTCGCTTTGCTTCAACTGTCCAAGAGGCGAACACGTCAGCAATGATTGCAAATCGGGAACCTGCCGCAGATGCAAGGCCAAGCACAATACTCTCTTGCATCAAAATTCGCACGAGGAGTCACCGTGTCGAGTCCGGTGAAGCAGTGAAGTCTTCTCTCATGTATCCCAACAGCTACTGTGCCCAGCCCGATTAATATTAAAAACAGCCATTATTCATGTTCAGGGTGGCAATGGCTATATCTGTTCAGTCCGAGCGCTGATTGACTCCAGATCACAAGCAAGCTTTATCTCCGAGCAGTTCATGCAGAAATCACAACTCAGACGGAATCATCAGAGCATACTTATTGGAGGGATTGGTGCAACCGGTATTAGTCAAGAGGCAACGCAACTCTGACCATCAGTTCCAGTATCGATACACACTTTAACGAAACAATTCAAGCCTTGATCCTGAAGCAGGTCACGGAAAGGCTCCCCAACTTTGCTGTCTTTGATCTGACCTTCCATATCCCGGGTTCAGTCAATATGCTACTTTAATTGGAGCTGATGTATTTCTGGATTTGATTCAAGATGGATAACAGGTGGGAAGACCGAGAGTTCCTGTCGCATTCAACACCGTCTTTGGCTGGGTGGTAGTTGAAACCACAGGAAGTCAAGGTCAGAAACATGTCACAATACTAATCCAAGTCAGTTTTTGCCACCTCGAAACGCAACTCGCGAGATTCTGGAAATCACAGAACTAGAACATCGATCAAATTACACCGAGATTTAATACGAACAGGCGTTTCAAGATACATCGTCAAACTACCAATCAAAGACAATTCCCAGAACCTTGGCGAGTCAAGAAATAAAGAGTTAAGAAAATTCAAATACGTTGAACGACGCCTACAAGCTAATCCCTCAATTTACGACTAGTACAGAAAATTCATGAAAGAGTATATCCAGTTGAACCATATGGAGCTTGTACTAGCTCATGCTATCTTCAAGGAGTCGAGCTCAGCCTCGAAAATACGAGTCGTATTTGATGGATTATCAAAAGCATCCAACGGGGCGCCCCCTCCCTCAACAATATTCTCCTATTGGTCCAAAATTACAATCCGATCTGGTAAATGTATCGCCAAATCTTAATCAATAAAGAAAACCTCCACTATCAACGAATACTTTGGAGACGTCAAAAAGAAGATCGTCTTGAAGATTATCAACTATGAACAGTGACGTATGAAATAGCGTCAGCACCCTAACTAGCCACAAAGGTCTTGCAACAGCTATCCAAGGATGTAGAGTCCAAATATCCACAGAATTCTCAAGTCTTGCGTGACGATTTCTACATGGATGATCCATTATCAGGCGCAGCGGATACCACTACAACCATCAGATTACAATGACAGCTTCATCAAGCAAGGAATGAAGCAGGACTTCCACTACGGAAGTGGGCGTCAAATGATCAATTCGAATTGGAAAAAATTACACCCGAGCAAAGAGATCCTGGTTCCCTTGAATATCGACAATGCCGAATCAATTCGAACATCAGGGCTACAATGGACGTTCTATCATTCGTTCTCAAATCACTTAGTTCCCTAGTAGCTGTTACCAAACGCACCATCCTGTCTGACAAGCGTCTTCGATCCCTTGGGTCTCTTGTCACTAGTTATCCTACGAGCTAAAATCCTGTTACAACAGATGTGGCAAATTAAAGTGAGCTGGAACGAAGAATTACCATCAACGTTCGTTCATAAATAGTATACATTCCGGGATGACTTAACTGGCATTGAAAACCTGAGAATTCAGCGGTTTATCAGTCAACATCACTCCAACAAATCAAGTCTCCATGGCTTCTGCAATGCTTCGGAGAAGGCGTATGCGGACGCGGTCAATTAAAAGACTACCACTTTGATCAAGACTGGTCACTGTTCAACTGATCGTCGCAAAAACCAGAATCGCTCCACTCAAGCAGATCACGCTACCCAGACTAGAACTCTGTTCCACCGTTCTCCTCGCAAGACTCATAACACTCGTGCAATTATCTTTACGAAATACCGTATCAGATGTCCATTGCTAGAGTGATAGCCAGTTCGTACTGTCCTGGTTGGCCTCACCTCCACAACGATGGAAGACGTTCGTGGCGAATCGAGTATCAGAAGTTCAAGATGTACGACCCACTATTCAGTGGCATCACGTTCCGGGCACACATCACCCAGCTTCCCGTGGCATCGAAACAACAGAATTTTTAACCCATCCATTGGAATGGTCCAAGCTGAATCTGTCTACACCAAGGAGTCAACCATGGTAGACAAACCTGAATGTTCTATCAAAGAAACAATCAGACCCGCTGTCATCCTACATTGCAAAATAGATCCAAGTCTTCTACTCAAGTACTCTCAACAACTCTTATTCACGTCGCGGCGTACATTCAGCGGTTTATTGGCAATACCAGAGCGTCCAAAGAGTCAAGAGAATTCGACATGCAGGGCTTGTCACCACCCTCCTACGCATTGTAACGTAGGAGGGTGGCTTCAAAAGTCGCATGATGACTTAGGCCTAAGGTGGTGCCTTGGGAATTGGCCTAGCTGATGATTATTATTTATTAACTAAGGAAGTAAACGACAACGCACTCAATCACTGGATAAAAGCTATGCAGTCGTCCTGCTTTGGAGAGGAAATCCGGCAAATGGATAATCAGAAACCCTTGTTAGGAAAAAGCTAAATTCTGTTGTTGACAACATTCCTTGACGCAACTGGTATCCTAAGAGTTCGTGGACGGATTTGACATGCAAAACTCCCAACCGACCAGATTCATCCAGTCATGTTACCTCGAAAAAGTCCACTCGCCGATCTCATTATCAACAATGAACATGCCAAAACGCTACATGGTGGTCCACAACTAATAATGGCTTCGTTACAGTAAAATTTCAGGAATCATAGGACTCCGTAATGACGTCTGATTCCACGTCCGAAGGTGCTTGCGATGTGTTCGACAACAGGCAAAAACAGTCACTCAACTCATGGGCAATCTACCGGCACCTCGAGTCTAAAAGTCGTGAAGGGCCGAAGATGACGATCTTTCAAGTACTACATCACCATATTTGCATGTTTCCAAACGCGTGCGTTGCACATCGAACTTGTCAGTGACATGTCAACGGCTGCGTTCTTGACCGCCTTCAAGCGCTTCGTCTCCCGTCGAGGCAAATGCCCAGACGTCTATAGCGACTGTGGGACGAATTTCGTTGGTGCCAACTAAATTAACGTCGGTGACTCCTGGAATAGGTCTGACCGACCGCCACTTGTGGCCCATAAGTTTTTCGCTCCGGTCACTCTCGTGGTCCGGGTGTCTCCATGAGACCCGGTCAAGTCTTGCCAAAAGTGCGCCAACACCCCGGTTTTGTTCATGGACCTCGTCACGTGGTTTTCGGTGGCGCGAACTTCCACCCCAATCAACAGGCTCGAGACCAGTCAACCTGGCCGGACCCAACCAATCATCACGATAGCGACATGAGATTCGTTTCCATCTTTCAGTTCCCACAAGCGGGATTCCTCAAAGGGTCAGCCGTAGCGTCTCCAATAAATCACTGCTTAAAAGTAGTGTCAAAAATGGCGCCATCCAGTCGCCAGGCATTCAAACAATGAACTATCAAAATTTCTTAAAATATACAACAACGGAGAATTTCTCCGAACCAGATAATTGGCAACCCTCAATTCGGACTGGCAATAAACTCATAGGGAAGATAAAGGGTTAAAGGGGACTTGCGACGGCATAATACAAAGAGGTTGGGGACTCGCTAATCCCAACAGTGAGAGAACGGAGAGAGATAATAATAAAGGGAAAGGGAAAACCCAGGATACCTTTGGCCACAAGGTCACCTATGACGACCCCTTCCCACCGTCCGTTGCTTGGTCACTTCAATTAGAACGATAGAGCTATAAAGAGCTTCACCCGGGCCCCCTGGTGGTGACGTCCATCATCGCCGCCAGAGTAGCCCAAAGCTATACTAACTAATAAATTTCTTAGAAAGAGACAAGGTTGAATTTTGAAAACGTGGAAAAGAAATATATATTTAAGAATAAGACAAGGTGTTTAAAGTAACTGTAAAGGCTGGTTTACACTAAGGCAAAACCGCCGTGACGGTGGGCGCTAACTTTTGAAATCCTCGTTAGGCCTAATAGAAAATTTTTGCGTTCACGCCCGCCGTCACGACGGTTTTGCGCTAGTGAAAACCAACCCTTAATAACGAAACTATGGAATTTTAAATTGGTCGTTACAAGTTTATCAAAATAGTCACAACCAACACGAAGGACCAAACCATAGCACGCTGGATGAGTGACGAAGGAATCGTTTGGCACTTCAATCATCCGGCGGCTTCTCATTTTGGTGGACTTTGGGAGACAGGTGTAAAATCCGTTAAATACCACTTAAAGAGAGTCATCGGTGAGACACGACTAATCTTCAAAGATACGCAGACCCTTCTATGTCAAGTTGAAGCCTGCCTGAATTATCGTCCACTCACTCCGATGATGTCGGATCCAACCGACCTAGCAGTATTGACTCCTGGACATTTACGGGGATTCCTGGAAAGCCATTCCAGAACTCCATCTCGGTGGCAACTCTGACAACAATTACTTCAACACTTTTGGCGACGATGCTGGCAATCAGAGTTCCTCCTCGATTTCAACAACGACCAAAATGGACTAAATCTGCTCGTAACCTACAAGTCGGCGACTTAGTTCTACTTAAAGAAGAGCTACCACCAACCAAATAGAAAATGGCCAGAATCATCCAAGTACATCCTGGCGAAGACCAACTAGTACGCGTCGTCACAGTAAAAACTGCGGACAAGGAGCTGAAACGATCTGTCACAAAACTTTGTCAACTACCTTTGGACTACGTAATTACCTGTACTTTCAAGTTAAAATCCGATATTTTAAGGTGGCCGGAATGTTCAGTCTTAGTGGTTTTTTAATTTTTTACAACAATATATAACGCTTATCAACTTTTCGATGTATGGTATTTATTATCTAAACATTTAATAAGATGTGTTTCAGAAACTTTAAATAAACCCTATACGATTGTTATTATCACGCAGTTCGGCAATATTTTTTTTGACAAGCAGGCAGGCATTTATTAAACCTTGACAATTGTTACAAAATTTAAAAAATAACAATGAAAAGGTAAAATGTTTCAACAACAAAAACTACAAATCCAATAAAGTTCGGCCAATCAACATATTAAACAAATGATTAGTTTAAAAAGAAACAATGAAGCTTAAAAAATTAAAAAAGTATTTTAAGCGTTACTATTTCCTTCTCCTGCACTACTACGCTACTCTCTATAAACTCGCTATATAATGAGATTTTGTATTTCTTCAAACATTCCCTTCCTAGTTTAATAAAATCAATTATTCTTTTTTTAAATGTGTTAAAATTAATTAGAGGCTATCATCTGTACAATTGTAAATTCTTTGGTGGTACCCGAAGTAAATAACCAAATTACTTATCGCTAAAATTATCTTAGTTATATCAAAAGTGACATAATTACCAAAAGTGTGTCAATCGGACCTATTTCTTAATGAATGTTACGAGCGAAATACAAGTTGGGAGGGGAGAAGGGAAAGTATGCCTTGGGGAGGGAAGGAAGTTAAAACCCACAAATAACGCCTCGTAGTGAGGAACGGAGGAACTAAGTAGCACTGGTCAAAGTTAGTGTACTTTTGGATTTTTCGTCGTTCTGTGGAGATGCTATCGCCATCTACCTACGATATAATACCATAGACTAAAAAAAGATCCAGAAAGGCGTCCATAAATAGTCTTTTATGTGGTCGATCTCTAGTCGAGCATTCATTAAACCTTTAGCATACGAAAGTACAGGGATTGTCACACTTTTGGTAATTATGTCACTTTTGGTTATATGTATGTACAAAACATTGGTTCTTTAAATTATAAATCCAATATACACTATTTTCTAAAATAAAAGTTTTATTATGATTTTATTAAGATTTATTTTCTGTTTAAAAAAGTTCTTGTAATTGGACAATTGAAAAACATATGTTTAGTATCACTAAATTAGGGGTTATTACATGCCTATACAATAATCGCCACAAAATGTAATTCTCGTGATAAGTGAAATCAGTTTACAATTTACAGGGTCGTCGTTGCATAATAGTTTTAGAGGCTTTCTTTTATAAAAATTACTTTTTAAACTTAAATACATTTCCAATTTTACCTTATCCGTATTACTTAAAAGCTCAGAGTTCCTAGCTGGTTTCAAGTTTATTTCTAAATAATTGTGAGGGGGTAATACCTCACCCTAATTTTAGGCATGAAACGTTTCTGGAGAAAAACTGCGTTCTATTTCCGACTGCATACTTTGCACTTGTCGAGACATGTCGAGACAAAGCCCTGTACGTGGCGGCCCTGAGGCCCTTTCCACTATAAAGCACTTCCATTTCTTTACTTTCAGGGCTTGCCACCACCCTCCTACGCATTGTAACCCGGCCACCTGAATTAATGGCTTCAAAAGTCGCTTGACGACTTAGACCTAAGGTGGTGCCTTGGGTATTAGCCTAGCCTAGCTGACTGGCCTTCTGATTTCAACTTGGGGATGAACAATGTCATGTTTACGAAGGAACACTTCTAAATAGGGAACTCCATTAAGCTCGCAAGGTTCGAAGGTTTACTCAATTGAAAAGGCAGCCCTTTCCAGAATCCAAAAAGGCATTTGGTCGGTGTTGAGGTCAATTTCTTTATAGCCCAGGACAAAAAAAAATCAAGTTGCATGTTAATCGTGGATTGAAGATAATAGCGAATGAAATCGAGATCAATTCTATGGCAGTGACCTTGAACATATTTTTTTTAATTTTCCAAAGGCAAAATTTTTTATTGCGTTTTAAGGATTTGAAGTCCGAAGCCGCCTTCAAAAGTTTTTAACTTTGTCTCTTCAGCTGCACACCAGTGCTTATTTTCGCCGTACCTGTCTAGATATTTGGATATTAATATCAATGTGAGGTAATAAGTAGTAAAATTTACTTAAAACCGTATTCAACAGTTGCGCACGGCCTTATAAGATTTTTCACTCCACCATATTGTTTCTACCCTATATTTCCAAACCATCACCCTATATTTCAACTTAATTTGGACCAGGATGGCGTGCCATACAAAAGGATCACCCTATATTTCCCAAAGATCGCCTTATATTTACAAACCATCACCCTATATTTCCAAAAGATCACCCTATATTTCCAAACCATCACCCTATATTTTCAAAAGATCACCTTATATTTTCAAAAGATCACCTTATATTTCGAAACCATCACCCTATATTTCAACTTAATTTTGACCAGGATGGCGTGCCATAGAGGTCCCTCCTCATAGAAATCTTATACTCCTATAAGATTTCTATGTCCCTCCTATTATAACTTGTCACGGCTGTGAAGTCAAACGAATAATTTGCAACTTACTCTTTAAATCATCGCTACATTTACATTAGCGTCAACGGGAATTGTAGTTTATTTTTAACGAGAGGTGGATTCACGTGGAATTTTGGGAATTTTGAAGGGTTGTTTTGAACCATTTTTAGGAACATATTACAAATAATTATATTACAATTTGTTCTACTGGGACTAAACTTAAAAATAAGAAATTTAAAATCTGCACCTCAACCTTTATTCTAAATAAACGCCATCTACTGGCTTAATTTGTGTTTTCTGTGGGGGGCCACAGAAAAAAAAGAATGTACAGATAATTGAATTGGGAATAGTACTGTAGAATTACAGTTTCAATCTGCCTTCCGCGAAACAAAATTTTAAAAAATTGAGAACTCTATCATTTGTTGGTGGCGTCATCCGCTGTTAGAGGCGAGAACTATATCCTATGAAAATGACTTTTTACAATATTCCACCTTGAAAGTGATAGATGACGCCACCGTATAATGATAGAGTTGACAGCTGAGTGCGCCGACTCGAATTTTCACAATTTGTTTCGCGAAACCATGACTCCCGAACACGCCTATGTAATTCTAGAGGTACAATATTCCCAATTCAATGGTACAGATTAAATACAAGCGGCCACAGAAAAAAAGAATGTACAGTCTTTATTAAATACAGGCGGCCATGCTTTGACAAACCATTTTGATGTTGCTGTTTCATTATTTTATTAAAAGAGATTTTGGTCTAGAAGTTAGCTTGGATTTATAATATTGTAAATAATGTCTGGTAAGGCAATTTCACCTAGTCACCAAAACTTATACAAAAGGAAATCTCTCTTGCCATGGAAAGAAAGTTATCGAAAGGTGATTTATTATTATGAATTGAGACTCAAATTATTATTAAATACTTTACGTTATTAGAGGTGTTTGGAAAGATTAAAAAACAACAGGCACAATTTCGTTGAGAAATTAAGAGACATCCCTAATAGTATTTTACAAAGCGACAATTATGACTCTGTTGTTATGGAGGTAATGGCTGAAGAATGGGATGAGATGTTGGAAGAGAAGAAGTCTGATATTGGAAATATTATGGTACAAAATATTGTTGTCAGGTTATCGTTAATTTCTTAATAATGTGGGTATTACCTTACATAACAGTTTGTGGATGAAGAATGGGAAGATGAACGCATCTTGTTAATGCAAGAAATTCAACAGGAATTGTTATATGAAGGTATATTCATACCTCAAATACTGTTATTTGATCAATTTACTAACAATCTATACTTTAGAGCAATTAATACTTAAGGAACATAATGTTAATATTGAAATTGAGGAAGAATATATTAAGAGAGTCGTTTCTGAAGAAGTTATATGCCCAATTTGTCAAAAACTACCTTTAGAACATTCCTTCAGTGTGATCAGTTGTTTATGTGGATTTAGAATAGATTCAGAAGTAAGTGATTTTTATCTGTGAACAGTGCTCGAAATGGACTTATTCACGAACCAGAACGTGTTTCCTTACAAAGCTTCCGATTATTCTGAAAAACAAGAGCTGTGCAATAAAAAATATTTACGAACCAAAATGATATGAGGAAAACTTTTACGTTCCATTTCGAGCACTGTCTGTGAATACAATAAAAATATTAACTAATGTGCTAAAACCACTAATTAAATTTAATTTCAGCAAGGCTGTTTAAGGTTGCAAGATTTTAGAAACAAATTGTTTGAAGGATTCAATTCACACAATAAGAATTGCCACGTTAACCCCTGTTTTTCCACAACAAATCTTGGAGGTGCTACAAATTTATTAATAAGTTGTCCAGTTTGTGATTTCATGCATATAGTATTGTGACTGAAGCATTTCATTTCATATAGAATTTATCTATTTTATAATAAAATTTAGTTTTAAATAAAACTGTGCACTTGAATAAAGCAACATATGGCATTTACATTTAAAATACTTATCGAACAAACCTCCATCGCAATTCCATACATCAATAGCTCAGATAAAGGGCCTTCTGTCACACCCTGCTTAGGAACAACTTAACTGTAACCCTCTTAAAAATTTTAATAATATGAGCCTTGACCAGACAAATTTCAGGCAATGAAACTGCTGTAGATGTATATCATTCAATTATAAGTAAGTTGATGTTTGAAAATGAAAAAACTTTTTAATTACAAGAATTTTAATTAACATAAATACAAAGCTCAACTAAAAATATTCCAAAATTAAGAGTCAGATATGCGCACAAACTAAGTTTAACTTTTTCTACACTAAGATTTCAGCATACAAGAAAGGATTTTCTATTTTTTTAGCACCGTATTGATTCAACCCTTTAGTTTTTGAACAGATATACACTTTTTCAACATTTAAAAGTTAAAATTTTAGTACAAAAATATGCTCGACAGAATATTCACTTGGTAAAAAATGCTTGGTTCTCTCAATGAGTGGAAAATATAAAATTGGGGTTTCATTTCTTTATGTAACATTCTACGATCCATTTTTACACCAAGTGAAAAACCAGATCCAATTCGCATAAACGTCAGGTCTGGAAGCCATTTTTTTATATATAAATCTGGGAAACTGGTTGAAGTGTTAGATTAGGGCAGTTTATATTATTGTGGCTTACGATATGTGCTAACAAGCGTTATAAATATAGCAAGTTCTTTGGTTGTTTTATCAAATACTGGCTTTTTAAAAAGCTTTTATAATAACGCGAATTAAAATTTAAGGCAAAAATATTTTAGTATTTAAAACAAGAATCAATACAGCAATTTTAAAAAGGGGATAAAAGAGAAAAATAACTTTTTATAGGAACAACCAAAATATTTCTATACATATTTTAAGGCATGAATTGGACAGTTTGAAAAGGGAGACCTCAAAATCTCAAATAAATTGTGTCAAAATTAGCACAAAAGCTGGACGTTATTGCTACCTCCACTTTTTCCATTATAAGATGTATAGATTTTGTATGACTAGTTCAGGTTCATACGAATATGGTCTTATTGGGTAAAAACTATTTCGCTTCTCGAAACATTAGAATCACCACTAACTAATCCATTTTGAGGACTTTCTAAGGATTCGGGGGATGCTAAGCCAGAATCAATGGCAGGCATCTCCTTGTGATTCTCTTCTAAAACTCCCTTTTCCGGCTCTACCGGAGCTTGAATTGTTTCAATTCCTTTCGCTTGATCATTAGCCAATTCCTTGTTTTGCACCTCTGCCTCTTTGCGTAATCCTTCCGCATTGCCATTGACCAAATTACCAGCTGGCTTGCTAACAGACTTCGTTGAACTCTTTGTAATGCCAGAAATAGGCTTTCCAGGGACACTTTTTGGTTTGTCACTTCCAGCCGGAGGTCTAGATGGAGTACTGGTTTTAGTGGTAGAAGTCTTAATCAGTGTAGATGTTGTAGTTTTTGGTTTCCCCAATGTTCCACTTTGACGAGTAATTTGTTTATTCACAGTCTCCTTGGATTGTTTTGGTTCCAGGGGCAATTTTGTAGCGGTACTTGTTGTAGTTGAGGTTAAACCAGGCTTTTTTGTGACCTTAGACATAGTAGTAGTTGTAGTGCGAGAAGTGCCAGTTAAAGGTTTAGGTGCTGTAGAAGAAGAGACTGACTTGGATATAGTATTAGAGGCGCTTGTGGTAGTTTTAGTAACAGCTGTTTTGGTTGAGCTTGTTACGCCTGTTGTTCTTGTGACAGTGGTTCTGGATGCTGTGGACTTGCCTGTGGAGGTTGCTGTAGCTGGCCTTGACGTTTTACTTAAAGTGGAGGCCGGTTCAGTCTTACTGGAAGTTGCCGGTTTGATAGTTGTCTTGGAAACTCCACTTGTGCTTGAAACTGACTTTGAAACAGCTGTTGAAGCAGATTTAAGAGTCGAAGTACTTGTCTTAAGTAAAGTAGAGCTGGAAACTTTAGAAGGAGTGCTTGTTGTGGGTGGCACCTTTGGTTTTGGAGCAGTTGGACTGCTAATAGTTTTGGGTTTCTCAATCTTCAACATTTTTGAAGTGGCTGCGAGTTGAGGAGCACTTTTTAGAGTATTTGTCTTTTTTACTACTACAGCTGATTGAGTAATTGGGCTTTTCTTGGCATCAGTGGCAGTTTTACTTATTGTAGGGGCTGTTGACTTCTTGGATTTCTCTTCTGGCTTTAAAGTTTTACTAACAAGGCTTGGTTTAACAATATCTTTTCCGGGAACTTTCTTAATGGTAGAAGTTGCGGCTGAAGAAGATTGTTTTGATGTTGGCTTTGTGGTTTGTTTCTTTTCCACTTTTTCTTCAGTTGCCTTGACATAGCTCCAGCCACCATCTTTTTCAGAATCGGAATCAGCATCTTCTGTGACCCCATCGGCTTCGGGTACACCATCAGGAATTTTACCCAACTGCACTGCAGGTGCACCAAGAGTATCTTGAGAAATGGGAACCTCAGTAACTGGGACAGTACCAAAATTGGGCGACAATATGGACATCATCGGTTCAGAGCTTAGAGTGGGTGAGAAATCAACTTTGACAGTTTCTGGTTGTGAAGAAAATGACAAGTCTTCCTTCTTTGTAATGACTTCAGTGTTTTGCTGCTGTTGAGTGACTTCTAGTGTACTTTGAATGGGGCTAAGAAGATCTTCAAAATTTGATTGTGTATTTTTCAAATCAGGAATAGGAACCTCATTACTTTCAGGGACAAAATCTACAATTGATGATACAGGTTCATTGGGTAAATCATCTGTAACTTGATTCTGAACTTCCCGTTCCACTGCTGATAAATCTTGATCATTAATAGGTTTGACTATTATTTTTGGACCCAAAACAGAGGCTAAAACGGCAATAGAAACCTCATTCTCTTGCAAGGGTGAAACAATATGAACTTCATTTGAAGGTGAAATTGGAATTTCTGGATGAAGTGGTGTTTCTTCTATCAATAAATGGTTTTCATCTGCCAAGGAACTAGACTGTAAAGTATCTTGAAGGTTAAGCTGTTCCACTTGCGTCGCAATAGCATCATTGGTGGCTTCCACTTGCGGGGCAATAGCATCATCGGTGGCTTCCACTTGCGGGGCAATAGCATCATCGGTGGCTTCCACTTGCGGGGCAATAGCATCATCGGTGGCTTCTACTTGCGGGGCAATAGCATCATCGGTGGCTTCTACTTGCGGGGCAATAGCATCATCGGTGGCTTCTACTTGCGGGGCAATAGCATCATCGGTGGCTTCTACTTGCGGGGCAATAGCATCATCGGTGGCTTCTACTTGCGGGGCAATAGCATCATCGGTGGCTTCTACTTGCGGGGCAATAGCATCATCGGTGGCTTCTACTTGCGGGGCAATAGCATCATCGGTGGCTTCTACTTGCGGGGCAATAGCATCATCGGTGGCTTCTACTTGCGGGGCAATAGCATCATCGGTGGCTTCTACTTGCGGGGCAATAGTAAGATCGGTGGCTTCTACTTGCGGGGCAATAGTAAGATCGGTGGCTTCTACTTGCGGGGCAATAGTAAGATCGGTGGCTTCCGCTTGCGGGGCAATAGCATCATTGGTGGATTCTACTTGCGGTGCAATTGCATCATTGGTAGGAGTTAAAGCTTCTAAGTTCACTTCATCCTTGATTAAAAGAGACTCCAATTGTTTCGATAAAACACCCTGACTACTGGGATTAAGGCCAAAACTATCTTGAACATTTTTTGGGCTGGTTGGACTGTCTATAGGAACTACAGGAATTACGGATTCAAGACCAACTTCTTCAGAATTTGAATAATCAGCTTTAACACTGTTTAAGGTAGGAAGTAAAACATCAGGCAATTCAGATAAGTCTGGTTCAGAAACTTCATCCTCAGGTGGATCAACGTTCGATTCTATAAGAGATTCGTGATTTATGTCCGGCATTCCCGAGATTAGCAGTTCCCCAACAACATCAGCTTTTTCATTCAAAGCCTCTGCATCCAAATTTGAATCATCAACCGAAGTTAATGAATCTTCGAAGGTTTTTTGGGCACTGAATGGATTATCCAAAAATGGATTACCAGTAGTTGAAGGTGGGTCTTGAGCCTTACTTCCAGGAACAGACTCTGATATGCCAATCATTTCTTTAATTCCATGAATAGCTCTGATTGTGGATGGAGCTTCTTCGCTTAAGCTTGATACCAGATCCTCCTGACTTTTAACCTCTTTTATTGAATTTAATTCATGGTAGCTAATATCAGTTTCTGAGCCAATGGGTAAGTCGACTTGTTTTAGGGGATCAAAATGGTCGCTGGCATCACCGGTACTTAATGAAACTTCTTCAAGTTGCATTGTACCGCTGAAATCGTATATTTGCGGTTCGCTGGAAGATGGTCCTTGGGACAAACAAAATGAGTCACTCTGAGCATTAATTTTATCCGACGTTTCATTACTTGGCAAATAATCAATTTCACCATGACCCAAGGAATGTTCCACTTGCATCACCCAAGGTTTGGAAGTTGGAATTTGATCCTCGCACTCAGGTACTGCTGTTAAAAGAGAATGGCCAGTCTGGGAACTAACCATAGTGGCATTCTGAGATTCAATAGTTTCCATAACATTGTGATAAAACTGATCTGACACATCTTGAACTGACAAATCTGATCCATCTTTAGAAGAAATGTTTGAGAAAAAATCTGCATCGGTTAGAGAGGATTTCTCAAACATGGCAGACTCTCCACCATTAAATGGATTGAAGCTTTGAGCTTGCTCTGTACTTTCAGGGTTTAAGGAATCTAAGTTTGAAAACTGTTGAGTTGGAGGCAAATCTTCAATTGGCGGAGTTGGTAGCTCACTGATAGAGGTTCTCTCGAGAGTGACACCTGTAAAAGGTCTAAATATTTCTTCGGGTCCATTGGCACCTATAGGATCACCTACGGTAATCCCCGAATTATACACATAAATGCTTTTACCACTTTCTAAACTTTCAGTTGGATTATCCATCCAGTTTTGTTGAAAAGGGTTATTGGAAAAAAGACCATCAGAGGTAAAATCTGAATTATTCATTCTACCATTTGGGGTAAAGGGATCAAATTGTCCAACATTGTCCTTCAAAGAGTGAGTAGGGGGTAAGGGTTTCGTTAAACTAGCTCGCTCTCTGAAGAGCACCACAATCGCCGTAATATTGTCTTGAGAACCTTGATTTTTACTCTGTTGAACAATGGACGATGCGATAGAATCAACATCAGAAGTTAAATCGCTGGCCTTTGAATATACAGAGGCAGACGCATCTTGAGGGGATAAATTATCCCATAGACCATCACATCCAATAACGAGGAAATCTTCGTTTCCCTCAAGCGAGATCTTTTGAATGTCAGGGACATTGGAAACCATTGGTTTATGTTCTATGTCACCTTTTAATTAAAAACCATTAATTTATCAAATTCAAAAATTAATTCAAGTCTAGACAAATTACCAATTGCTCTAGACACAGCCAGTGTTCCATTAACTCTCCAAGTACCAACGTAGGCAACCATACCACCAGCTTCTTCAATTCTTTGTCGTTCCTCCTAAAAAGACATTTACCTATCTTTAATGCAATGAACACCAGTTAAGACTCTTTACCAACGACACCTTACCAATTTATCAGGCTTATGGGGTTCGACCAAAGAAACTGGCAAGCTTTGCCTCACCAAAATAGCAAGAGAATCCCCGAGCCACGCTACATATAATGTATTGTCACGAATGATACAAGTAACAGCGGTACAACCACTTTTAATATTCTGTAAATAAAGAAATAATGGCTTTAAAAGAAATTTAGATAGTAATTGAATAAAAACAAACGTACATCTCTTCTGGACCGTTCTAAAAACGCTTCATCAGTTTGAATGTAAGCTTCTTTGATGGCAGTTTCTAAATTTGTGGAGAAGGCAGAATGACGCACAATATTCCAGTGCAAATGAGAAGCTGCGTAACTCGCAGCATCTACGCCAGCGTGACCATCAAATACTGCATAGTAACTGTGTGGTGGCACGTCCTTAAGATAAGAAAATCATGTCACAATGTTAAATGAGCAATATAGTTGATATATGTATACTTTAAGGCCACACAATTGATTCAAATCATGAATGACAACATGGCGATCCTCCATTTTCCGCCTGCCATTCTTGATAGCATTTACAGACGTCAAATAGAGCGGTTTTTTAATCGAAAGAGTTTTCGCTACAATGTCATCGGGAGTATTTCTAAATTGGTTACAAAGTTCGTTAAGTTTTTCGAGACCACTATTGTAAAGAAGAACAGAGTCCAGCACTGAAATATTAGAAAAACGTTTATTTTAAATTTTAAACGTAACTGAAATCAATGATATACTAACTGAAGTCCGCTTCTGGATCCTGTTCATTCACGTTTATTGGAAAGCTGTTTTTTAAATTAGTTGCGACTTCATTTGCTAGCACCAGCGACAGTTCATTTGGACATTTTCTGTAACGAAATAATAAAATTCACAATCATGTTACAATTCTAATTAAAGTTAAAACTGAATTGATGTCAGCGTAGTTATAATTGATAAAACGTAGAAAAATATTTCAATTGATGCGCATTATTTGGAAAAAAATGAAAACACATTATATTCAATGAAAAAGGGATGATAAGCGCGCTTCACGCCTTAATAGCGTGTGGTCAAGTGACACGTACAACCATTCAAGCTTCACATCCTGTCCTTGGATGGGGGGAAACTGGGCGCCCTAAAAAGCGATTTGGGGACATGTTGATAGCCCTTTTCCCTTCCAAAACATCAGTCATCAGAAAATAGACCTAAATCCCTTTTCACCCAACAGATTATAGTTTCACTTCTGATTATGACAAGTCATACCTATTCCACCACACAAAAAGTATACCATCTCAAAAGTATCTAATCGCGTTTTCCATTTGATTGGTCGAGATTAGCTCCGAATCTGTCTCTACGTCATAGATCTCGCCCCAATCGACTAGAGTAAAACGCAAATGGAACATCCATTAGCATATTCCCGCGCGTTGTTTTTCGTGTCTTGGTCTGTAGTTTTGCCAAAAAATCTTTAAGGAACACGCAGAAATGTTCTCCGATCTCGATCCGCTGATTTGTCGAAATCGGCAGATCGGTTTTGGGCGATCTCATAGCACCAGAGAGCGGGAAATGGAACACGCGAAACTTGATCGGAGAAGATCCGAGAATGCTAATGGAACATAAAATGTTGATCAGAACGATCTAGAGCAGTCAGATCGGAGCAGATCCGAGCACGCGTAAAATGTTGATCAGAACGATCTAGAGCGGTCAAATGGAAAACGCTATTAGAATGTTAAACTATCAAAATAATCGTAAATTAACTTCTTTATTGAATACATAACTACCACGTACAAATGGAAAAGTAACACGCGGGGGCAATAACCTTGCGGGAACAGAATTCTAATAACGTGATATCGCTTATTTTTCTGCGGTCATAATGAAAGAAAATAGGGGTGTTTACAGGAAGAATAAATGATGTGTAACAGGGAGAGAGCGAACAGCTCATCGGCCTGGTTCCTCGCCAGCCCCGGCGCTCTTTATAACACATCAGTGTCCATAATGGCCGATAATCAAAATAATATCTCCCATTTGGGCGCGGTGGCTAGTCTATCGGGCACCGGCACTGACTCACGGAAACCGAACCCAAAAATTACAATTACCAAACTTTACCTACAATTTTATCGATTATATTACGAGATATTGCCGCCAATAATTTGCGCAATATCAACAGACAGTATGAAATAATGAAAGACATTTCGTATCCTAGCGCAATTCCGACGATAATTCTATTTCTATCGTATTAGTCAACTAGAAAGAATAAGCAGGGAGCCAAAAGTCGTCAGTGAAATCGCTCAGCGGGAATAAATATAGGAAATAAAACTAGTTGTAAATAGGCAAGTTTTCTTTTTAGCCGGTTGTAACTAGGAGGAGGGGGTGGGGAAAACACGCTGAGTCACCGGTTGTATTATAAAGGAAATTAAGCCAACGCTCGGTTACAAACGACCGATTTCACAGCCAGATTCCTAATTACCATTAAACCCCCTTAGTGGCCAAACATCCTTCCATTTAATTTCCACGCAAGAAGCCATTGACTCCCACGACATCCGCGACGGAGTATTTTCCCCTTAAGAACGTCTTTACAATAGCGATAATTAAAACTAAAACACTTACAGGGTTCATACAGCTAATGACCAACCGATTTCCCTGATATTTTCAGTTGTTCAGACTAATATTTCCCTGATATTTTTAGGTTTTCACACTAATATTTCCCTAATATTTTTAGGTTTTCACACTAATATTTCCCTGATATTTTTAGGTTTTCACACTAATATTTCCCTGATATTTTTTGGTTTAACCAATAATATTTCTCCAGATGATATTTTATGGTTTTCCCAATAATATTTCTCCAGATGATATTTTTAGGTTTAACCAATAATATTTCTCCATATGATATTTTATGGTTTTCCCACTAATATTTCCCTGATATTTTTTGGTTTTCCCACTAATATTTCCCTGATATTTTTAGGTGCCAGATAACCACAACTAAAACTAAGATTTCCAGAGTTTACGATTGCCATTTAAGCTAAATTGGTTCCATGATATTTTCCTATAAAAGGTGTAATAAATTCAAATATTTGTGCAAAAAGGTAGATACATTTGATATAAGAAAACTTATAGCGTTTTATGTTTCATTTGCGTGCTCGGATCTGCTCCGATCAAGTTTCGTGTGTTCCATTTCCCGCTCCGGGTGCTCCGCGACCCCTCAAAACTCTGCCGATTTTGACAGATCAACGGATCGAGATCGATATCGGAGCAAATTTTTGCGTGTTCCTTTTAGTTTTGTTGGCAAAATGGCAGACCAAAACGCGAAAATTAATATTAATAGCACACGAAAAACAACAAAGTGCAGGAACATGGTAATGGTATGTTCCATTTGCGGTTTTACTCTAGTTGATTGGGGCGAGATCTATGACGTCAGAGACAGATTTGGAGCGAATATCGAGCAATCAAATGGAAAACGCTATTATTGATTTAAATTTATACTCATTAGGGAAACTTTTTATACCCCGATTTTTACAAAGAAAAAAGGTATTTCCCTAAATTTTCTGTCGACAATCGAATTTCCTGATATTTCCAGGTTTTCAAGGGCTGTATGAACCTTGACTTCCAATATGAACCTTAGAACTGACAAACTATACAAAAATGCGGAAAGCCTACCCTCTTTTTTTCTATAACATTTCCACCTTGAAATAATCAAGGTTTCGTTCTAGTATAGATATACGAGTCATTTACTGTTCGTTGATCCATAGAGCCGGGCTTTGAAAACTACACATTTTTGCATACGAAGGTACTTTTTTTGACGGTTAACCATTAGAAAGCAGACTCGATCTTCAAATCAATTTTGGGCTGGGGGAGGGGGTGTGAAAACAAAAAACCAGAGCCGCGTAACAGCTGGTAAAGCCCAACTCAACATGGTTGACAAATCTACCGATAACTTTCGTAGCGAAAAAGTCGAATAATCAGCGAAATTGCGCAATGAGATTAGTAGACGGTCAAACTTAGTTTTTTCTTTATAGAATTCTTTTGTATTTTAAGTGGCTATACGATGACGAGAACCAGACATTCATTCGGTATTAAAAATAATAAAACTTCGGTATTATCAGAAGTAAATAATTGCCCTATATTCGGATATAAAATAGTTTGGGAAAAATAGTCAGTTTCTGAAACTATTAATCGAGATAAACGGTTCGTATATAGAGTAATATCACTTCGTAGCTTTAGCGATGGCTGCCATTTTTTAATGGAAAAAAGCATTGATGACGTTGCGTGACGTCACACTGATACTACTCTATACCATTATACCGTATGCGTTGTAATTTTAACATTTTACATAATCAGATGAAGTAATGCACGCGGTAAATTTTGAGTCTTGATACGGGCAGGGCTCCCACAAAAATCTTTAAAAAAAATAGGGAAATAGGGGATTTTTCAGGCTAGAAATAGGATGAAATAGGACTATTTTAAGAAAAATTGGATCTTTATTTAAACTGAAATTTTTTACAAAAATTTCTTTTCAAATAGGACATTTCTAAAACTGACTTAAAAATTATACATTATAGTTCAACTTTACGGCAGGGAGGCTCATTCCAATTTTACCGAGTATTTCAATTTAGAGCTAATGTAGTAAATTATAGCTATAAACGTTAATCGATACAATTCTGGTTCAATAGGGACTTGGCAATACTACGTCACAGTTTTTTTTTCAATAGTTTTTATCGTGGGGAGAAAAATGTTACCACAATGGCGGCCATGGCCAAAGCTACGGAGTGCCAAGTCTCTATATTATAAGCCGATGGTACTTTTCAGCAACTTTACTAGAAATAGGGTAATTTACGTACCAAATTCCGATTTTAAGGTGATTTAGGGACCTCGAAAAAAAGTAGGGGCTTTTAGGTATTTTAGGGACCTGGTGGGAGCCCTGTACGGGGTTTAATCCGAATGGCATACTTCTCTCGTAACGATATTATTAACTACTGGTATTAGTTATTAAAAAAAACCACCCTACAATCATTTGGTCTCAGTCTAAAGATTACGGGTACATGCAAAGTTGCGAGAAAACCACCGTGACTGGCGTAACAAAATACGGGAGCTACGATTAATTTTTGGCCCGTTTGTCAGTTAAGTGGACAAGGTTACTCGATGGAGCAAATCATAAAAGGTTTTTCTATATTTTCGTTACACGTAGCGTGTGTCGCAGTTTGGTAATCACCAAATAGCGTACGCGTCTTGGGGGTGTATAAGAAATCGATTTTCGGAAAAAACTTTAATAATTCGGCAGCTTTTTTGTTCCCCAGAAGAATCTTTTTGTTTAGCATTCTTCGCCGGAGATTTAACAAACCAGAAAAGGGCCATTCAAAATCCGGCGCCGCGTTAAAAGTTGAACGAACCGAATGGGGCTCCTTTCGCGGGCCGACTCTCCTCGCCGTAAACCCAAGCGCGAGGTCTGCGCTAAGGCAACCCCTTTGTTTCAATCAAGGGGTTGAACGAATATTTTGAATACGACGAGGAGCTCTTGCGGCTCTTCACGCGTTCGCTATCCGCGTCTGTCACGCCACCTTTCGATTTCGCTTACGAGGAGACTACCCGAGGTGATAATCACCGATTTGGTTGAAACTAGGTGGGTATGTAGACCTTATGGTAACATGAAATTTCACCAAGGGAAAAATTGCAATGGGCATTAGTTTTGCCATGGCAACCGAAAATGTTTTTGACAACACAGTATGTATATTTTCTCATTGAAAATAACATGGGAATCTGAGCACTTCCAAGGGTACCATAGTATGTATATTTTCTCATTGAAAATAACATGGGAATCTGAGCACTTCCAAGGGTACCCCCCCCCCTGTGAAAAAATTTCAAAAAATTTCAAAAACAAAAAAAATAGATCAAAATTGACAAATGAAATGAATTTTATGATATTTTGATGAATTTTGGTCCATTTTATCAAAATATGTAAAAATTGATCAATTGTTATTTTCAATGGGACAATATACGTACTGTGTTGTCAAAAACATTTTCGGTTGCCATGGCAAAACTAATGCCCATTGCAACTTTTCCCTTGGTGAAATTTCATGTTACCATAAGGTCTACATACCCACCTAGTTTCAACCAAATCGGTGATTATCACCTCGGGTAGTCTCCTCGTTAGACTAGAAGTACAGGGTGACCACGGAATATTTTAAAATCCTTTAAAGGAATTATAGGGAGCTTAAAGTTCTACCAAGAATGTATTTATTTATATTTAGGAAGAATGATTATGTTGCGACAATCGCCGGGCACGTTGAACGCCTTCCCACCGCGCGAGACGGGGGGGGGGGGGAGACAAAACGTCACCGGCGTTTGATTTCCATCGCGTTAGGTGACGTAAATTTTATGCAGCCAATGAAATACCGGGGCTATTCGTTTTACCATAAGTTAATGATACCTCTAAGTAGACAAATGGCTATGCTGCCTATGGCGGATATGCTTGTCCAAATCGACCTATGTCTTGCCGTACTGCGTATCAAAGTAGCCTTAACATACACTTGGAACTGCCGAAGCTGACGTTTCTTTAATCCCGTTTGGTCCAAGGCTAGCTTGAACTTCCCCAAAAGATATAAATTTCGGTATTCCCTTAGAAAATTCGTATCATTAACTTATGGTTTTATTTTAAGCGGAGGAGCGTACTGAGGGGACCAACGGGTGGATTGAGAGAAAGGCTAAAAACCGTCTCGACATAGACATTCTCCCTAGGTATAAATAAATACATTCTTGGTTCTACGTCACACGACGTCACCCATGCTTTTTCCTATTGAACAAAAATTCTACCCAACATGGCGGCTACAGCCAAAGCTACGCAGTGTTAGTTATCAGTGAAATATAGGAAGAAAAGGAAAAAAATTGGATAAAATTAATTATAGAATGAGAGAAAACGGTTGTCAAAAATTGTTTAAAGAGGGTATACAGTTCAAAATAAAGTTGATAACCGATAGAACAGTATTGAAAATAAGCATTTCTAAAATCTAGGACGTTTAAAAGACTTATAAGGGTAAAATATCAACCATTTTAATTTCTTATTATAGGAGAAAATGGGAAGTTAGGAAGTACATGTGGTCTAGGAATCGGCCAATATCGGCTTAAACGAAGCCGATATTGGCCGATACCGGTATTAGAATAATATTTTCTGGAAAAACCTTTAAAAATAAGAAAATTCTTTATAATATTTTATTTGCTTTGGCCGCGCGACGTACGCCAAACTTCAGAAGCTAGATCATACCTTTTAGACAGAGGGTAATAACTGTAAACCAATAAAAAACAACGATATTCGATTTGTGATAGTAAATATGTATCAAATAACATGAAAAGAAATATATTCGGATATTATCTTGCAAACTTTTTTTAATGAAAATAGCTCCTCCCCTCCTGTCACGCGACTTCCCGCTTCCCAAAACACTTGCTATTTAGTCACACTCAAAATTCAAACGATTCTTTAAAAAGGTACCCGTTTCACTTTTATAAGCAATAAATAAATAGTATATACATCTGGTTAAACGTTCGAGATATTCGATTATTGAACTGGTGAAATATCATTTAATACAGGCGCAAAATCAATTAATTAAAAGCACTATTTCGATGCTTTGTTGAAAAATCCAACCTATTAAACCAATACAATCTTAATTCGATCAATTATCTTTAACAAATGACCCTTTAAACGGTGCATCTTGTTTCGTCCTCGAAGTTGGTACACCCGAATGAAAGGGATTTCGCGATAAGCCCCAGTCTCCCCCGAAGGAATAAATTCGTAAGACAGGAGCGGGTATAATAAGCCCCTTTTACTCTGCACCCTGTAAAGAGATCTTCCCAGCAATGAGCAATCGAAACGCCTGGGATTTTCATTCCGAATGACACGGGGAGGGAGAGTATTATCAGAAGTCTATAATATCCTTCCATAAGTTTGTCACTTTGTGGAATATTTTACCGAGAGCTAGTAACGGAGTGACGTCATCACAAGAAGAAAATCTCCATTAACGGCAACGTGAGACGTGTTAGCAAGCGGACGCAAAACGGCGACGAAGCCCGTAATGCAGTCTGTCTCGCGAATAGCTCTAAGTAAAACCAAAAGTAGCGTAAGACTTTTGGTAAAACTTGTACATGTGAAGAATAGGAAGTGTCACACTTATGTAACTATATTATAAACTTATGGTATTATCAACCGAAAAATCTTTTCAGTAAAACAACCGCTGGCTCTGGGCGGTAAAAAAATTTAATTTGCTCGCAATTTCGAAGATAGTAGAGACAATGAACAAATAAAGGATTTCATCTAGGACATGACTTTACTAACCTTGTCCGAAAGGGTTGGAAATAGGGGGAGGTTAACCGGAATTTAGATCAAACTTCCGGCCTTTTTTCCCTGTTGAATGCAGGGACATCTATCGGTAAGCTATAGGCATGCACCGATATGACTACAGCCGATATTAACAAAGTTATCTATCATAACAGTATTGTGTATATGATAAAATCATTGTAAAAAAAACGGTTCAGTGCACGGTCATACCATTTTATTCTAATGTTTCATTAAAAACGTTGGCGAGAGCATATCCGAATATGTTTCTTTTCATTTCACGTGATACATTTTCTATCACAAATTGAATATCGTTGTTCATTTGTTTACACTCGTAACCCCTTATCTAAAATACTCTAAAAAAGGTATGATCTAGCTTCTGAAATCTGGCGTACGTGGCGCGGCCAATCAAATCAAATATTAGTTTATCGGTAATTTTCTTATTTTTAAAAGTTTTTCCTTAAAATATTTTACTTCGTTTAAGCCGACATATCGGTGCATCTCTAGTAACCTTTATCAGACAAAATTGCAAGCCGATTCACGTGTTTATAATTTATATAGATCGCAACGCGTATCGACTAACAATTTTAACCGATAGACCCCGCCACTAACGGTCGTTTTTCGAATAAGTGATGATATCTTTCATTGGTACACAGTAGGAATGACCGATAGTAGAATAAAAAAAATGTCAAAATTTAATACCCTTTTCAAAACTACCCATTTATTTAGCTTTAAGAAAACTAACGAGATTAAATTGTCCTCAAATTATTTGAATATTCCGTAACTTTAAAAATATATATTTTTCGCTTTTTATACGTTGCACGCCTTCAGGTATAACGTAAATATAGACTGAACAAAATCTCGTTTTTCATAAAGAAAATATTCCGGACAATAGACACGAAGAAGAAGTCTTAAGAGAAATTGAAACAAAAGAAAGCTTTATATTCGAAGACGGTAGCGAACCAATAAAGAAATAGTCTTCTCAAAGAATGCCATTGAAAAGAAACCGCTTTTTGTTGAAGTTGGAAGGAAAATACGTTAATGGAGATGAGGGTACTATTATAAACAAGCCACAAGTTAGAAAATCTTTTTTGGGCCAAATGAGGTAAATAGAAATATAATGGGACACTTTTCAACGTGATTCTTTGTATGTCTACTCCGAATAAAATTGCTAGCTTAGACAAAGATAAAATATCCAAAAAGTTACGCGGGTCATTGGCATTGAAAATATTTAGTAAGGGCGCAAAACAAAATACATTTCCTAAAGAAAAACCACGATTGGAAAAAAGAGAGTAATCTTCGTAGAGCATGACACGTTAAAATAAAATGAAATTTTTTCGTCAAATAAGTTTTTCTATTTTCTAGGGGAGGGTACGCGCGTCTGCCCCTCCAAGCGTGAACCCCAGACGAAAAAAAAAGGCTACATCGTAGGTCGTAAGCCATTATTAACGTATACCACGATTTTCATCAGAGAAAAATGAACTTTTTTACTAAAAGACTAACCTTAAAACGTAAACTTTCTATAAAATTGAATTTGAGCATTGAGATTGAATATTACTAGTTTCCGCCACGAGCTCCGGAAATATTCTAGGATATCATTGGCCTGATTTACTATCAGAAGGGACGGAAGGGGAGGGGCTATTGGTTTTTACCCAGATTGTGTGTGTCCCTTTAAATAATTTAATGACCGACAGAAATATCGAAGTGGTGTAAAATAAATGCTAAATAACGAATTTCACATCAAATCTGGATTAAATATAATTCATTCTTTTTTATTAAGTTTATAGTAAAATCAGGGTTGACACTTTTTTGATTTTTATAAAAATTAAAATCAATTTTTTTATTTTATTGATCTCTTTCTGTATAATTATCGGATATTTTACTTTTATCAGTTAGCTAATATTGAATTAAATTAAATCTTAATTAAATTTGATTAATATTTTAATTTTTTAAGAACCTATTTTTTTCATTAAAATACAGCGCTTAAAAATTACTTTTATTTGAATCAGCCAACCCTGGGTAAATTTCATATAATAATAATAATAAATAAATAAATACAATTGTAATAATTTACAATATAGTTCGTAAATGAACAAGAAATATGTTCGGAAAATGTCGATACAAAATTCCCAGTAAAACTAACTCCTAAAAGCGGCGAATATCGGAGAAAATGCCGGCGCGTAAAAGGCCCGACCGAAGAAGCTGGAATCGAGCCATTCTTTCGGCAACGAGGAGCAATAAAGGGTGCGCGATTGTCTGAGACGCGTGACTGGCCGAAAAGAAAAGGCCGAAACGGAGGGCCCCTCCCCGCAATTGCATGAATGAGCGAGAAGAAAACCAAACTTCATTTTCCGGGCCAAGAATCCAGACGCGATACAAACCAACGGGTGCCCAAAAACCTTCCAGAAAACTACCCAAATCGGTAATGGCGGGGAAAGAAAAGTTGAATCAACAATTATAAATCTTCGCGTAACGATTCCTCGTTTATCGATCTCTATATCTATAAAGTCCGGAGAATAAATCACCTTTCAAACAACGATAATATTTTCTCATCAAATAATTTTTTTTTACCAATGGTAAAGAATTTTCTTAGCCGACAGTCGTATATACTATCTGGCTTAGACAATATAGAGGTTTCAATTTTCAGATCGTGATCTTACAACGATTTATTCCACAATTCGTACGAGGGCAATAAAGGGGGGGGGGGGTAAATGCTGCGAAAGAAATAATAAAGACTCGAGGTCAAATAGCTTTCGAACACGAACAGGGTTGCCACCTTTCCCTGACCTATTAAGGCCAAATTTTTTTTTATATTTCACTTTTATCAGAAGTTAATAAATTTAAATGGACTTATATTTCAGTAAAAAGGTTATTGCAATGTTGAAAAAATTAGCCAAACAATCAAGGAAATATGATAATCGTGGAATTTGTCATAGATAAAGTTGAAATACCTTCAAAAAGTGCCAAGATAAAATTGAATTCCCTGACTTTTTACCAATTCTTAAAATTCCCTGACTTTTTAGGCTCATTTTTAAATTCCCTGACATTTCCCTGGCGTGTGGCAACCCTGACGAATATATCAAGTTCGTTTACACCGAGGGGTCGGACACTTGCCATTATTTTGTACGGGATTTCGGGATTTCGTAGAGATTTTGGCGATTTTATCATTACTTTTTGAAGTTATTTTGGGGTTTCAATGTTAATTTACCATAGAGAGAGTTGAAAAATTTTGCAATTTTAGACAAAGTGTACGGGATTTTGGTAAATGTCCGACCCCTCGGTTTACACTATTTGGATTTCATTCAAAAATAAAATTAGACAGTAAAGTCCGTACGCAAAAAATATTATATCTTATCAATGGCGGGGAAAAACGATTACGATAGAAGCAATATCCTCCTCGCCGACCAAATTTCTAGCGAAAGATAATAGTGTTTTCCTCCAATATAATAAAACTTAGTGCACGCTATAAGAGACTGATTTTTCCCCTTTCCAACAGAATGAATTCTCGAAAAACCTATTAAAATTCCCTTTTCCAAAAGCGTTAACTTTAAAAACCGGGATAGGAAAAATTTCATTTTCTAAATGTTTTCTTAAAAAAATTTCGTTATATTATAGACTAATTAAAATTGGCAGGACTGAATGAACAATCGGTAAAAATAACTAGCAACGTGGGTTGCCTCACTTTCAGGGTTACGTGACTGAACGCTAATTAACGCCACTCCATCAAGTAGCGCGGAAATTAGCACGCCTGGATACCTCTAATACAATATTACTTTCAAAAGTCACGCGAAAATTTTTCTCATTCGGTAAAAGGCGGGGAAATTACGACACTGAGTAAGAAAAATATCGTAATCATATAAACGGTAAATGTTCAAAATAGGTTTGCCTACTTCCTAGCGGTAATTTACACGGACTTTGAACAGGATATATCCCCCCCAAAAATATGACCAAATATATAAATTTACTTCGATTGAGTGGTTTAAAGATCTAAGAAATAATTACCCAACATTTTCAATAACAATGTAACGGCTAACTTTTTCTTGGGCCAAAAAATATAAGTCAAATGCCAAATATTAGGGATGCACCGATATATCGGCCTATTTTTATAATATCGGTATCGGCCAATATCGGCTTAAAGCGAAGCCGATATTGGCCGATACCGATATTAGAAAAATTATTTTCATAAAAACATTTAAAAATAAGAAAACTTTCGATTAACTAACTTCTAATAATATTTTATTGGCCGCGCCACGTACGCCAGACTTCAGAAGCTAGATCATACCTTTTTTAAGACATGGGATTACGAGTGTAAGCCAACAAAAAACAACGATATTCGATTTGTGACAGGAAATATGTATCAAGTAAATTAAAAAGAAACATTCAAACAAAAATTAGAATAAAATGGTATGACAGTGTACAATGATTTTATCATATACACTACTGCGTTGTTAGATAACTTTGTTAATATCGGCCGATATAACCACCGATATATATCGGCTACGAATAGCCAAAGCCGATATATCGGCTGTACCCATATCGGTGAATCCCTACCAAATATTTATTCAGGTTGAATGATATAAGAAAAACGTCCGTCGAGAAATTGGAGCTACGCCTACTTCCGGAGAAGAAACCCGGACGGTACGAGCTACGGTGGAATGAGGAGAAAGTTCGTTATAAAAGATGGTGTGGTGGGACTCGCGAAGGGAGTATGTAAATGCATTATCCAAAAGTGGCGAGATTTCTTTTTTCATATCGGCGACGTTTTATCATCAACTGTAACCCGATTTATCGTAGAATGCTTTTAGAACACGCCGCTCTCCGGCGAAGCATAGAGAAACTATGGGCGAAGTGAGCCGAAGAGACGATGATGCAACGACATTGAGTCGAAGTTACCCGGGAGTTTAAAGGGAGAACAGCGCGGGTCTCCAGGCTTAAATTGGTGGTATCGGGTGATGGACGCGGCGCGTAGGGCTTTCCCGGCCAGCACTTTACAAGAATAGAAGTCTTAACGACGACGGGGGCAGGCTGCGCATTAAGGTAATGAAAGCCGCGCTTCTTCCAAAGTTCGCGTTCTGTCCGGCGCATAGCCTTCGTTAGCAAGTTCAACAATTTATGGCGAAGCCCGCACTTTATAAAAGGCCAGCAAACAAGACGGCCGAAATCAAAAGCGCTTTACCAAAACAGTACATAGAGTTGCTATTTTTAGTTTCGATATATTTTAGAAATTTATATTGATTATTCCAAAATCAATTCAGAGCCCACCCGAATTCTTACAAAAACAATACAGAGCCTACCTCGAATTCTCCCAAAATCAATTCAGAGCCCCCCAATTCTCCCAAAATCAATTCAGAGCCACATAACTACAGACGCATTCACATATTGCCTACAGGGAAATATATAAATATTAAAAATTTATAATTTTTGTTATTTAAATTAACAATTAATTTTAACAGTAGTTAACACTCTCCGCCATAGATGGCACTATAATACAATTTTAAACTATCCAATCAGGGAAGATAATTTTGTATTTTAAATCTCGACAAAACCATTGTGCACTAAAAACTGAAAACTTTCAACCAATCGTTGAAAAATCAAAATTATGACTTCATGTTGCTATCAGAGAGCCATCTACTAACAAATAACGCCATCACCACGTTACCTCGGATGAATTTTACCCCTTTAAAGTTGTCTCTGCTCCTAAAAATTGTAAATCGATCTATAACGGATTTAAAAGTATCGAAGTAATACCTACGTTCGTACAGTTAAGGGGTCAGGTAAAAACATACAATCCGTGGATCAAGTCTTAACGAGCGGGGCGTAGAACAGAAGGGGTTGCGAGACAAGACCATTATTTACAAGTAGGAATAGAAATATCCGAAAATTAATTCCAAGGAGGGAATCTCAGCTCTGAAACGTCAAGATCCTAGCCGAGGATCCCCGCGTTACGGAGTTCCGACCATCGTCTAGGTTGTAAGGTACGCCCGGCCAATTTTAAAATGACCGCTTAGCACGGCAAAAGGTAGAGGTAGCCAAGGAGATGAGTCATACGCTTAACAACGAGGCTTCGGAAACAGGAAGAGATTTAGTGGTAGCGCCTTTCGAAGCGGAGCTCTAAGCCCCGCCTTTTGTAAATAACAAACAAAACTGAGAAATGGGGTTGCCAGTCCAATAAATGGCGTCATCCTTTCAAGAATTAATACCACGAGGAGAGAGATACGGTTAAGCCATTATCGAAAACGCCAATTAAAATTCTTTCGACCAAAACCGACTGGATAATCCGGCATTTGCGCCCATTTTAAACTATGAACGCGACTATTGGAGGATACGCTTAATTTTAAACCGTATCCCATATTTACCCGCGTATAATAATTCATATTCCCCAAAAAATCCATTAAATTTAATCGTTCCTTACGGAATTATTATAAAATATTCCAAAATACGCTTTTGCATAATTTACGCGATAATTATCGCAATTCGTGCCGGGATTCGATCACGATTTTTTGCTAAAAAAGTAATTTGTTTTCGTAATAGTTGTATTTTAATCGATAAATAAATTATACTGTTAGAAATTTTTTGAAATTTCAATATTTATCTTCTATCATTTATATTTTCCTTTTACAATAAGGCGTCGAATCGATACCAATCTACGGAAAACTCGCCAAACGCAAATGGGGAAATACATTTTTATCTATTTATATTCGGAGGACAATAATAGTACTTCAGCGAGGTGAAAAATGAACATTTTCACTTATGTATATCAAAGGCTTTCGACTTTTCCCCGCGGAATAGACAACGTTTATCAGAAAGTTGGAAGAAAATCAAAAATGACCAGGCGAAAAGGACTTTTACAAGTACTTGTAAGCGCGTTGCGAAGTAAAAACGCAAAATACGAGAGCATTATCACGCTCGAGTGGTCGGGTACTTGGGAAAAACTGACGAAAAAAACACACTCGCTTAACTTCGCTGGCTCCACGACCAACCGGTTAGGAAGAGCAGCTTTTACCGCTTCCGCCTAGCTTCGGCGGAACTGACAGTTAAAGGTGGCCAATATTTGGGGATTGCAAAAAAAAAACAAAAAACGATGAGCAAAGGAACTTTCCGACGTGGCTTCAGAATATCTAACAGCGAGAAACGGACGTCAGCCGGGACTGTGGCCGCCGCCGCCAGAGGGACGATCCGGGGGGAGGGGGGGTTGGTCTTTTCCGCGATCAGCCAAATGTTACGGAACAGAGTAGCAGACAAACACATCCGGCTTGTTCACGCCCGCGCAGACCGCTGACGAGTCTGTTTCTTGGGAATCTGAGATAAAGATACAAAAAAATGACAGAGGTCCAAAAAGCACGTTACCACGATTTCGCACCTCGATAGAAAGATTATCCTCTTTCCCCCTTTAAAAAAGAGATAATCTTATGAAATAGTTTTTCTAAGGCTACCTTTCAATAAATTTTAAAAATACATTAAATTAATATATCTAGTTTGAGGTATTGTTCGCACAATTTTTCTATATTTTTCGGTATATTAGTAAAATGTTAAAATATTTTTTTTTAATAAAACTGCAATATCTAAATTAGATATTGCAGTTTTATTCAAAAAATATAATAATTTTAGTTTTAAGTATTCTACTATTAGTAATATACAGAAAAAATGGGCAAATAATACTTAAAACAATATTAAAAATATTTTACTATATGGAAAAAAACTGCAATATCTAAATTAGATATTGCAGTTTTATTCAAAAAATATAATAATTTTAGTTTTAAGTATTCTACTATTAGTAATATACAGAAAAATTGGGCAAATAATACTTAAAACAATATTAAAAATATTTTACTATATGGAAAAATTGGGCAAATAATACATTGAATTAAAGTATTATTTGCCCAATTTTTCTATATATAAGTAGAATACCTTAAACTAAAATTATTTTTTTTTTAATAAAAATGCAATTTTTAATTTAAGGTATTGTTTGCACATTTTTTAACATTAGTAAAATACATAATATATAATAATACATATAATATATTTTTTTAATAATATGGGAATTTCTAATTAAGGGTATTGTTTGCACACTTTTTTAATATATTAATAAAATACATTAAAAGTATTTTTTTTAATTATAATATAATTTCTAAATTAAGGTATTGTTTGCACATTTTTCAACATTAATAAAATTTATTAAAAGTATATTTTTTTAAATAATAATGGAATTTCTAATTTAAGGTATTGTTTGCACATTTTTCAACATTAGTAAAATACATTGAAAGTATATATATATTTTAATAATAATGGAATTTCTAATTTAACGTATTGTTTGCACATTTTAATATATTAATAAAATACATTAAAAGTATATATTTTTTAATTATAATGGAATTTCTAATTTAAGGTATTGTTAGCACATTTTATTTAATATATTAATAAAATACATTAAAAGTATATATTTTTTAATTATAATGGAATTTCTAATTTAAGTTATTGTTTGCACATTTTTTAAATATATTAATAAAATACATTAAAAGTATATATTTTTTGATTATAATGGAATTTCTAATTTAAGGTATTGTTTGCACATTTTATTTAATATATTAATAAAATACATTAAAAGTATATATTTTTTAATTATAATGGAATTTCTAATTCAAGGTATTTGTGCTTCACCCGTTTCTATTCTCTACAAAAAAATTAGTATGTAAATTACTTCTAATAATAACCGTTTATAATTGCTTTCAATTTTTTAAATTTCAATGAGTCAACAACAATCTCGCGACCGAGTCTAATTGCTAGAACCAATTATTATTACGAAGTGAAATTACCCCTATGCTTGGAGAATAGAAAATAATGCTCCTTTCCGCCCACATCGCCGCGGGAATTTAAAATCTCCGGAAATAAAATGACTTCGCAAGAAATGTCGAAAATGGGGGAAGTGTTTAAGACCGGCTTAAATTAATTTTAACAGGAATTTTTCTACAAAAATGGGACAGAAATCAGCCACGCGTGCACTATCCAACGTCTATTACTTTTAAAAATAATCTTCAACTACGGGCATTTAAATCATGTGTTAAATTTGCATATTAAATATTTCGATATTTTTAAAATTAAATATTTCGATATTTTTAAAATTAAATATTTCGATATTTTTAAAATTAAATATTTCGATATTTTTAAAATTAAATATTTCGATATTTTTAAAATTAAATATTTCGATATTTTTAAAATTAAATATTTCGATATTTTTAAAATTAAATATTTCGATATTTTTAAAATTAAATATTTCGATATTTTTAAAATTAAATATTTCGATATTTTTAAAATTAAATATTTCGATATTTTTAAAATTAAATATTTCGATATTTTTAAAATTAAATATTTCGATATTTTTAAAATTAAATATTTCGATATTTTTAAAATTAAATATTTCGATATTTTTAAAATTAAATATTTCGATATTTTTAAAATTAAATATTTCGATATTTTTAAAATTAAATATTTCGATATTTTTAAAATTAAATATTTCGATATTTTTAAAATTAAATATTTCGATATTTTTAAAATTAAATATTTCGATATTTTTAAAATTAAATATTTCGATATTTTTAAAATTAAATATTTCGATATTTTTAAAATTAAATATTTCGATATTTTTAAAATTAAATATTTCGATATTTTTAAAATTAAATATTTCGATATTTTTAAAATTAAATATTTCGATATTTTTAAAATTAAATATTTCGATATTTTTAAAATTAAATATTTCGATATTTTTAAAATTAAATATTTCGATATTTTTAAAATTAAATATTTCGATATTTTTAAAATTAAATATTTCGATATTTTTAAAATTAAATATTTCGATATTTTTAAAATTAAATATTTCGATATTTTTAAAATTAAATATTTCGATATTTTTTAAATTAAATATTTCGATATTTTTGAAATTAAATATTTCGATATTTTTGAAATTAAATATTTCGATATTTTTGAAATTAAATATTTCGATATTTTTGAAATTAAATATTTCGATATTTTTTAAATTAAATATTTCGATATTTTTTAAATTAAATATTTCGATATTTTTTAAATTAAATATTTCGATATTTTTTAAATTAAATATTTCGATATTTTTTAAATTAAATATTTCGATATTTTTTAAATTAAATATTTCGATATTTTTTAAATTAAATATTTCGATATTTTTTAAATTAAATATTTCGATATTTTTTAAATTAAATATTTCGATATTTTTTAAATTAAATATTTCGATATTTTTTAAATTAAATATTTCGATATTTTTTAAATTAAATATTTCGATATTTTTTAAATTAAATATTTCGATATTTTTTAAATTTAAGTCCAATAGCTGTTTCTAAAAAATACGGGATTGTTTTATTTTATGGAAACACCTATTAGATTGATTTTAAATTAATTTTTACTATTAATTAAAACCTTCACGTGCAAAAAAAATAAGTTGGTCGTATTCGTAACGCGTATAGGTTGGCCATGACATTAAGACGCCCATGACAGTCTCGGGATTATTGTGCAGAATCGTGTGGAGTTTTGCCTCGTGATCTATGACGTGAAATTAATGCCACGGCCATAGATATAAGAAATGTATATAAACATGGACTAATTAATGTATACATTAATTAGTCCATGATATAAAGGTCTAGATAAATTTCGGGGCGTCTAAGCCTAACATAAAATACGGAATTGACACCTAGCAGACACCGAGGAAGGCACGTGACCAAGAGCGCGAGCTCTCTTAGCATTTTAGTACTAAGTGCTTGACCTTTCCGCAGGCCGTAGTCTTTAGACACCATCTGTTGGTGACTTTTAGTATAATTTTTAAGCAGGAGACAATGGCTCTCGCGACGATAGCACGAGCTTTCTTACCGATAGATAGCGCCTTATAAGGATAGCCTGCAGAAATTACGCGTTTCTGCTAGCTGTCACCTCCGTATTAACTCCCTTTGAAATATTTTATCTAGACCTTTATATAAGTTTCCTATATCTATGGCCACGGCTTAGCTACGACATTACGAGCAGGCTACGAATAGATATATATTTAAATAATTCAAATATTAAGTATATTCTTCAGGGTTGCCACAGTTTTTTCAGATTCAAATTCCCTGAATTTTCCAGAAATTTTACCCGACTTATTTGGTGCCAAAATATTTTTAATTTAAATTCAAATCCCTGATTTTTATAATAGTTTTTAAAATTCCCTGACATTTAGACCCATATTCAAATCCCCCGATTTTTCTAGGAATTTCACGTACTGTGGCAACCCTGCTTTAAATTATTTTCTACTCTATTAAACGTTACGGATAGTCTTTAAATACAAAACGTTAATCAGACCAAAACGGGACATTTAAAATATGAAGAAAATTAGCCTTGACAAACGCCTATTACTAATATATCCTTAAAATGTATCAACTAGGTTAAATCCGCCGTTAATTTCGAGAAACTAAAAACAAATTAAAATAAGATCAAAGAAACGAGGATACGAAGCCGATAATTTGTCGGTTATACGTAAATAATAGTCTTAGTCGATAATTCAAAATAACGGTCAAAAACTCCGCCGATCAGTTTAGTAAAATATTTTCGGCGGCGTAATCGTCGGCTATTTTCGGTATGGAGATACAGGCCGGAAGGCAGGCAATGCTGCCAGATTTCGATAGACCGAAAACGGCCAACTCTCTCAAATGTTTTAGTTTTCAAAACGAAAATTTTGCGGCGTAGCTATCGACTAAGACTATAACAGAACCCGGTGGATGTAATTATTTCGTCATATCGAAACTTTTAAAAGCCAAAAGAAAATCGAGCATCACGTTCCGTTTGATCAGCTTGAAGGAAGGAGCCGGGCCACAGCCGCAACAAAAAGAGGCAAATAGACGGTACAGGTAGGCGCGAGTCGCTCTAGCGTGGATATCCCCTTCTCGCTTCCTCGAGCCAATGACTCATCCGCGCGGTCATAACGCGTAATCGTTCTCGAAATCGAGTTCGCGGATAAACAAGCGACGGCCCTGGACGCTTCGGAAAAAAGAACTATCAGACATCGTCTTCTGGTGGCACTGATACGGTCTAACCCTCCCCCGCCGCCGCGACGGTGATAAACCGTAGGGGGTTACGCTCGCTTCTAATACAGGCCCACGGGGTTCAAGAAATTCAAATCTGCCAACGATGGAAAGATGTTTCTTAACGATCGGTGACTCATTTTCTCTCTCTGCATTATTCACATTCTTCGTTTTCCCGCGCTGCCTTTAAGAAATATATTTTTTTTCTTTTAACGTCCCTTAAAAAATTAACTACTTTCTCCTTAGAAGATTATGCGAAAATTAGGCGAGGGTCGAAGAGGACGAGCTATCACGAAATCTTTCCAGGTGGATCGCGATTGGAAAATAAAATTTACGAGCCGATTTAGTACTTTTTTCGCTTTCTTCTAAATTAATGTTTTAATTACGACAGGCCTGATACTCGCTTACGGAGTAGAATTTAGTGAGTTTAGTGACTAAAAATTTTAAAAAAGTGACTAAATAGTGACTGAAAATCTAACAAAAATGGAAAAAAGTACTGTTTTATTGCGTTTGTTGACTAGTTACACAACCAAAATAGTAACTATATAACCGTAGGAAGTTATATCACTATTTTTTAGAAACGATGAAATTAGACTAGATTTTTTATATATTTTCTTTGAAATAACTATTTTTAAACATACCTGTTCTTTATTTGGCTAGATGATATACGCCTAACAAGTGTTTATACGGAATACCCGCGAAATCCAAAGAGCAGACGTACTTTTTATTACACGCCCCTCTCCCGAAGCTTTTCAAGTACAGCAGCGCCAAAATTAGCAAATTATTTAAGTAATTTGCGTGTTTTTCAAAAATTAAAACAAAATTAAAAGCGAACGGAGTTTGATTTGGTTTTATTATTTGTAAAAAAGGGTTGTAAGACAGTTTTCTAACGTTCAATCTAAAAATTCTAAAAAAGTGATAAATAGTAACTAACTTTGGGAAAAGTGACTTTTAGTGACAGATAAAAAAAAAGTGATTTTAAGTGAAAAAAGTGACTCAGTATCAGGCCTGTTACGAAGCCGATAAAGGCCAAAAAAAATAACTACAAGCGGGGGCCGGATATTTAAAAAATATTTGACATTTTGAGGAATTTTTTTCTAGAGCCCTCTACCCTATGGCCTCCAAAAAGAGAAAAAATTTGCCGCGATTTGTTTCTCTTTACTACTAGTGGCGGGTACATCCTTAACCCCCCCTCTAATTCTAACGAGAATTCTTCGCGATCTACAAATTCGTTGAGCAGGGATAGGCGCGATTTCTCGCTGAAGTTAAATTGAAAAAAACTTTCTTGCAGAATAAACATCGAGGATACCGTTAACGCGTAGGAGTTGACGTAAAAGGCGAGGGTGTTAAATACGCGTAGATTTAACTTCAAAAGAAATGTGTTATCGATGATAATCAAATTAAATCATTGAAGAAATAAAGCGGCAACAAAGGCCTATGCAAAAACGGTTTTGATAAGGGGAGCTATTTGGCGCAGCTTGGATGAATCCTCCTTGGCTTGATAATGACAACAAAAAGCCGGCTAACGCCCAAAAGCCAAAGCAAACAGGAAACCCAACAAGGAACGGGAGAAAATAAGCCTATACGAAGGCGCAGTTTTAAAATAGCTATCTAATCTAGGGGTCTGCTGATTCTTCTTAACTACGGACGCCCAAGACAGAATATAAAAAAAGACGTTCGGCACGACACCCTCCCCTATCTCCCCCATAGCCGAGCCGTGCTATATTTTGTTGAATCACCAACTGAGACCTAAGAAAAGGTAGGTCTATTCTTGGCTCGCGAGGCTTTCCACTAATAGGGCGGCTGCTTTTTTCAATGCCTAAACGACAGCGACGCATCTGGCACTGATGGCCCAGAGATTCCTTCACCCATTTTTCCTACAAGTCATATTTCCCCCCCAAAATTTACGTCTAAAAACGTTTTAATGATTTCACACCGTAATTAAACGCGGATTAGATCCCACCAGGTCGGGCCAGAAGTAAAAAAAACGAGATTATGAACCATTAAAATCCTGCTACGGTGTAAAAATTAAGTGGGATTTAATTTCAAGGAGAAATATGTGCCCTTAAGGGCCTCAGTCGCGAAAGTCAGCCCAGACAAATAGGGGTGAAAACGGTTAAAATGAGAAACCTCCGAGGCCCTAATAGGAGGACCTACTGTTTGTAACTGTCAAAAATGTGGGATACGATAATGATCCTTGGTTTGTGCAGGCGTCGTAAATACTTTTAATTAATACCCATAAATTTTTTTTATCTCGAACCGGATATCACAGTGCGAAGTAAGTAAATAGTTTGAAAGAACTCGCAAACGCCGGGTCAGGTTTTCGGGAAAAAAAAACAAAACAAATGCCAAGGCTTACCTTTGATCGAGATAGTTGTAGACCCAGTCGTAAATTTCGGGATATATATCGGCTTGGCTGAGATGGTAATTTCCAGCGATACTGTTTCTAAGTTGAATATTCAAATTCTCCTCTCCAGTTGGTGAACCCTGGTCGGGCGAAAAATCCTTCAAAAATTGGATAACTCTTTCAGAAGACGCGGACGGTCCGTGATCCTCCATTTCTGCCGTACAAATTCCGACTGAGAGAAAACCGCGAATTGCGTCCGTGAGGAATACCGGCGGCAAACAGGGGGATAAACAAAATTTCTCCGTTTGAACCACGAAAAAAAAGTTATTTTTCATCGGCGAATGTAGTACCATCTATAATTTTAATAATGAATTATACATAATTTTTTAAAACAATAACTATTTTTAATATATATATGTTAGATATTGATATTTTTATTTTATGTTCTTAAAATATAACAAGATATTTTAAATAAAAATTTTGCCCAGCCAAATATCACGATAGCCCACTCAAAAATTATGTCACCATCTATGTTTTATTACTACGTAACAGTCCTCCATATGCCAACTTTTTTGGCGGGCACTTTGAATTTTATTATTTTTTTTGCAGTCTTTAGTTTTGGAAATATCAAAACCAAGTAGATATCGATATTTTAGAATTATGAAACTATTATACAAAGCCACTTAGTTCAAATAGTGTGAATTCTGGAAAACGATGTTAAAGGTCTTTAACTAATATATTCCTTTTAGAATTAATGTGACTTATAGTTATGAATTTAGGTAGACAATTTTTGATTTAAGTTCATGAATGTTCATTATTTATCATAATATCGATTAAAAATTTTGCCGATATTTGCCTATTTTCTATTTTTTTGTACAGATTTTCAATAGATATATGAAATTAATAAGTGTGTCCAATTTAAAAACGATCCATGGCGAAAACATCAAAACCGTTTCCTGTACTAATTTCAAATTTTTCTGGCACATAACAAGTGTTGGGGAACAATTAAAAATGATAACATCGATGACCTTGAACCGTTTCTTCGAGGTCATTGAAAAATTATCTCGAGAACCGTTAGAGTTAGAAACTTCGTTCCAATTAGAAAGTTGTTCCTCATCATATTTTATGTCTGAATAACTTTAGCCCGAATTCATTTGATCTATTGAAGAGCCGCTTATTTTGTTGATAAACGCAATCGTGACATCACAGCACGCGGGAAGGCACGACACGACAGACGATATTGTATAAAATTTACAACAATCGTAAAAAAGCGTTCAACCATAGAAATCTCATAGGTAACTAGAATGCTTCCGCCTACGGCCGAGCTTGTCACCAGTTCGTTTTAAACCTTCAGCCAATGAGAGGCCGTAGAGTCGTTCCGCCAAGGAGGATAATAATCCTCCTTGGTCCCGCTACTATCGCGGGAGCTAGGTGACGTCATTCTCTCTGGTGACATTAAATTCTTGGCAGAACCACTCTTTGAGCTCTGATTGGCTGAGATCTGGTAATCGTCTGCCACGGCGTTTGGTCCATTTGCCAGTTACGCGGCCGTATTCTAGTTACCCATGAGATTTCTATGCGTTCAACAGACGTGGCGTCACGATTGCAAACGGAGATCAACGGTTAATTAACAATTTCCCCTCCGTTGAGCGTCACTGAACGCAGCCCCTACTCCGAAATCCCGGAAAGAAAGCGAAAAGAAACCATCTATTATGACTACTATATCAAGGATCCTATATGTTAGAAGGATATGAGGCGAGGGAAGAAAAATGGCAGCGCCGTCGGTGGGTCATGCGCATAGAAATCTCATAGGTAACTAGAATGCTGCCGTGTAACTGGCAAATGGGCCAAACGCCGTGGCAGACGATAGCCAGATCTCAGCCAATCAGAGCTCAAAGAGTGGTTCTGCCAAGAATTTAATGTCACCAGAGAGAATGACGTCACCTATCTCCCGCTATATTAGCGGATCCAAGGAGGATTATTATCCTCCTTGGCGGAACCACTCTACGGCCTCTCATTGGCTGAAGGTTCAAGGCGAACTGGCGTCAAGCTCGGCCGTAGGCGGCAGCATTCTAGTTACCTATGAGATTTCTATGGTCATGCGCGATAGAGAATCCGTCTTTAGATTCCGTCAAGGACAAAACATGGAGGAAGCACCGCCAAAATTTGTCCTTGAGGGAATAGAAACAAGACGTCCCACCATAGAGATAGAAAAGAAATAGAGGGAAGATTACCACGTTAAGGCGCCCCTGTTTTTGACCGAGAAATTTCATCCCCCCCCCCCACGCATGTATGAAAGCGGAGATGGGCAGAATTTGCAACGCCATCTATCCTTCCTTTGTTTACATCAAATGACAGTTGATTTTCCAAAAGGCATAATGTATTTCATTTCACCGCGCGTCGATGGCGCCTCGTAATCTGCCCATCTCATGGCGTCCTACATTGGCGAAAAGGGGGTTGGCACTCGCGGTCAACTTCGCCAGATACAATAGTGCATCTATTTCTTTTCTATCTCTATGCGTCCCACATTTAGAGGCTCTCTTAATATCGACGGCGCTGCCGGCTTTTTTTAAAACACGGGCTGGTCGGAGGGCTACCCATGATCCATCCTTCTAACATATAGAGTGTTGTCGTCTGATACGATTTTGAAAACTTGTAACGTCACAGCTGTAGTGTTAATAGTGGCCGCCATGACAGTTACCGTTTTTTATCAATAGGCAAATTACAATGGTGACGTCGCAGGGTTTCAGACAACAACACTCTATATACAGTAATGCGACTTTTATGAGTCTCTCAAAGTTCAAAAATACCTTCCCTCCGTCGCGCCTAGCAACGGGGTTTACTGATGCCGGTCTGGATGAATTTGTTTTTGTAGTCACGTGGCTAGACCAAAGATAATCTTGTCCATTAGATTCGAATTCTGAGAGCTTTCCACTTGACGGTTTTGTAATGAAGCGTTTACCCACTTTCGGAACATGGCCTCCGAAAACATCGGTTGCTGTATTGTCCTATCACGGCCAACTTTGATGATGAGCTGTTGGGCCTGTTGTGCGAACAGCGCGTCATCAAAGTTGGCCGTGGTCTTATCTATAGTTGGTTATCATGGTAACTATAGAGCTAATTATTTCGGACCAAAACTAGTAGCAACTAATTCTCTTTGTTATACAATTAAAATGTTTTTTTATTTTTTAATAATTTTAATATCGGATTGGACAAGGCAAAATGAAACAAACTCTCCCACCGAAAAAAGAATAGTGAAACTAAAACTACTGTAGGAATCAGACTCGTCATCTAAGTATTGGCGTTTCAGGACGCCGCGCACTCTCTTCGCTTGGGCGCTGGCGAGCCGAAACGGAGACCCTCCAGCCCCGTTCTTTAAAACCATTAGCGAGGGCTATTCTATACTTTACCTCATTTGACCAACGAATGGTAGGGACATTGAGAAGTGGTGATAAAGTATGGGGGTGGTGGTTTTAAGTTGTTGACTGGTGGCGCCACCCAGCTGGGTTATTTATTACATAAGAATGTTATTAAGTATGGTGCGAAGACCTAGTTGCCATGTGCATCAAAATAAAGTTTATTATTTATTTTTTTTTTTGAAAAAAATGTTATTAAGTATCATTTAAAACACAATTCACACTAAACATTTATCCAGAACTAAATCTAAAGGAAAATTAATGAGAAACTATGAAAAAAATTATAATTTATTATTGTGATAATTTTAATTTACATTTAATTCATTAACTTATTCTTTTCTAGGTAACCAATGTCGTAATGCGGATAAAGCATTAGTTAGCGTATTAGGCGTACTTGAAAGTTGCTTTATATTAGCCAGCAATGTTGAAGCTTCTTCTTTGAATCCAGCCATTTCCAACTCTCTCACAACCTTAGCGCATGTTTCCTTGGTTCCATTGCTTAACAGATAATTGGAAATGTGAACATATAATGGAGTTGAAACAAAAGTGGTTGTCAAATGGCGATTAACAATCCAACTTAAAAGCTGTTTGTCAAAATCTTCCCCTTCTGATAGCTGTATGAAAAAAAAAATTAATTAAAACTGTAGCAAAAAAATAAAAAAAATAACTTTTTACCTCATCTTTATATCTGACTAATTCTTTCATTGTATTATACATTTTCGGTTGTTGAGCAAGAACAACCAATTTTAAAGTATTACAGATGTTCCCAACTCCTGATATTCTTTCAAAAAGAACTCTAATGCACTAAATTGTAGTAAAATTGCAATTTTACCAATTAATTGTTTTTAAATTAGAAATTAATCAAGGAAATATTATACGGAATTATTTGAAGGTCAATTTTCAGAAACCAGGTGTTAGCTGGATCTTTGAGGCATTTAGGATCAACAAACACAAGGAGAACGCAGTGTTGTGCACAAATTTCATTGGACAAACTTTTACGACAATTTCAAAATTTTCCCCTTCCAAAGGCAGCAGGCATTTAAGCGTCTAACCAATGAAAACTGTACACAAGAAAATGTACGACTGTTGACTGGTTGCATTCTCCTTGTGTGGGCTGCTGTGTTTGTTGCTCCTAGGTGTTAGATAATAGCCACAAAATTTGACATAACTAACATCAGCTTCTAAACCACCTTTTTTTTAATGATTATTGCCAAAATTGGTTGATAATTGGAAGAAATGTAAATGGATATTGATTTGCAACATAAATAAAATTTTGGATAGGAATTGGCTAAATTACAATATCAACTAACAATAATCAAATATATGCGCTGAATTACCATGACATACCTGTAAATTAAATTTTGTTGATTCAAAAATGATCTCTAGTAGTTGGATGACTTCATCCATTTTGCTCTCTTGCGCGGCCTGTTTGATTAACGAACCAAGCAGAGGAATCCATATATTATCACTTGGTTCTCTAAAATATAAATACATCTTAACAAATATTAATTTTATGAATTTACAAACAGGTAAAATAAACTGACAAGCTGCTTGAGTTTGGTAGACTTGGCCACCATAAAAGCCACTTTGCCAAAGCAAAAAATTGACTGGATGACTTTGCACAAGGTAATAGATTTTCATACAAAGTAGTCAAAGAATTCACATCACCTACATCATTTTCTGTAACCTATAAAACATTTACACAAAATACATCCAAAAAGAATTAAAAGTATTATACCAAAAAAATATAAAAAATCTTACATCAATTTCAGAAAATTGTTCCTCCAATAGAATTTTAGTTTTATAGAAAAGTACGGATTGTAAATCTTCCGGACACAACATAAATGTCTAAAGACAAAATAAGTGTACTAAATTAAATAGATTCAAAAGACAATAGTTATTTTTCAACCTCACTTGTTCCAAATATAGCAAAACAGCCATTCTAGAATCTCCAGGAGCATCTGCATCGCTAAGGAAAGGCCTTAATATATCCAAAATACTATCTTCTGTTAGAACTTCGCTGTAATTGTCATTAGACCATTAAATTTACTTCATAATTAGCAAAATCAATTCTGCGAAGTCAAAATCACTCACTTATCAAATATTACAGTTTCCAAAATATTTTTCAATACTTTAATTGGTTCTTTGTCTAAAAGGAACTGATGAGGAGTTTTATTTGGATACCATAAATAACTGACAACCATCTTAATAGCATTTTTGTAAATTTCTTCAGGGTCCAGAGCCAATTCCATTGGCGCTAAGGCAAGGAGATCTTGAACTCTTGCTAATGGCAAACATTCCATTACAGCTTGTATCAACATCTCTTCAATCTGAAAATTGTTTATTTTTGAGTAAAACATATTTAACAACGGGAATTTATCTGGACTGACATTTTCAGGTACAGATCGAGTCATATCAAATTTAATAGAATAATCTTGAATATTTGTGTCTGACGATTCCCTCAATGATAAAACAATTTCATCATCAAGTTTCTTTAAGTGATTTAAATTATTTTGAAATTCAGTTATCACTGATTTCCATCTTTTGAAAAAAAAAGACAGGTTAACATATTAAACTGTTAAAATTTGATAATAAATATAACATACTGATTTGAATCCTTCTCCAAACAATATTTTAAAGCCAATCTATTAATTTCTACACGACTTTCTAACGGAAGCTATAAAATATCATATATTTAAACTTAATTATTAATAATAATAGAAGAATAGTGAAAAGCATACTTTGGTAACTGCAAATAAGTTAAACGTAATTGTATTGATGAAATCCTTGAAATCTTTGGTAGTCATTTTTGAAAAGAGGTCTTTGGATGCCTGGAACCTCTGTACCCATTCTCGCTGTAAAAATTATATTATATTATTATTATTATATTATAATTATATTATAATACCATATATTAAAATTATTATAGAAAAAAACAAGTTAGAGTTACCGTGGAACTAGTAGGTTTATCTAGTTCCAAGTTAAAAAATTGTGTTTCACAAAAAATTCTGAATACAGAACTTGAAGAATGGAACTTGTTAGGCTGTTTAAAATAAAAATTAGAAAAAAAATTGTGCCTAAGCATTTGAAGGGTAAGTATAACCTTACGTATAATGGAATCTTATCAGCGAACTTGGATATGGAATGTATATTTTCTCTGTTTAAAACCTCTCCCAGTACTGTAGTTGATTTATAAGGCGACATCAGCTTAGAATAACTGATACCAGTGCCACCATTGATGTGTTTAATTTTTTGAAGAGTCTTTAGGTGGAAACTGGGCTTATTTCCGTGAGAATCGTCAACATCTCCGCAATCCAAAAGCAATGAATAGTAAAAAACCATTTTGGAATGATCAAAGCCATCGATTATTGGTATAATGTCATCTTCCATGTATTTGTTAAACAATTCAGGATTCGAATATAGACTTTCTTTAAAATGAGGTTCTCTCAATTTTTTCTCAATTTCAGAAACAGACCTAAAAGACAATTTTATTTTAATTTTAAACCACAATAAAATATGACTTTACCTACCCAATCTTTTGAAATAAAAAGCTTAGACGTTTGATATAAAACTGCTGCGTATTCACGTTGTACTTCACGGCTAATGTTTTGGCTGTGTTGTAGTAATCTTCTGAGAAACTGTAATATGAAGCTTGATTCAATCACTGTTAACATTGAATATACATTTCGATGTACCTCGCCAATTTTAAGATTATTTGTTGTTTATATTCATCATCCTTGACAAATTTTTCGAGATCAACATCATAATCCATCTCATTGTTCAGCTTCTTTAAGAACTCAGCTTCAATGTAATCAGAATGAAGCTTGCGGTATTTCAAAAACAATTTATGTAACACCAAGGCTTCTTCAGAAAGTTCGGAATGATCCATTTCGCTTATAATTTTTGTGCACTCTCTAATTAAAGTTCCCGGATCTTCCTTCAATAGCTTTTCAACAGAAATTGCTTTAGAACTGTTCAGGGCTTCGGAGAAAAACGCCAAACAGAAATACAATGATGCTAATTCCAAAACCACCATGCTTTGCGGAAAATTATCAAAGACAATTGCCGCATCTTTAGCTTGTTGCAAAGATAGTAGATATCCAAATCCCAGTTCAGTATCTTCTGGTAAGAGGTGTTTAACAATGTCCAATAAAACTAAAAATTTTAAATTTTAATTAACTTCCATTTGCGTGGATTATTTTTACTTTAACCTCACATTCAGAGGTTAGTTGTTGAGAAACAGTTTTTTCAAGAGATTCATCAATCATAGCTGCTCGAAAAATGTCTAAACTAATTTTTAGATGTTGTGGTACATCCCTCATTGAATACTTATCATAATTGGTATGGAGCTAAAAATTAAAATTAGGACAATGTTATTAAATTTGAAGGATGTTTTTGGGCAATCTCACTTTGCTCAAGTGACATTCATCCCCATCAGCGCGGAAAGCATCAACTCCAATTCTTTTGAAATCATTATTGCTATCCATTTTCTTTAAATCTCCGTTATCTTCATCCAGTGAACCAACCCACCTACAATTAAATAAAAATTAATAAAATAGACATCAAAAAATAAAAGTGAAACCAGCAAACAAAAAATACTGAATAAAAACTCAAAATCGAGAAGGAATGCCTGGATTGGGGAACTTAAATATGTGCAGTTGTAAATCATGCCAACAGCAAAGTTGCAGAAAAATAAAATATTACAAAAAAATGTAGCGTGACTGGATAAAAAGAGATAACGTGCCCGCCGCAACATTCAATTGCAGTTTTTACTGCATGCTAGGATTTGTTGCAGAGGGCTGGTGTTGTTAGTAGGCAGGATTTAGCGTACCTTTGTAAAACAGTGGTAAAGGCCCACCAGAAAGGGGGGAAGGTCCTAAATAACCCTTCCAACAAGTAGGACAAGCTGGCCATTGGAAAAACATAGCAAGTGTCAGGGATGTTAATTGTTAGTATAAGAAAATCAAAGCATGCATTAACATCAAAGACAAAAATACACTTAGAAACTAGTAGGCAAACAAAAGAAAAAGGGTTCATATTGAGTTAAAAAAATAAAACCAAAATAATAAGAAAGTGATAAGAGATACTTACTTAACCGCATCCTTCCAAAAGTTCTGACTGCCAACAGTTGCCAAAACCGCTTTTGTAGTCTCTGTTGTTGTCTGAAGTACTTTGAGGGTGGTATCCTTGGTTTGTTTCAAACTGGGTAATACCGCAAATTCAGAACCATCATCTTGGGTACTTTCCAAACTTTCCTCAGTATTTGCAATTTTAATTGGTTTTTCTACAGAAGATTTCATCAGTGAGTTTATCTCCAGTAACTCGAGTTCCATCTTGGCAGGGATAAGAGTAGCAATTAAATCATCTGAACAATAGATTAGAGCAAAAGAGAGCAGAAGTCCCCTGAAAATATCAAATAAATTATTTTAATTTAAAAAAAGGGGAAGCACAAATTTTAATTACCTGGCAGATATATCTTTAAATTGGGTACAGCAACCTAATTGATAACAAATTGACCACGCATCTTCGTAATGGAGGTCAATCAACTGCTGACAGGCTTGAAAGCATTGATTGAAATCTTCATTCTGGGATAAAAATTGGAATTAATCATGACCTACTGACTTAGAATGGTAGAATATTAATAAGTCTATTGCCTACTTGGTACGCAGCTTCAGCAACAAGACACAAAACATTCCCATCACGTTCCCTTCGATCATTTTCGTGTATTCTAATTAATGTAGCTAAACGTAATAGCTAAAACAAAAATTAAAATCATAAACAATTCAGCGTTTAAAAATACAAATTACCTTTTGGGAGTTTTTATAGGCTGTTGGATAGTTACTAATAGCTTTTCTAATGAGGACCATTTTATCTTTGCACAAGCGAACTTGTAGGGGAATCATGTTAACTTTGAAATCTTTTAATAGGGAAAGAGCCAATATCAGATCAAGCTCTTCTTCAATATTAGGATTTGGATCATCAATTAGAGTAAAACAGCACCTTAAGTAAAACATAAATTTCTTGTAAGAAATTCAATAAAAGATTGTTCACATAAATGCACCCCATAAAACCATAGACAAAAAATAGGTTTCATCCAGGACCGTTATCACAGTAAGCACGTTTAGGGGCAACATTGCTGGGTTCCAAAGTAAATGTCCTAATTGTTAGCAAACAGAAAAAGAGGGGAATCAATGCCAGGTTGCGAAAGTATGTTGTCCAGTCAATAACACACGGAAAAGAGGAGCAAAAGGTCTTATCCCAAAAGTACATTTTAAGACTGACCCCACATGGAATTGCAAAATGTTTTCCCATTGATGGCATATCAAAAAGGGAATCATCATAACAAGTCACGAGATACACTCCATCATAATTTTTTAAAATTAATTCCAGATAAGCAGGGCATATCTCTACCCGATAATATAATTAAGTAAATAATGAAATTACTTTGCAAGTGCTATACTGGGGTCATCGAGGGAAGCTGAAATGTTAAAGTACTTCTGTCCAGCAGAAATAACCAAATCAATAGCTTTTGAAAGTGGTAATTTCCTCTTGGTTGTTCCATAAGTTGATTTCACTGAGCATTCCATCAAATCATTGCATAATTCTATGTATTTCTTATTTCCAGAGCACAATAATGTGTTGATAATGATCTAAACAAATTAAATACTGTCAAAAACATTTAATGGATATAATAATACAAAAACTTACTTCATAACAATCATCAATTGTGATTTTATCAAAAACCTTTTCCCTTATTGTAATTATACTTTGGAGCAAATCTTTCCAGTGTTTTCCTTCAAATGGAGGTTTTCTTGAACAAGCTTTGTTGCATAGTGCTATAAAAAGTTTTTTTATTTCCTCAACATTATTTTGTGCATTTTGTATATAGGATGGTGTAAAAGGTAATCCATTCTTTTCCAGTATACTTGCAACTCTGTAGGATAACATTTAAAACTCATATTTAGAGATATGTCACAGTTATTTGAGTAAAAAAATTGTCATACGTCAAATGCTTTTCCAATATATCAACTTTGTCATGAAGTTGTTCAAGTTCTTCAGTGTCAACACTCGGATTTCTATCAGGCAAGCATTCCAAAATGGAGCAACAGGACTCAAGCTCATCCTCCCTGGCAGTAACAGACACAAAATTAGACTGTTTAACAAACTATTCATAAGTTAAGAACTAACTTTTCACATGAATAAATCGCATCAAGTCCAACCGTAAGAAGTAATTCAGTATTTGAGATTACAGGATCAGGCAACTATAATAATTTCCAATAAGGTTTGTTTACTTAAAAAAAGGGTATGAAGTAAACAAATTCACAACTTACATCTGGTCTTGATGCCTCTAACAAAAGTTTGCATTGCACTATATCACTTTTAGCTAGACCCATTACATAATCTCTAAGTAAAGTAACTTTTGATCCAGGATAAAGTTTATCAGATCGATTTAAAAATGGAATAAGCCATTGCCGTACATTCTTGATGAAATTTTTCTTTGTACTCTATAAGAATGAGCAGCTTATTGCAAATGGCAAACAATAAATAATAAAAAACTATTACCGTTGACATTAAGAGCCTCAATTTCTCAATATCTGCCATAGCTTTCAGCTCCCAGAAATTTACAGGTTTAACTAAATGGCATTCATAAACCAGAGTTTCAAGGAATATGAATTCATTGTGTAATGTTTCTAGTCCTGGAATATTCCTTTCCCGGCCACACTTGATGAGATCCAATGCGTTGTCAACCAAATCACTCATATTTTCAATCTCCTGAGCTCTTTCAATATACCATTCTGTGAGAAGTTTCAGCGTTAAACTGTCAGTCCTTAAACAAACAAGATACATATAAGAAACTTGTCTGGAAAAAGTTTTAGAATGTTAAAATAAATAATAAATGAACATGCCACCTGTATTTTTGAAGCTTTTCATTACACTCGTAAAATTCAACTTCAAAATCATCAGCTTCTTCCATTTTTTGCAAACTAAATAAATTAAAAAATTGAAACTAGTTAACTTATATGATCAAATTAATATTAAAAAAAACAATCTTACCTTTCAAAGTAGGTTTCAACCCAATCTGCTTCTCTCGAAATAATTTCATCCCAATGATAAACTTTTGGTTCATCTGGGCCAAATCCAGATTCTGGTAAAAGATCTTGATATTCATTGGGTGAGAGTGTTTCGGGAATATGTGATATAATTGGTAGTCTATGAGTAAGAGTTTGAGATCCGTGGTAGGTAAACATTTGCGAGATAGCTCTCCAATTTCCAGTTTGAGCAAAATTAACTGACGATTCCAAGCATGACTGAGTTCGGAAATTTTTAAAGAACCAATGGTCAAAGTGGTCTAAGGCGGCTTGACCTCCTCCCAATATTATCTAAAAAAAATATTAAATTTAATTAAACTCTCTCCCGAATCAAATTGTAGCTGAAAAAAAATTATTCTAATTTTAAAACATTACTACCAATTTCTTTCAATGCAGACACTTGATGTTTCCCTCATTTCCCTGTCATTATTTGCATGTTACATGTTATGTTTGTTTTGGTATATTTGTTTTTTTCCCGATTTGTAATTTTCTTTTTATTTTGCCCAGAATTGTATTATAAATATGTTTTGTCACATTTGTATTAAAATTTTATTGCTTTGGCCCCAATTGTATTATGTCGCCCCTATGTATTTTCCCTTCCTTTATAGGTAACTGATCGGAAGCCTCCTGTGATATTAAATAAACACCCTAAAATGCAAGCAATTGTAATTCTTTAGTGCGTACTTCATATGTACTCAGTCGATCCAAGTAGCTAAGTAATTTCAATCGATACTGGCATAGTTGTTTTTGCTCTAAAGTCAAGCTAAAAAATTAAATCATATGAGTAATGCTTAAAAAAGTTAATTTTTTTGTTAATTTCTACTTTTTAAAATTAACTTTCTCCAAAAGCAGCTTTAATCTTTCGGCTTTTCTTTTGATTTTGGACTCTTCAAGTTCTTCTTCATCGAAGCTAAGTGCACTCCGAATTGTAGTTGCCATGAACCTTCCCTTATCTTTACCCATTGCCATGTCCACCAATGTTTCAAGGTCGCAACCTCTTAGGCCATAAAGTAAAAGTTCTCGGGCTGCATCAATATTTTCAGGAACACGTTCAAGGCATTCATGAAGAGCCCAAGTCCTTTTTGTAATTTTACTCTGCATAAATGACAAAAAAATCAAATTTTGCTAGTTAGCCTGAAGTTAAGTCTTTACCAAATAATCTTGAATGGATGCAATTGACACAGGGCTCTTCCTCCACTGCCGTTGATAAACCAAATCACAATCTAAAGAATACACTTTAGCCAGAGCCAGTGCTTCTCCATATTCTTCATTATCAAGCTATAAAAGTTAACAGGATAAAATAACTACAATTATAGCAAAAAAAACATTAAAAAATTACCTTTCTAAGAAATAATTCATCCGGGGTTGTCGAATTTAAACTTAACAACCGATATGTTTTTGTCACAACTCTAAATATAAAATTAAAAACATTGAACTTAGTTGACAACTGTAGATCTTTCACTAGATTACTTTGTTTTCTTTTTTGGAGGTTGAAAACGTTCATTATCAGTGACGTAATAAAGAGCATTTTTCACAGTTCGAATGCTTTGTTTCAGCAGGGATGGTTCTTCCTCATCACTACTTTCTTCTTGCCTCGAAGATGTCGTAACTACTTTCTTTGAAGAAATTACCTGTTCACACTATAGAAAAACAGAATCTTTTAAGTCACTTAATCTGGACCAAGATATTGATAAAAACGAACCTCTAGACCTAAAAAACCTCTATCGTGTGCTAAGGAAACTTGGGGTGCAGTTTCAAACCATTCAGGCGATTGGCCAAGCAGATTCTTGAGATTCAAAGTAGAAGCAACAACTACCGCGCCAGAGAACCTTGCTAATATCAGTTTCTTAAATAAAGGTAAATATTAGTACATAAAAAAATAAAGAAAAGGAAAGGAAAATGTGTACTTCATCACTCCACCAGTTAATATCTGCTATATAAGAACCATAGTTATCTAGAGCAAGTTTGGATGTTTTACGCTTAATTCCCAGTTCACAGATTTGTGGATTTTTTAGGTCATTTTCAGGCTAGAGAGTAAAATAATAATAATTATAAAATTATTCATAATTTTCCGTTGTTGTTCCGTACCTGATCATTAAGTTCCCAAATTCGTTGTAAACGCATTGAAGGGTAATTCCAAAAACTCAATGCACCTGAGGAATGAATTGCAGCCAATATTTTACCATTAGGTGAGAGTCCCATTTTCAAAATAAAATTCTACAACCAGAATTAGATAATTAAATTTAGCTTATTAAATATATAAAAAAAAAACATACACACCCCTTCAAGCGATCGAAAAGGATATACAGATATTTTACTCAGAAACTTTGATTTTGAATTAATCTTAAAAAAATAAAGTTACCATGAAAATTCATAAAAAATGCTATTTCTTTTTTTACCTCATCTCCCTCTAACGAAGTATATAATTTATAATGAGGATAGTCAGATAGCAACCTCCATGTTGTCAGGCCGTAATAAATCCCTTTAGCCAATGTTTCCTTCTCTCCGTGACCTGAACAACTTACAAAGCCACTAATAACAATTAAATTATCCGAAGGATGAAGAGCAATTCCAGTTACGCCTCTTGGGTATTGTCTGGCTAGTGAAAAAGAATGGTTTTCTTGGAAGCCATCAGAGCTGAAGATAGAATCTTCATTAGAGAGGTTGAACCAAGAAAATAATAGAAAACCATATACCTGACTAGAAAACTATGCAATGTTCCTTTAAAGGTCACAAATAGGAACTCCGATGACCATTGTGTATTTTTTACTCGTGCATTAGAAAAAACCATGCCAGCTATCGCATCACTAACATCATTTGCATTGTGTAGTGTTTCAGAGCTACTCTGTAAGCACAATTTCAAATAGACGAATAACGTATAGTAACCAAAGACTTGGAGCCAAAATATTTTTTATCTTACAATAATAATTGTAAACACATTAGAGCCAAGTAGATCAAAGAAATAGATTTCTCCTTTACTGGTGGCAACGGCCAGTAAACTACAATCTGGGGAAAAAAGGGTTTTCCTCCACTGAGGACATGAATCTTTAGGAACTTAATAAGAGAGATAAAATTAATATCCAACCAACAGCCAATTATCTATATTCATTTACTGGTGCCTTTTCCTAACATGGTTGCATAATCCTCTCGTGAAGATCTAACCAAAGGTACACAGAATTACTTCTCAGTTACACTCTTTAAATATAAAACAACTAACCTTATTTCCACAACGTCATCTTGAACTATAGCTACTACCCTCCCTTCCCTGAAAAAATTAAGAAATTCCAACACCTTTTAATTTAAGTACACAAAGATAAGATATGTTTTTGAATAATTACCCTCCAACTGCTAATTGCCATGTCATCTGGGCATTGTAAAATTTTTGAAGGCTAGCTGGCATTGATTTTGAAACCGATAAGGACTGGAACCAACCCCAAAATGCACCCTGATTTTCATCCTCTTTATCGCGCAGGCCTTTTCCCTAATTAAAGAAAAAAATTATTTGTCCATGTAATTATTTATTGCAACTATTTTGCTATACAATTCATAAGGACAAGTTTGATTTATATAATTGAACTATTTAATATCATTTAGGACTTATTACATAAGGCCTACAATGACCTATGACAGTCATGTAAGACTATCAAAATATTGTTAAAGACCATTAGTAAAAATTATATTTATATAATTTATACAAAAGATATGCTCTAAATAAATCTCATGTTCAAAAATACATGTAAAACACACTGACTCAAATTTGGTCAAAATATACAAATTATCTGGTTGATGTAACCAACTTAAAAATTTGGATTTACTAAATTCAGTCTAGCAATGATAGGCATTAGTTTACGGAAATGGAATGTGCAAATCTTTGGCATTTTCAGAAATACGTAGTGTAACATGGTGTGCTAATAAACTGAGCATTATGAAAAATGAAAAATAATAAGAGAATTAAAGCACTTATCTCCGTATTTTACATATAAAAAAATTAACACAAGAGTTATTGTGATAAATATCATTCTTTTTTGTACCTAAGTCTATTTGTTTCCACCTTCAGCTCTTTAAATGTATTTATAAGCATATATCTTGAAAATAAAACGTAGAGATAACGAAACCATAATAGCTGACTTTTATGGGCTCTCATAGCTCTTTGAAGTATGAAAAAATCCTGGAAATTGCATACATATGCAAATGAAGCAAGAGTATACGAAAACGGTAAATCTAACAAGCCTATATACTTTCTAAGTAAATTGACTGATTCCAAAACATAGAATTTGCAATTATTAGCAACATGACCATTTGCGTACAAGTGTCTAAGACCATTATATACACTGATGTGATTCACATGACCACTTACACCGTAAAAGTCAAAGGTAATCACAGCTTCTACAGATAATGTTTCCATGTATTGTTTAAGAATACGAGACACTAACTGTTTATTCCAACTACAAGTTGGGTGATCATTCATGAGTGTATGTTCTATCACGTAAATATAACTTGGATTAATGCCCAACAAAATACAACTTCTTCTAAATTCAGCTTTTCGTATTTTTCCTTGTCCGTAGTGATTTCCAGAGGACAAGCATAGGATATACACAACATCCGTGGATTTAACCAGAGATCTTATAACTGGCCCAAAAAACATGCATTCATCATCGGGATGTGCAACAACAAGAAGAACCGAATCACCTTTAATTTTCTTTGGACATTTCCGCGCATTAAAAATTGACAGAACACAATAAAAAATGAAACATACCGCATACGCGACCAAGATAAACATTAATATAACAGAAAGCATGATGCTGTTACTTAAAGTCAATTCTTCAACTGAGTTTTATGCATTAATTTGTAACACAATTACATGTTAGAGAGCTATGTAAGATCAAGAGAGTATTTGCAAAACTGTGCTAGTTTTTTTTACGATTTTCGAAGAACTCGCAGATTTTTTATTTTTATAATTTGCAAATTAGGAGCCAAGGCATAAATATCTCATCATTCTCCAATCATTACTTACTATAGTTTCTGGTTCTTGAACCCATTCGGAATAAATGAGAATTTCATACAGTATATTGTCATTTCCATTATAACTTTTACTTTCTGTTGAGTTTATCTTTTCATTTTCAACCTCAGTCCATGCCATTTCAAAATATATGTAATTCTTAATCACCAACGTCAATTTGCCAGAAACAGCGTTCCCGGATGAAAAACCATTCTTTACGAAACGATATTTTAAGGTAGCGTAAAATACACGACGAATCCACAGAGTCCTATAGACCAAACTAATCCGAATTTTCTTATATTTTGGCTTTAAAGTATTCTAATTAACAAGTAGATACTTAAAAATTAACCACACGTATTAACAAAAAATAAAATCATTTAGAAATTATTATAAAGGTATAATATAAAACTAAAATAGAAAGATAACCCAGATGGGGTTAATGTCCTTAGAGACGCGTAACTGTTCAAACATATCCCCTTCGGTCACTCGAATAATTTAGAAAAATCTAGTTTTTTTTTAAAATTATATTACAGGAAAACGACACGGTAAACTTAATTCAAATTAACTACAGTTATTCTAAAAGTAGAATGCTATGGAATGGTTTAACCGTTAGACGTGTACCCGTGAAGGCCAATACACTACAAGCTTTCAAAATACCCCATTCGATTAGGCGTTGTAATCGACAAATGAAACTCTCCCTCCCGACATAGTCCAACAACCACTTCAGGATGAGGCTCCCCTCACAGGATTACCTTTTGGGGTAAAGGCTCCCGACATCGTCCGACAACCACTCCGGGAAGAGACTCACATCGCCAGATAACCGTTTGAGAAAAAGGCTCCCGTCCTCGTCCGACAACCGCTCCGGTAAGAGGCTCCCAAAGCCAGATAACCGTTTGAGAAAAAGGCTCCCGTCCTCGTCCAACAACCGCGCTCCGGTAAGAGGCTCCCATCACCAGATAACCGTTTGGGAAAAAGGCTCCCGACATAGTCCGATGACCGCTCCAGGATGAGCCTCCCATCGCCAGATAACCGTTTGGGAAAAAGGCTCCAGTCCTCATCCGACAACCACTCCGGGATTAAGAGGCTCACATCACCAGATAACCTTTTGGGAAAAAGGCTCCCGACCTTGTCCGACAACCACTCCGGGAAGAGGCTCCCAAAGCCAGATAACCGTTTGGGGAAAAGACTCCCGTCCTCGTCCGACAACCGCTCCGGGAAGAGGCTCCCATCGCCAGATAACCATTTGGGGAAAAGGCTCCCATCGCCAGATAACCGGTTGGGGAAAAGGCTCCCGACATATTCCGACAACCACTCCGGGAAGAGGATCCGTCTACGCCTGATATACACTTTGGAAAACCACCACCGTCAACCCATCAAAGCTCGGAAAAGATGACTCAAGTTGTAATTCAATTTGAAAATGAACAAAGTTAATTTGCGAGGCCACAGACAGCAGGGCCGCCACCCCGGGCAAATACAAATTCCAGGCCCCAAGAGAGCCGTGACTACCGGAGATAGCTATACATTTTAGGAGTGAAACCCGGGATTAGTATAGCTCGTTTGTTCAAAACCGGGCCCCTAGGCTCTACGGGCCCCGGTAATTTGTAACGACTTCCCCCCTCTCTTGTCGGGCCTGACAGACAGAAGGCGGCTCATCGTTAAACGACCGCTCCTGTATCCGTATACTAGAGAAAAATCATGGTAAGCATTTAAGTACATTACGCTAGTTGTATAAGGGAAGTGCTTAAGAATAATATAACGATGAATGGAAGAAGGATTTAGTGTCACTTAATATTTTAGGGAATAGAATGTGAAGTTAAGAGATTTTTAACCCTATTTTACCACTGGAAACTAAATTTTTTAAATAGATTATAAAATATTAAATTGGCTCATTACAGAGGGACAAAATGAGTTACATGAGGAAAGGTCGAGTATTTTGCACACAAAAATCCTGGAGAAAACATTCGGTAAAACCATAAGTCTATAATATTGTTCCATAAGTTTTCATTTTGGGGAATATTTTACTGAGAGCTAGTATAACGGAGTGACATCATCACAAGAAGAAAATCTCCCCCAGGCGAGGCGCGGTCAAAGGCTACGTTAGCAAGCGGACGCAAAACAGCGACGAAGCTCGTAATGTAGTCTGCCTTGTGAATAGCTCTCAGTAAAACTTTTGCATGTGAAGAATAGGAAGTGTCACACTTATGTAATAATATTATATTCTTATGGTAAAACTGAATAAGCCTCTTTAAGACCTTAACTTTTCGTTCAAACTTTCATGTAGCTGCTTTAGTAAAAATCGAATACGTACCGATTTTATTATAAAAATAGGGGATGTAAAGAAACTATATACATATCATGTGTTAAAAATTTTACCATTATGAAAGTTTTAACATTTAAAATTACGCTCACGGATTACGACAGACGAACTAAATATATTTTGCAATATATTTTAGGATGGATCGTGTACGGTGTACATGCTAAAGGAGAAGACATATGATTTTAAGAAGTCTACAAGAAGGAAAAGAAACACATTTCAAGCTTGAAGACAAAGATTTAAAATTTAGATATTGCAATCTTTTCTTTACCTGGGAGAAAGGCTCGAGTTTTTTTTATGTGGGGCTTGGAGGAACATTCCGCAAAAGCAGCTGGCATTTGGCGATGACAGACTAGAATATAGTTTTTGAGGAAACACTATTCTAGCAAAACCTGGGACAAATATTCAAAAAAAATTGCGGTACTGTATCAAGAATTGTCCTCATAAACCGGTATAAGAATGGGGATGACTATATTGGCGAACACCAGGATAACGAGAAAGACCTGGACGAAACAGCCTCAATCTCTCTAAGCGAAAAGAGATAATTTGTCATTCGATACAGGAATTTAAAAAATACAAGCCAAAGTATACACTCTTTTTCGCGGTATATTCCTGGGTGCGTCCATGTTTGGTTTTCCTCCTTTCAGCCCCATCCTCCATTACGGATACCCAAAGAGTGGATGCTAGACTCCACGTTGAGGGCAAAGGCAATGGCCGACGAGCGGGAGGCAAATAAGAGGGGTAAAATAAAAGAGTGTATATTCAACCAAAATCCCTACATCTAGAACATCTAATTATTTTAAAGAAAAGCGAACTGTTTCTTAGAAATAATTCACCGTGGTATTGAACTTTACGTCCCTTACCGTAGACCGAAACAGCAGAGGCCGCTACTTTCTTCCCCCAGATTCGTTAAATCACGCCAGCACAAAACTGCTACGTGGCGGCGTTTTGTTCGCTCCAAATCACGAAATTATAAACCTCAATTAGTCGACACTGCCCACAATGATTATAAAAAGGCACGCAATGCAGTGACTAACGCATCACGCAAATTCAAGCGCAAATTTGAAAACCATCTAACACAACGCATAACTTCGAATCCCAAAGCGTTCTTCAGCCATGTGAACGGGCTCCGCAAGTCTAACTTTACTATAACTGAGATGACTAATGATATTGGCAATTCGACAATGGATCCCGCAATCATGGCCGATATACTAAATAAACACTTTGCCGCAGTCTCTTCCAACACGATCCCACCACCTACCCGACCCGCATCTACACATCCAACCCACATCACTCCCAAAGATAACTATCTCACCGATTTCTCCTGCACTACAACTTCAGTCTTCAAGCAATTAATGGCTCTAGATCATAACCAATCAGCCGGACCTGATGGCCTACACCCTATCTATTGAAAACATTAGCACCTCTTATTGCACAACCAGTAACTGTAATTATCAATAAAATTTTCCGCTCCGGTGTAGTCCCGCAAGTTTGGAAGTAGGCTACCATCACACCAATTCACAAGGCAGGAGCACGTACTAACCCAACGCACTACCGCCCAATAGTCAAAACCTGTCTACTTGCGAGGGTTGCGGAACGGCTGGCTGATGATCCGCTTCGAACCTTCTTGACTGACAACAATTTCCTACACCCTTCACAACACGGATTTCGCTCCAAACACTCTTGTACTTCGAATCTACTGATAGCTACCAATGACTGGACTCGATGGCTTGATTCTGGGTCCCCAGTAGATGTCATCTACTTGGACCTCAGCAAGGCTTTTGACACTATCCCCCACTCAGGCCTAATTGCGTCACTCGAAAAAGCTGGTGTGCAGGGCAATGCCTTCAAATGGCTGTGCGGTTTCATCTCAGGTCACCATCGTGCTGTTGTCCTTAAGGGCTGTACTTCCGCACCGCTTACACCGACAAGTGGTGTCCCACAAGGATGCGTACTTGGACCCATTCTCTTTTCCATTTTCATAAACTCATTGCCCACAGTCGTCCTCCATTCCCAGTCGTACCTCTTTGCTGATGATACCAAACTCGCCCACCCTGTATCTACGTCACAAGACCAACTATCCCTCCAAGAGGATCTTGACGCTGTGAGTGCATGGGCAAGGGACCATGGTATGACCTACAATGTCCTGAAAAGCGGAGTAAACCACCTAGGTAGCAAAAATCTGCGCTTCAACTATACCATGAACGGCATGTCACTTTCCAAACCCGATTCACCCATCCTCGACCTTGTAGTATGGGTCGATTCATCTCTCACCTTCTCCCATCACACGACAAAGGTTGTCAAGAAAATAAATTCTTTGACGGGCCTAACCAGGCGCTCCTTCTATTTTCGGTCCCCGCGCCTGATACGTACCCCAGTCACTAGTGTTCCTCAAATAAATTATGCCTCGGAGGTTTGGAACCCGCAGATGGCTGGAGATAGAGACCAACGGACCAAAGCCCACAACCGATTCACCAAGCTAACGAAAGGGCTCGAAACTGATACGCCTGAGATGCGGAACTCCAAACTTGCCATTGACGCGCCACTATTGCGACATACTATCAACGACCTTCTCCAACTCTGGAATATCTGGACTGGTAGCTCTGCCTTAAAGGCAGATACTTTCTTCGACTTCGCCACTCTTCGAAAAACGAGAAGTCATAATACCAAGATAGTCAAACCACATGTCCGTACTACCACCCGTCAATGGCATGGGGGCCATGCCCCCCCCCCCAAAATAGTTGATATTTACGATGAGTATCATTTTAATATAAGTGTAAGAAATCAATAAAGCTTACTGTTTACATGCCGTCGCGGTCTTTTACATGCAAGAGATACTGCAGCTACAGTAGAGCTACGTAACGTTTACCTGCGGAGATAAATTTGCCAGAGCTTTAACAGCGGAACTTCGACCGTCACCTATATGCTAAAGTTCTTGCAGCTGCAGGCCGAGTCACTGACTCACTTCTGGAAAATCGAGACCCGTATAGTTGATTTTATAAAATGTCTCTACGCTTGCCCAACTTGTTGAAATGTTGCCCTGGAATAGTTCAGCCAATGCCTAAGAATGAGTTCATAAGCTCTTTAGTGGGAGGGAAAACGGATCCGCAGCTGAAGCGGGGAGGCAACATTTCAACAAGATGGCCAAGGTTATTTTATAAAAAGAACTATTCGGAGATAAATTTCAAGGCTGCGGCAGCTGCAGCGCTTAACGGCAAGGCGTTGACGGCCGTTTCTATTCCTTCTTCTAGGGGAGGCAAGGGCGCGAGCCAGGCCAATGGAAAATGTACGATACATTGTGTTTTTTTATTAAACTTCAGGAAATGTTATTGTTATTTATAATTACAATTTATAACTACACAAAAACCTCGTTTTTGTCGCTGCTTCAACTTGTTTCGGTGCACGTATGCGATTATGGTAAGTCACAACTCACAAGTATCTTAGTAATAAAATTATTTTAGTAAGCCTATTTATGAAATTACGGTTGTAGTGCAACCGTTCAACGATGGCGTCGTAATTTTCGTCGAAACTAAACCTGGTAGGCCTATATATAAGGGACAAACGATAAGTTTTATGGGAACTTTAGAATATCAAATGCAAGTGCTTTCTTATAAAAATATCCTAAAAATGTCTAAAAAGCTTTATAGAGTTTTATGGTTTTATAGAATGCCTATGGTGCACTAATACCTACAGTGCCATGGGTGGACTCTCTTGACCTAAATCAAAGCCCAGTATTCCTCTTTCCCCTACACCACTTTTCTAGTACTGTAAGTAGTATTACCATATGTAACATAATTACTCATAAGTATGCCACTGTACCTTTATTCTATTCAAAAATCTTCACTAACGGTTTGTTTCACGACGAACCAGTAAAAAGGTGGACTACGTTAGATTTTAACCTTTTTATTCATCCTAGTAATTTTGGAAGTCACACTATTTGCTAGTAACATATTTATTTAAGCCAATGGAAAACCTCTAAATTGAGAAGGAATTTTAGTCAGCCCAAGGTAGCTTTATTGAAATTTATAAACTCGCTCGGTTCGACGGTTTGTGCGGATGAAGTTAAATAATGAGTAATTTAGGAAAATAAAAGGTTGGGGAAAATGATCAATAAGTAATCGCTTTCCGAAAATGGAAAAAGTCGTCGAAGTGGAATATTCCACCAACGTTATTAAAACCCATCCCAAGCCTAGAAGAGTTAGGCCTAGACTCAAAAGAATCTGCAAATATTCCAACCTTGTAGATGCGCCCGAAAAGCTAAATCTGAATTTCAACTATTTTTTCCAATAAACCTGCTTCTTTTATTTGACAATGCAAATTTATTTTAGAAAATGAGTCTCCGAAAACTTCATTAATTTGCAAATTAATTACATTAACAGAACTTGACACTATATTGTAGTTCATTTTAGCTCCTAAGCCTTGGTTGTTCAAAGCGGTTTGTTTACTAAAATAATGGCCGTCGGTTTATCAAACGTAGAGCTAATTATACGACGGCTTAATCGGCATTAGAGATTCGATGACGTCAAATATGACATCAAATATGACGTCAAATATTACGTAGGGTACGGATGACGCAATATCTGTGAAACAAACCGTTAGTGAAGAAATAGAGCTAGTGGCATACTTATGAGTAATTATGTTACATATGGTATTACGGTGCATGGGTATACAAATTCACAGGTGTTTGTTTTTTATTTTTTTTTAAAAAAATTACGACGGTGCCCCCCCCCCCCAAATATTGGTCTGGAGCCGCCCCTGACTTTTCCGTCCGTACAATTACCTTGTGGAATAAATTACCCAGCGATGTACTCCACTGCACCTCACGCCCGATGGCCCGACGCAACATTAGAAACCATCTCATAGACTCTCAGTAACCCCGCCCTTTTCCCATTTATTCCCTGTTTGTACTATTGCCTTCACATTTTTCTTTTTTTTTCTCATGTTTAACGTATTTTTTTTATTCTTTTAATTTGTTTTTTTCTTATTCTTCTATATCATATTATTGTCATATCTCCATAAGCCACAGCCTGTAAGATTGCACAAAAGCTTACTGTAGCTTAGCAGTCTATTATGTATTTAAATAAATAAATAAATAAATAAAATTAAGACATTGTGCGTCTCAAAATGTTTTTATTGCGTCGATTTTAATACTTCTATACGGTGGAATAAGTAGGGTGTAAACAAAAAAAAATGATCCAGTGCTAATAAGAGCAAAATTTAATTTTAGTACGAATTTGAAATTTTCTGGTCGCTTAGCTCATGCAGAGAGGCATTTTAATAACCTTGAACCACGTCTTCAAGGTCATTAAGAATTTTTCTCGGAAACCCTTAGAGATCATAGATATAGGAAACGTATATAAAGGTCTAGATAAAATATTTCAAAGGGAGTGAATACGGAGGTGACAGCTAGCAGAAACGCGTAATTTCTGCAGGCTATCCTTAAAAGGCGCTATCTATCGGTAAGAAAGCTCGTGCTATCGTCGCGAGAGCCATTGTCTCCTGCTTAAAAATGATACTAAAAGTCACCAACAGATGGTGTCTAAAGACTACGGCCTGCGGAAAGGTCAAGCACTTAGTACTAAAATGCTAAGAGAGCTCGCGCTCTTGGTCACGTGCCTTCCTCGGTGTCTGCAGCTAGGTGCGAGGCTAGGTGTCAATAGACCCATAACAAAAGAGGGGCCGCAGACGAGGCTTAAGTGAGACCTCTGGACGGAACATCCTGTTTGTGACGTTTTGAACAACGTGACCGCCATTGAAATACACAGGCGGAAGTAAGGAAACGGATGTTCCGTCCAAATGCTGAGTTGCCAGGTAAAAATGTTAATTTTCGGCCCCCCAACTTTCAACATGGGTCTATTTCGTATTTTATGTTAGGCTTAGACGCCCCGGAATTTATCTAGACCTTTATATACATTTCTTATATCTATGTTAGAGATACAAAGTGGGTTTCAATTAGAAAAGTATTCCCCGTCAAATTTTAGGTCTAGATAGCTTTCATCATACCTAATTATTAAACCAAAATCTAGTCGAGGAATTTTAGACAAAACAAGAATATTGTGATGAAAATAATATGCACCAGCTGAGACCGGGTTGAACGTTGAAAGGCTAATAACTCTAAAATTATTCATGGTTGAGTATCAAAATTTGCTAGACATTCTCATCTGATAGGGGTCTTAGGAATTTATAAACTTGGATGACCTTCAACTCATGGTTCAAGGTCATTTAAAGTTTATCACTAGAACCAATGATTTAGCGAAATGGTTCCATTTTTTTATTATAACGCCTAATCGAGCGACCGAAGGGGGTACATGTATGTTTAAAGGGAATAGAACCTCCAACGCGTTCTTTATGGAAGACCCCATCAATTTACTTTATTCCGTTCACAATCAGCGATTATCAGCGCAGCAAGTGTGAAAAGCCATGGGAGGTAGCGGACAATATTGGAACCCTCGGAGGCCGACAGAAATACCAGAGGTTATATTCCCTTTAACAGCTTGTAGTTGCTCTACCTACACGGGTACACGTCTAACTGTTAAACCATTCGATAGCACTCTACTTTTAGAATAAATGTAGTTAATTTGAATTTAGTTTACCGTGTGGTTTTCCTGTAATATAATTTTAAAAAAAAACAAGAATTTTCTAAATTATTCGAGTGACCAGTTACGCGTCTCTAAAGACATTAACGCCATCTGCGTTATTTTTCTATTTTAGTTTTATATTATACCTTTATAATAATTTCTAAATAATTTTATTAAGTCTTAATTGTAATATAATGCCTTTGCAGTATAATGCCTAGATGGCGCTATTATGCAAAATTATGTAATCAATCACGCAGGGCCGGCAGGTGGTGTTCGGCTCGTGTGGGTAGTTGGCCGGTAGGGGGAGAGCCTCTCCAGAAAATATAATAGCTTTTAATCGGCTTAACAACTATTTTCAGTCGGATCAGTCCATACCGAAAGTTCCGAAACCGTTCACCGTTCTTACCCCATCCCCGAATTCCAAGTGGGTATTTTACCCACTTGGAACTTACCGTGTGGGTAGTGCTACCCACTATACCCACATCTTCCGCCGGCCCTGCAATCATGTGATCGAATTTGGCGCGTTTTATTCCCTATAAATATACGATCTGCCAGACTGCCTCCATGCATCAGGGGGCAGTTATTATTATGATCTCCAATGACTAAATGTAAATAAAGTTTTATCACTCTTTTATTATACGATACGTTCCTTGTCCGGCTTTTAAACTCTACAACATAAGTTATGATTATAACGCCTAATCGAGTGACCAAGGGGACGGTTTATCAATCTATTTCTGGTAGTCAGACCACATTCCGTTTGCGGCCAACTCAGCGGGGTGGAAAAAAGTTAGCAGTACCTCAAAATAGTTTATTCAAGGTCGTTGCGTCGTATGGAAAATAACGAATTTCACTACTAGAATTGGACCTAGGCTTAATTGAATTGTCCTTATTACAGCATAAAGAATACATACACTGTTTTTTAACCATATTTGATCTACTAATTAATTCTAAAAGCGAGTAAAATAACACTTGATTTACCTCGTCTAAATTAACAAAACATAAATTTTTAAAACAACTAACAAAATTAATATATTCGTTTTCTCCATAGCGTGAACTAACTGCAGCACCGTAACCAGGATTTTATTTCAGGGGGGGGCACGCAATGGAAACAAATAAAAAAAAATTGCACATACAAAAATACGTTTCAGGGTGGGCACGGCCCGACCGCCCCCCCCCCCTGGTTACGGCCCTGACTAACTGGTTACCATTTCATTTTTCATCGAACTGACCTTGAAGATCTAAAAAAGAGTTTTTCTCCTTTTTTTCGACTCTCCCGACAAACAGACAATCATAGAACCGGGCGAAAAGCATTGGGGAAGCTACAGCCCAAAACCGTCCTCTTATAGTAAAGTCCGTGAGTGACCGAAGGGGTATTTTGACCCTTACGGGTAAAAACCTTAAGAATCCAATTGAAAATCTATTGGATACCAATAAAACCTATTGGTAAATTATACCCAATACATGTCCCATTGGAAAGGAACAGGTACCAATAGAAGTAGGTCAATTGGAAAATTTATTGGGAAAACGGCAAATGTATTGGAAATGTATTGGTACCTATTGGATTCCAATAGGAGCTGGCCAATTGGAAATGTATTGGGAGAATGACCGATACATTGCTTATTGGAAATGAACTTTCACCTTTTGGATTCCAATAGGAAGAAGCCAATTGGAAATGTATCGGGAGATTAATGACCGATACATTTCCCATTGGATTCCAATAGGGGCAGGCCAATTGGAAATGTTTAGGGAGAATGACCGATTGGTATTCAATTGGAGTGTATTGGTATTCAGTTAGGCCAATAGAAAAATCTTATTGGTAATTTGTCCCAAAACACGATTGATTTCCAATAGGACTCCAATTGGAATATCACCAATAACATTCCAAGAGGTTTTTTTCCGTAAGGGGAAAGCTTGTAGTTTATTGGCCTTCACGGGTACACGTCTAACTAATAAACCATTCGATAGCATTTTATTTTTAGAATAACTGCAGTTAATTTTAATTAAGTGTACCGTGTCGTTTTCCTGTAATATAATTTTAAAAAACAAGTATTATGAAGATAAAAATTCCTAAACGATTTAGTTTTAGATTATACCTATATAATAATTTATAAATAATTTTATTTCTTGTTAATACGTGTGGTTAATTTTTAACTATCTACTAGTTAATTAGAATACTTTAAAATTTGGGTTAGTTTGGTCTAGAGGCCTCGGGGGATTCGTCGTGTACCTTATTCTACCCCAAAATATCGTTTCGTAAAGAATTGTTTTTCATCTGGCAAATTGACGCTGATAAACGATAAACGACACTTTTCGCCACGTCCACTCTGTGACCATAGAATATATACCGAGCAAGGACCATAATTATTACTAGAATCCGAGTTGAATTCAAAGCAGCAGACGATTGATAAAGACGCTGCCTCCCAAGGTTCTTACAAGCAGCACTATAAGGTTCATTGAGTTGGGAATAATACTATCTAGAGCCCCAGTTCAAATTTTCCCCATAGGCTTTAACACAGCATTAGTGAAGATAGGAACGAAAATCATGGGAGGGTTATCAACTACGACAAAAGCCACCTATGAGCGAAAAATTTAACTATTTAAATGAAAAATTCTTCGATGGCCCCTGCCGCCACCTATTAGCGACTTTGTGAACTATTATAATTTTTACTTTTGAATCGACCATATTCCTATTTACGCCAAGCGCTGAAAAGGGGGAAGCTCATCGGGGGACAATGGAGTTTTTGTGCGGGCCTAATAGATTCAGTGGGCTCTGACCGATTATTGAGTAGTCTCTGATCGTAGATTGTTAAAATGGCGGCGTAGTTACACTCGGCATTTGTTTTGACAGTTTTATCGACTGCTTCCATTACGAATGTTTGTCGTACGATAAAGATAAGTTATATATTTTATTCTTTTATACTTGCACTTTACTTGGAAAAAATTATAGAGTAAAATTCGATTTCTATCGTTTTTCCCCCCAAGCCTTTGCATATAATGCATGAAATAGAATTATTAAAGCCACTATAAAACCCTTTTCGTTTTATTCAAAATCGCACATCAAGTTTTTTTTAAACTAAGCTGTTTTGGGCTTAAGATCTTTGAAATATTTAAATCTTAAGATATTTTGCTGAATAGTTAAAAGTATGCTGTGTAACAAAATTATTAAATTTATTTAAGTTTCTAAGTGATGATGATGTTAGGATGAAATGGGCAAAAGCTGTTAAAAAACAGTCTTATGATATAAAGAACTACGAAATAGTTTGTTTGATACATTTTGAAGAAAACTCGTGTTTGAGATCATTTGGTGTTGGAAAGATACCCATTCTGAAACACTATGCTACGCTACCGATATTTCCCTGGTCAACTGAAAATACTGAAACTGAGCAACATTCAGACCACGCTTATTCTCTGGCAGCCGAACACTACAGCAAAGCTTTGAAAGAACATTCCTATGTTTATACTAGCATGACCGATAAGTATATTTTACAAACAGGCAGTAATGATGATCAGGAAACATTTCTATCAAGGACTTGGAAAATCCCATCCCACAAGCTGAAGAACCAATTATTGATTCCCAATATGCCATTAAGTAATATTGGATCTGACTATAGTACTATATCACTGGCAACTTAAAGTACCAATTTGTTTTTCAAACTGAGGCAAAAAGGGGAAATTGACTTAAAATAAATTTCTATGCAGCGATAAAACAATTACATTTTATACTGGATTTTTATCCTATGAAAAATTTTGTGCTTTCTACCAATTTTTGTTGCCCGAGGCAGCCTCCGTATCATACATTGGCCAGGAGGGTAAAACTAAAAAAGTGCTTGATGAGAACTCCTATGGAGGAATTTTTCATTGTAATAGTGCACATCTGTAAAGTTATTATTAAAGTAAATATACATTTGGAAAACTAAATATTTTATTTTGCTTCATTTTGTACATAGTATCACAATATTTGAAAATAGAAAAACAATCTAAACTTAAATTCTGATTTCTCAAAATATTTTAAATATCTCTCTACCACATTAGCTTTTTAATAAAATATGTATTGTGCAAAACACCAGTTGTTATATGGCTACATTATCAAGCTTCTGCTTATTTCATTCTAACATCTTCATCAGTTGGAAACTGAAAGAAATAATGATTTTGTGGACTGTTCCCTGGTGTCGCTATGACATCCTACCACACAGCATACTTTAACCATTCTGCAACATTGCAAAATACCTTAGACTTAAATATTAAAAGATGTTAAGTTTAAAAAAATCTAAGTTTGCAATTTTTAATAAGACAAAAAGGGTTTTATAATAATAGTAGTCCTATTATTAATCCAAGCTTAAATAACCCTATAGCTCATGCAATATTTGCCTAGGCTTAAGGAAAATACCTTTGGGGGAAAACGATAGAAATCGAATTTCACCCTAGAATCTTATTCCAAGTAAAGTGCAAGTATAAAAGAATAAAATAAATAACTTATCTTTATCGTACGACAAAAATTTGTAATGAAAACAGGCGAAAAAACTGTCAAAACAAACGTCGAGTGTAACTACGCCGCCATTTTAACAATCTACGATCAGAGACTACTCAATAATCGGTCAGAGCCCTCTGAACCTATTAGGCCCGCACAAAAACTCCATTGTCCCCCGATGAGCTTCCCCCTTTTCACCGCTTGGCGTAAATAGGAATATGGTCGATTGAAGAGGGAAAGCGACACGTTTTTAAGAAAAATTTTGAAAACGCGTTTTTTAAAATTAAAGTCATGTATATCTGAAAACTCTTTATTCACACAAAGGTTTCTTATGTGAGTTCTTTACTATTTTTTCATAGAGTTTGAGTGAAATTAAAAGCATAATGGGTAGGAAATGCGCAGTTTCGTCTTGCGAAAATAATGGAAGAAACAAAAAAGTTTCTTGGCATAAGTAGGAGCAGCACTAATATTCCAAAAAAATTAAAGACATTTTTATTCTAAATTATTCAAAATTACAATAAAGTTTCCAGGTAAAGTGAATCCTTTGTTGCAAAAATGGCTCAAAGCCATTGGAAGATCAGACTGGGTTCCAGACGCCACAGATGCAGTTTGCGGTGATCATTTTACAGAGGAAGACTTCAGGAAAAACACCACTTTTAAAATGCTTACAAACACCGCAACACCTTCACTTTTCTTAAATACAAATTTTAGAGCTGGCATGGTACTATTTAAGAAGAAAACAAATTATTAGACCATTACTTAGATAACTTTTCACAGAAAACGTACAGTAGAAAGTGGGGTGGCGTAGTAGTTAGCACTTTCGCCTCGCAGCAAGAGGAGCTGGGTTCGATCCCAGCTAGTGGCCCTCGGTGAAAATCCGGATTTACTCCTTCTGCGTAAGGTTTGTAAGTTCTCTCCCCACTGGTTAAAGGGGTTTTCCTCCGAGATCTTCGGTTTACCCTTCCCGTTAAAACTTGCTGAGGTGAACGGTAATAGTAGTGTATATTCTTTATTTATTTATATTCATTATTTATTTATTTATATTCATTATTTATTTATTTATATTCATTATTTATTTATTTATATTCATTATTTATTTATTTATTTATATTCATTATTTATTTATTTTTATTTTATTTTTTTTAAATTCAATTATTTATTATTATTATTATTTTTTTTTTAACAAAGAAAAGTTTCACATATGAAAATTTACAACCACCTTTTGGCCCTCCAGTCTGCAGACGCCGCTTGTTAACAGTTCATTAAATACAGCTTTTTCATTTTTTTTGTAAAACTCTAATTCGGTTAAACACACTAGTAGCAGTTTCTTGTTGAAGTACAATTTCAACAACTCTAGGGGGTTTGATTCTCTTTTGTTCATTAAATTTTGATAATTAAAATATACAGACAGTTTGGTAATACTAATAAAAATGGTAGTTATTTTAAAAAATGGGATTTTTTCCTCTGTATACAACCAATAAAACTTATCTTCTAAATTAAATGACGGGTTAAAATTATGTATAAATAAAACCAAGGCTTCTAAGAATTTCTGAGTTATTACACAACTGAAAAATATATGATTAAGATCCCCTCGGTGATCATCGCAAAGCGGGCACATTGGGCTAACACCAAACAGTTTTTCAGCCAAGGTAGGGGTAGTAATATTTTGAGTAACCATTTTCCATAAGACGTTATTTTCTTTGGCGAACAAGCCGGGATACCAAACATGATTTATCTTGTAATTAATATTTTCGCTGGTTGTAAACAATTTTAGTATTCTCTTTTCCAAATTTTCTGATCGCGGTTGTAGGTACTCTTTAAAGCAAGTTTTATCTATTTCTGTTAACGGTTTAATTTTATTGTTAATGTTAATTTCGAATTTATGATTAAAACTCACAGTTTCGTTACGCGCGACTCCTAAGTTTTCGAGATCGAATTGTTCCCGAAATATTTTTGTAATTTGATGGAATTGTTTATTTAACGCACGTTCCGTTTGGGCTCTTAAGCCCTTATTAATAAAAGGGTTCTTGAACCTCATTTCTTTTCTGTCGAAAATATCGCTCAAAAAGCGGTAGCCTGGTGTCTTCCATTTCGGGTGATAGAAATTTAAAACGATAAAAGGATTGTATAGTATCGGTAGATTTAAAATTTCACTTAAAATTATGGGTTTTTTTAGTCGCACCGGACACGTGCGCCAAAAATCGAAAATGTCTACATAATATTTTGGAAGAAAATCGTAAGTTAGATCAATTTGTTGTAAACCTAATACTTCGTAACCGAAAGTATAAACATTTGTCTTTTTCAGATAGTGGACGACAAAATCATTCTCTAAAGGGTGGCATCTATCGTTGAGCAAATTTTGTAGTTTTGAAAAGGCGAAACACTTCCATCGGGAGAGCAATGTTTTTCTTTATACCAGATTATTTCGATGCATTTTTTAAATAACGCCTCTGAAAAATTTTTCGGTAAATTTATAATCGGTAGAACGTAGTAAAGTTTGCTAAGAAGAATATTGCATAATTGCGTTCGGGTTTTAAATGAAAACCTTTCAGCCATTGGAACGGCGTTATTTATTTCGTTTGAGATTTCTTGTTCCAACTTGGTTACGTGATCGTTTAATATTTCTTGTTTAGTCGTAAACGTTACGCCCAGAATTTTAATATTATCGTTACTCCATTTAACGTTAATTAGATTGTCGGTTCGTTTTCTCCAGGCACCCAGCCAAAGACCGTTGCTTTTTTCGATATTGAATTTCGCGTTGCTAACTTCGCTATATTTCAGACATTCGCTATTTAAAATTTCAAAGCCTTTGTTGGTTGTTATAAACGAGCTTAGGTCGTCAGCGAAAGACATTACAGTCAGTGGATGTCGAAGAAAAGGTAGGCAAATCGAGTGTTCTCTTAGATTTTTTCGTAAATGGCACAAAAAAGGTTCAATTGAAAGATTGAATAAGAAACTTGATAGTGGGTCACCCTGGCGGATGCCCTTTTTTACTTTAAATTTAGCTGATAGGATGTTATTTATTTTTACGCACGCTTCGGCATTCATATAAACGTTTTGAACGAAGTTAAAAATTTTTGAGCCAAAACCTATATGGTTTAGGATTTCGAACAGGTAGGTATGTTTCACTCGATCAAATGCTTTGGCTTGATCTAGTGAAATTAAAGCGGCACCCTCGTTTGAATTAAAGCTATAATGGTGAATAACGTCTCGTGATATTCAAGTTTGATAAAATATTCCTTCCAGGTATCGCCGATGTTTGGTCGGGGTGTATAATTTTATTTATTTTTAGACGAATTCTGTTTGATAAAACTTTAGATAAGATCTTAAAGTCCACATTTAGAAGGGAGATGGGTCTCCAATTCTTTAATAATTTCGGATCCCCGTTTTTAAAAATAAGTACGATTATGGCGATTGAAAAGGAACTTGGTATATTGGAAGAGTTTAAAATTGATAGAAAAATATTTAAAATCATTGGACCAATAATGGGCCAGAAATAGGTGTAAAACTCGTTAGTGAGTCCATCTTTACCCGGAGACTTGTTTTTCGGTAGGTCCTTTATGACGTTATCAAGCTCATTTTTTGTTAGTACAGCGTAGCATTCGTTAGAATCGTCTTGGGTTAACTTAGGTAAGATATCAATATACTCCTTGGAGTCTTTAGTGTCTTCATCGTCGTAGAACGTACTGTAGTATCTTACTACCTCTGTAAATAATTCTTTTTCCGTTGTTGTTTCGACCCCATTTTCAGTTTTAATACTTTGAATTTTATTTATGGTTTTATTTTTTTCTTCCCTTAGTAACTCCTTAGACGGATACTTAGCCGCGACACTATTATTTATTTTTACTCTGGTAAGTATACCTTCAGCTTTTATATTTTCTATCTCTTCTAATCGTTTTAATAGTTGAATTTTTTCATTTTTAGATATGTTGTGATTGCGCATTAATTTTTCTTTGATTTGGTTGGCTTCGTCAATTGTATTTACTCTGGATTTGCAAGTGTATATTTGGTGATGCATTTTATAAGATGTTTTGTTTTTTCCCACCAGGGAAGAATTTTTTCAGTGTCGTCCGGGCATTGCTCCAGGCGTCTTTTCCAGAAATTTTTAAAAATGTTTTCATAATGTTCGTCTCTAAGTAAAGAATTATTGAAGCACCATGTGTCGCTTAGGTTACGGTTTGAAGTTGGAGTTGGCATGTTGAGTTCCAACATTAAGGGCAAATGGTCTGAATTGCTTCCGCCATAGACGGTCTTTATATCTCCCACCAACGGCCAGACGGGTGGGGAGACATAAACACGGTCGTGACGAGCTTTTTGATCTGGAGCTGAACTGCTTTGCCACGTCATTTGGGTACCATCAGGGTTTATAGTTCTATAGACATCCAATAATTAAAATTTTCCAATTAGTTCAATTAGTTTTTGGAGTAACGGTATTCGTTTTTCTATCGTGTTTTCTCTGTCTAGTTTAAAATTTGCTGTACAATTAAAATCTCCAAGTAAAATGATATTAAAAACATTGTTTTGATCGATATGCTTGTTAATGTTATTTAGTACATCTATAGCTGCCGTGTTTGACTGCGGAATATATACATTATAGATAAATAGTTTAAAATTTTCATTTGTAAAATTTAAAGTACAACATTGTAGAAAACCTTGAACTAATTCTTCAATTTTGATGTCTACGGAATTTTGATTTATAAAACTAAGTTCGTGTATTGTAGCCACTCCAGCTTTATGATTTGTTATTCCACTATAAGTGTGATTATAAATGTTCTGTAGATAGTTCGTAGTTTGAGTTTTTAAAAACGTTTCTTGCCAGAAGGCTAAAGCAGTTTTAGTATTTTTTATGAGATTGCATTCTTTAATAAATTCTAAAGTATTGTTGAGTCCTCTTGTATTATGCGTTATTATTTTCAAACCCATTTTTTTTTAAAATAAAATACCAAATTTGATTTTTGTTTTTTACTTTTTTAAATTTTCTATTAATAATTTTAATCTAGTTTTTTCTGTGGATTCATTTTCGGTTTTTAAGTGAACTTTAATTTGGTCTACTAGAGCGATTAAATCTGTCGTGTATTTTATAGCAGTTTGTTTAGGCGCTTTTTTTGCTTTAATTTCTTCAAGGAATTCTTCGAATAGTGTTTTAGGTAGGGGACCTTTTTCTGTATGACGTGGTTTATTATTTTCTAGTGATGTCGTTCTGATTCTCTTGGCAGAGGTCGAACTTATATTTCCCGGCGAGTGTGTGTTTTTTGGCGCGCTTCTCTTTTGGGTTTGACTGAGGGGTTGGCTCGTTGACGAGTTTTTTTCATTCGACATATTAATTTTTTCACTTTCATTAACCCAATCGATCTTATCTTGGTTTGGTTTTTTAACAGGAGTAGATGATGAATTTTCTACCGCGCTATTAAAAGCGTCATTACTTGGTAGGCTATTATCTAGGTTTGCCGAGGCACGTTCTGGGTTTGCTATATCAGCGTATGTTTTTTTAGAAGAAGTTAAATTTTTTTCATTATTAAGCCTATCTTCGATTATCGATTTTTCCGCTTGATTTTGGTCGTGCGCTTTTTTCCTATAACAGGTCTCTATCGTATGGCCTTTTTTGTTACAAAATTCGCATTGTTTGCTTCCAGCTATTTCAAGAAATATCGTATACCCCTGGTTCTCGTACCTAAAATTTATGCGCTCTGGTAATTGCGTTTCTAACAGGACAAAGGCTTGTTTCTTATAACTGAATAAAGGTTTACTTATAAATTCATCTTCTTCGTTATTTGCATTACTGTAAATTTCCGTGATTTCTAATGTTAGTTTTCCGAATCTAGATATCTGCTGTTTTAATAATTCGTTTGGAATCTCAGGCATAACTTGCGAAATAATGATTTTGTCTGACGATTTAGTTACCCTTTCTACATTTACTTGCATGTTATTAATTTCAAATCCTGTTAAAGCGAGCTCTTCGGCCAATTCTGGTGTACTCAAATAGGCCTGAACTCTGCCTCTTGATATTCTACCGCAATATATGGTATTATCCTTACCGATTACGGTATTGATGGCAATAGCATATTTAATCGCTGAGATCTCTGGTACGGAGTTAAAAACCACCGCATGTTCCCTGGTCACTACTGGTGTTCTTGGTCTTGGTTGACGTGGTCTGTCTGGTGGGTCATTATTTGAGGGAAAAACCCTCGAAGAATCTGCTACCCGCGACATTAACGGTCGCGACTTCAGGTAAATTTGAAGAAATTTAAACTTACCTTGGATTAATAATGTACTGGATATAGCACTACTATTTTTTAGCGTTTCTCAAAGTTCGTAGCGAACTCGAGCACCATCTAGCGGTTTAAAAATGCAATTCCTTGTTTGGTGATACAAGCCATGGCCCCTGGAGGCTCGCTCGCCCGCGCGCTCTTTACTCGCGTATCGATGTTTATACACGTGGTCAACATAGTGTATTCTTGGCTTAAATAGGTTAATTTTATTTATGTGTTTAAGAGGAATTATTATTTATGGGTAAGTTTTATTATTTCATTTATACATGTTTTTCAGTTTTTTAATGTTCTAGTTTTTTTAGGAATTTAAATTGCAATCGGTAAGTGATGAGTTGTTGGGACACATATGCAGTGTTGGGAATTCCAAACCAAAAAAGGAATATTATTTCAAGTAGTGAATCTTCAGGTGAAGAACCATTGAATCTTGTCAATAAAAATGAACTAATCCTTTAACTTTTAATACATTAACCAGAAACGGACTACACTGACGATTCAGAAAATGACTGCAATGTCACAGAATCATCTGGTATGAAATCTTTATTAATTGATACTCCACCATTCTTCATTGATTAATCTCGTATTAAACAGAGAACAGTGAGAATGAAAGAATTGACAGAAGAAAAAACCAACAAGAAATTGGCAGTGAAACCACTTCTTCGGGTAACCTTATATGATATAATATTTAAGTCGTAATTTGGAAAATTAAAATGTTTTCCTTTATCGTAGATGAGAGTTTATCAAGTGATGATGAACTATTAACTAATGAGGAATTAGATGGGTTTTTTCAAGAAATCAATGATAACACCTCGTTTTTCAAAGCAAAAGGGAAAAGCCTGAAACCTTTGGGCACCTTGACAAAGTAAAGCAAGAATAAATCTTCGTATTAGAATTTTTGATTATTAAAGATTTATTGAAAATATCTATAAGCAGTATTCCAAAGCCTAGTCAAAAATTGAAGCCACCTCCAAAAAGGACAAAGAGATTACTTAGGAAACGAATGATTGAACGTAAGTATATTAAATGATTTAATTATAATGGATGCCATAAATCTCTTATCAACATTGCCGAAACATTTAGCCGATGAATACGGAGCTGCATTTGGAGGTATCGTAACTGAAGTACAAAGTACAATAAAAAATTCCAAGTTGGAGTTTTCTACAAGTGCAAAAAAAGCAATAGAGTGGATTTCTTGTATCAATATCCAAGACCTGTCTGAACTCAAAAATGCAATTAGAGTTATTCTAACTGAAACAATAGAGGACAAAGTTGCAATGGAAATGAACAAATTAATAAGAAATAGGAAAAAGATTGAACGATTGCTCAATTCATTAAAACATACAATAGTAAGTAGAATTTGCTGATTTTCGGACTCTTATTTGTCTACCCCTAACGCTTGCTCCCACTCTAAGGCCTCCATCTCGGATTCATGGAACGTATTTCTTGAACTTATTGGTGCAGGCATAGCTCCCTTCATAAACCAGCTTCTTCCCCAAAATCGAACCATCCGTAGTAGGGAGCTAAACAAAACCACGCATCCACAAATTCTTTAACAAAACCTTAGTCCCCAACTTCTCTTGAGTATTTTACCTAAAAATAATGGATCCAATACTAGGGGGCATTCCCGCTGGCCAAAATTACTTTTTCCAACGTTACCTTATTGGGCGCTTATAATTTGTATGCTAAAAAAATAAACTGCTAAATTGTTTAAGTCTAACAAATTTTCAACTAATCTAGGGTTTCCAAGAATTGCAAATTCAAGAAAGGGTGTTTGCGATGAGCACCTTTGTAAGAAGAACTGTAGAAGTTGGTTCCGCATCAAAAAAGAATCAACCAGTCGACCTCAGAATTCCACTAGAAGAGGCAAAAGATACTTTAATGTATGTTATTGGATCTGTTTTAAGGTCAATTAGTATGAAATCTGATTTTGGTGTTACACTATCAAAAAGATTATGTACTACTAAGGATAATGCCTCCAAAGACCTACATGCCTGGATAGAAGCCCAAGACAGAGGAGGGCTATTTTATCCAACAACGGACGCTTACGATTTTTTTGCAGCAATATATACTAAAGTTGCGCAGTATTATGGACAAATTTCGATTGCCAATAGAGTAGAAAAAGCTAAAACTGAAATTTTGACAAGCGAATATATACTAGCTAAATGGAGTGGTTTTTTTGAGAATAATGTCAATGAAGAAGAAAAAAACAAGTTGTTGAATCACTGCATTCAAAATTTCATCAATACCATAGCCAATGGACATTTAAAAAAACTCAAAGCTGATTTTAAATCTAAAGCAAGTTTAAAAGCAGCAAATTCTAAAGCAAGTTTAAAAGCAGCAAATTCTAAAGCAAATGCAAAAGACAGACAAAGAAAGCAACTACAACAAATGTCGTTAGGGTTGAATAAATAGTGTGTGATAACTGATAACCTTATATGAGACTAAATTTATTTTAAAAATTCTTCCACAGACTCAATTGAAGTGTTTCCCAATACGTTGTGGCAAGGAATTTTATAATTTTTAAGCATAAAAAGAGTTTCCCGATTGTTCCCTATGGTGTATACTGTGGGATTTTCATTGGAACCATTGGCTCCTCGTTGCCTAGAGAACTCAAGTTCCAGAGGATCTTGATTAAAATTTCCTGTGAGTACAAATTTCGCCCCTTTAAATAATAGGAATTTAATGATCCCTATCATGGCATTAGCTGTAAATGAAATACGGGTGTTTAACAAATTTATTTTCACACAGGGTAAAAACTGTTAACTATATAAACGCGAACAAGTAAAAGGACCATAAAACTGAGCTGTTATAAGGAAAATACGCTGTACTAAAGTACCAATCTTAAGTAGCATTTTCGCCTATGGTCTTTTTACTTGTTCACGTTTATATAGTTCACACTTTTGACCATTTTATGGTTGTCGTTTTTTTTAAGCTTTAAAACTATTTACTGGTTTGTCGTAATCCAGAAAGAGTTTCATGAGATAGTAACATCTTTTTTCTCTCGTTTGGCTCGAAATCTCCTGGCCGTTGCTCAACATCCAACTCCCATTCATCTAGATAAGCTAAGAATTCATCTTCAAGCCACTAGAAAATTAAAAAGGTTAATGGAATAATAATTAAGAGTTTTAGTGTTTTATACCTTTAGACGGCTATCACTAACGCTTGTAAACGGCTTCTTGTTTGGTTTCATCTTTCTATATGTTTCATGGAAATTGGTGGTGTTCAAAATGTCAAACCACTTATCGAATAATCGGATAAACTTAACAGTTTCACTATAATTTTCCTTATCTTCAAATACCGATTCAATTGCATTAGCAACTGAGGTACTCAACACTTGAGAAGCGTACCTAACTTTCATCTTACTATAGGAATTAAGTTGTACGTGGTCTATAGTCAGTTTATGTGCCTTCCGTAAGTTACCCGCATTGAGCATTTCTCTTTTGTAGAGTTCCTTCACTGGGTACCATGTAATATTTTCACCATTTTTAAACATGAGCCTAACTTTGGAACCCTCGTGACTTGCATATAGACAATTTCTGGTGGTTTTTAAGAGATGAGGAGGGTCAAACAAGAAAAAAATGGATCTCTCTTCATCCAAACTGTACGGATTTATACAGCAGTGAGGAATTTCAGCATTGACATTACTATTAATGCTAAAAAATTTGCGGTTGGTTGCAGCACCATCTCCGATAACTGACAAAATCTTAAAGCCCAAAGATTCCAACTTTTCGACTGCTTCCCATATTATTGAGTTTAAATCGTCTGATGTTAGGCTGTTCGTGGCAAAATGGGCAAAGGGATATTTTACGTGGCTAGTTGTACCTCGCAGCATCAACATTAACACGTGTGTTGCAACAGATTTTTCAGTATATTTTTCCTTTGCATTAATGTCATTTCTGGCTTCATTTAGGTGATTGTAACCTATTATTTCTCCAGTCGTCTTCTTATAAATTAATTCCTCTTTTGCCTTCATTTCATCTAGGAGAATGCTGAAATATTGCTTATAAGGTGGAAGAGTTTCAGGTTTGATATCGTTCTTCATTTGATTTAAAACCTCGTCTGAGAAGCCAAGAGTTTTCTTGTCTTTTGGTGAATGGCGAAACAAAGTACTGTAGGATGGCAACTGCAATATTTTTGAATCCGCTAAACTTCTGTACGCACTTGGTGATTTGTGGTACTGGTAGAGACACCATTTTATTACCATTGGATGCCACCTACGTCCACGCTTATCAGCTTTATTTATTTGTTTTAATTGAGTTTGTAGAAAGAGTGCACGAAAGGAATTATCATTTTTCGGCAATGATTTCTCTAAAATGGATTCAATGCAAGAATCATCATCATCATCTAAGCGTTTCCCCTCGACGTCAATATCATTCTTAATTTTTTTTGGAGACGTTTGACCTTTCTTCTTGCAAGAATTTCCCTAGACTTTGAGGCTTTGATTATTTCAATGAGCTCTTGTTTAGACATTGACTTATATTTCTTCTGAGATCTCTTCTCATTCAATGATTTGGTTTTCAAAGCATAACTTCGCAATTTCAGACAAAATAGACATGTTTTTTTATTCGATAGCAGGGTACACATTTCATCGTGTATTGCTCCAGAATCGTGTAAAAACTTTCCACGGCATCTATCTTGTAACAAATTGACAAGTTCCTTTTCCCCAACTCCACTGCATACGTGTAGTTGATTCAACTCGCACAATACATTACACAAATCATTATCACTAGACACACTCTGCGGCAGAACTATCAAATTATGACTATCTAATTTCTGACCTAAAACAGATACCATAAATCTGAAGTCATTTTCTAATGTTGTGGATATTTGTACCCTGTTCTTTGCTCTATCCACTCTGAGTAATTGTAGTCCGATATTATTTATGTTTAAAAACCAGTTGTAATCATTCTGTATTTTAAACCATTCGGTGCTAATGAAGAAACTCCTAAATCTGTTCTCAAGATAAATATTAGAGTTAATATCTGCAGATGACTCGATTGTAATGTTGCTATTCTCCTCCAGTTTATCCAAATAAATTTCTTGAGTTTCTTTGGCTGAATCCAAAATATTTTCAACTTCAACCGAAGCTTGATGAATGTTGTTTCCCGTAGATGCATTGTTTACAATGCTGCTATTCTCCTCCAGTGATTCAAATTCTGGAAGCACGTGTACTAAGTTCTCAAAATTGGTATTGGCTTGATGAATGCTATGATCAACTGATGAGTCTTCAGTGTTAATTTCAAAATGAGCTGTTGGTTGAGTAGGGTTATCATTGAAATTTGTTATTCTCTCCGATGTTAATTGACAAGAATTTACAGCGGAATCAATTGGTTCCTTAAGAAGCAATGATAGCATGTTCTAGGATAATCGACATTATATAGTTACTATTTAGAAATATAGAGATATTTATATTTCTTTAATACTTACTTGACTATGTACGGGATCAGGATGTTCCACAGATGGACCATTTTCTCCAACAAAATGCTTGGAGCATAAATATGTATTCTTCGTTATGTTTTCAATTTTGAAATCATCTTTCACCTCTCTTAACCAACTATACCATTTCCTACATATTTCAGGCTTCCTCTTTGTTTTAGGAAAGGGAACAAATGTTACTCCCAACATATGGGGTTTATTCTGGTACCTTGAATCACTATTGCACTTTGGATATGTGCAATGCTTTATCCTTCCCATTTTAAATAACAATAAAATATGGTTCAAGTATTTAGAAACTTTAAAAATACCCTTTAAACTTTACTGAACAGTCAGATTTTCGGTAACTGATTTTAAAACGTATTTTCGAAACTTCGCGCCTGCGCAGAGCAGCTTGTATCACCAAAATTTCATCCCACCCGCGCGGTACCCACCGATTTTTTGTCGACTTTGAGAGACGCCCGAGAATGCCTGGCGTAAGGTAGAGTGCTATATCCAGTACATTATTAATCCAAGAACTTACACTGAGAAAAACTCGGCGAGGCCTAAAACGCGAAAAAGCGAAAAGCGAGCACCAATCGAAAACACGGAGAGAAAAAAAACGCACGTCTTAACTCGACAAGAGCTAGAACGGTAATAGTAGTGTATATTCTTTATTTATTTATATTCATTATTTATTTATTTATATTCATTATTTATTTATTTATATTCATTATTTATTTATTTATATTCATTATTTATTTATTTATATTCATTATTTATTTATTTATATTCATTATTTATTTATTTATATTCATCATTTATTTATTTATATTCATTATTTATTTATTTATAATCATTATTTATTTATTTATATTCATTATTTATTTATTTATAATCATTATTTATTTATTTATATTCATTATTTATTTATTTATATTCATTATTTATTTATTTATAATCATTATTTATTTATTTATATTCGTTATTATTTATTTATAATCATTATTATTTATTTATAATCATTATTTATTTATTTATATTCATTATTATTTATTTATAATCATTATTTATTTATTTATATTCGTTATTATTTATTTGTATTCATTTTTTACATACTTTATTTTGTTTTAGTGCAATTTAATCTTTTAAAATACTCTAAATTATTTCAAAATGGAATATGATTTACCAAGAAACTTTGTTGTTTTGTTTTTTAGCTTTAAATTATAATAGTTCACAAAGTCGCTAATAGCTGGCGGCAGGGGCCATCGAAGAATTTTTCATTTAAATAGTTGCATTTTTCGCTCATAGGTGGCTTTTGTCGTAGTTGATAACCCTCGAATGATTTTCGTTCCTATCTTCACTAATGCTGTGTTAAAGCCTATGGGGAAAATTTGAACTGGGGCTCTAGATAGTATTATTCCCAACTCAATGATAAGGTTGGCGCCATTGAGTTGGGAATATTAATCTAGAGGTCCAATCGAAACGTCGGATTCAGGGCATGAAATAAGCACAGGACACTGGACATTGTCCGATAAATTTTGCAAATGTCCGGTAATTTCTGGTGATTATTATAAGTGCATTCCCGTGATTACCTATGATTTGTACGCCTGATTACTTAAAGGCACTATATCACGACCTATTTTTAAAAAAACTTTCTTGTAGTTGAATTTTTTGAAATAGATGGCGCCAGGGTAGAAACGGACCTCCTACTACCCTCTTGTAAAAATGTGACTATCTCGTACCAGCTATGACTTTTAAAATAAAAAACAATAGGACCATTATCAGACGCTCAATTATCTTTTCGCGATAAACATTGCACATGAAAATCCTTTATTTACATATTATTTTACATTCGCGTTGCTTTAAAAGAAAAACGATGAAGTGTTAAAAACTTAAAAGTGTAAGAAAGTCACCCTGAGAATGGAGGTAAGTTTTCATTATCACATATACCAGTATTTCGCTTATGCCTTAATTTATAATTTGATCACGTGTTCAAGTTATTTGTCGAGAGCACCTGTACAAAAACACGTGGCGATGAAGTCAAATTGGAAAGCGAGGGGGTAACAGCTAGCTTCGTGTAGTTGGTGTACACTTTGGTTTGTTATTCGAAATAATATGCGTGTAATACGATGTAGTACGATATACTGTGTAGTATCGTTCAATAAGGTGTTTATTATTTAATTATTCAATGGAAAATGTGCATTTTTTTCAGGGGGAGAATTCATTATGTACAAAATAGATGGGGGTAGGATTATGTATTCATATTTGAAAGGTTAAGGGCCACTTAAATTTTTAGGTGTCTCTTATTGATCGGATAAGGCATCTGCAGAATGGGCATCGGGGTCTCTCTTCATTTATTCTTGAGATTCCTTGAACCCTTTCAAGACACGTACGGCAAGCCGTATGCCCACACGGAACCACCATTGTTATTGGAACATTCGAATAACATATGCGGCATTTATGTTCCTATAAAAATAATATTTTTATAGATTTTTATTTCCTAAGAAAAAAAATTACTTCTATTTCTTCATTTTCTGGAATAACGGGTTCGGCAATAATTGGCGCACGTAGCACACGTAAGATTGGCGCACGTAGAATTGGCGTACGTAGAGCTGCTGGCGCACCTACAGTTTCTGTTGTCCCTAAAGCTGCTGGAGCAAGTAGAGCTGCTGGCGCATGTAGAATTGGCGCAGGTACAGCTGCTGGCGCATGTAGAATTGGCGCACGTACAGCTGCTGGTGCTAGTAGAGCTGCTGGCGCATGTAGAATTGGCGCAGGTACAGCTGCTGGCGCACCTAGAGCTGCTGGTGCTAGTAGAGCTGCTGGCGCATGTAGAATTGGCGCAGGTACAGCTGCTGGCGCACCTAGAGCTGCTGGTGCTAGTAGAGCTGCTGGCGCATGTAGAATTGGCGCACGTACAGCTGCTGGCGCACCTAGAGCTGCTGGTGCTAGTAGAGCTGCTGGCGCATGTAGAATTGGCGCAGGTACAGCTGCTGGCGCACCTAGAGCTGCTGGTGCTAGTAGAGCTGCTGGCGCATGTAGAATTGGCGCAGGTACAGCTGCTGGCGCACCTAGAGCTGCTGGTGCTAGTAGAGCTGCTGGTGCTAGTAGAGCTGCTGGCGCATGTAGAATTGGCGCAGGTACAGCTGCTGGCGCACCTAGAGCTGCTGGTGCTAGTAGAGCTGCTGGCGCATGTAGAATTGGCGCACGTACAGCTGCTGGCGCACCTAGAGCTGCTGGAGCAAGTAGAGCTGCTGTCGCATGTAGAATTTGCGCACCTAGAGCTGCTGGAGCAAGTAGAGCTGCTGGCGCATGTAGAATTGGAGCACCTAGAGCTGCTGGCGCATGTAGAATTGGCGCACGTATAGCTGCTGGCGCACCTAGAGCTGCTGGCGCACGAATAATTGCTGCGCGTAGCATTGGTTCGTTGTTATGTTGCTATAAATAACTAGTTAGTAAAATTACAAAATAATGTAGTATTTAGAAATGTATTACCAGTTGAGGTAAATTATTACCTGTCTAATTTCAACCCATTTGGCGCCCTCACTAGGCGAAATTGTGCAGGGGGCTGTGCAGCGGCCGGTGGATCAATGTTTCGGTCGTTACCATGTCCCGCAACCAGCAGCGCACCTTCTAATTAAATATTCACATAATCAACACGTTTCGTTTCGGAGTAAAACGCTTTAGGACCAAATATTACCGTGTGCTATGTTTGGACCATGTAGTTGTTGCCGACGGACGGCAACGGCTATCAGTCTCTGACCTATTAAAAAATTTAAAATATTCGATTGCAAATAATGAATGCATTTTCTTTTGGGATGAAACCATTTGAGGCTAATATTACCGTGTTCAGCGGCCGGTGGTGCCATGTTTTGACCGTTTCCGTCGGCGGGTGGTGAGTCTCCGTCATGATCATGAGCCGCAAAATGGAGCGCACCTTCTAATTTAATTTACAAATTAAAGCGTTTTATTTTAGGTTTAAAAATTAAAACTTAAATTACCGATTGCACCTCCTGGATTAACGCAGTGCTTTGCAGCATCCAAAAATTGCTCCACATTAATTTCCTGCCTATCCAGTTTACCAGAAAGGTTTTGGATGCGGCTATAAAATAACAATTATAAATATTAGACAAAAACTTATAGGCTTAAACATTTTTCGGTCGCTTGAATTTGTGCACGCTCGTCATCCGAAACTCGTTTAAAGGGTGTTTCAAGGAAATCGCGAAGTTACATATTATCCCTTCTCCTGAAGGGGATTTATTTTAAAATTCTGGTTACGTAGGTAGCCAAATGCCAAATATTTAAATTTAAAAACTCACGCGTTATTATGGTGATATTTTCTGTTATAACCTGATCGTATATTTTGACCCGTGGTCCCTTCTCTGGGCATCTTCGATAAGTATCATTTTTTTTTAAATATATATAATTATTTGTTAATTTTTATTAGTATTAGTAAATTGTAATTTTTTATACCTATGTATAGCCATTCGCTTATTGTATTATTGTTTGTAGAAATCCTTTATAGCGACGCATTGAATGATTCGTTATCGTAAAGCTGGTTTCACACTCGACGGAAAATATGCCGGAAAGACGATAATAAACGCCGAGCTGAAAATTGGTTCTCATTCGATATACCGCTAACGTCCAACTTTACGCTGCTAATTTTCCGTCGAGTGTGAAACCAGCTTTATTCGTTCTTTTCGAACGGAAAGGACGTTGCCAGAAACCGTCCCGATCCAGTAATCTTGAACATACTGGGCCAGTCCGTTAAGGGCGACCAAGTGCATTGGATCCAGCTTAATAATTTGTTATATAAATTAATTTAACACGCGTATTAGAGTTTCAACAAACCTAGCATAGAACTGAACGTCTGAGCTTCTAAGTGATTTTCGAGGCTTTCATTTTAACAAACAAAAAAGCTCAAACGAATTTTAATATAAAAATTTATGTACGACTTACATAGGCCATTCCCGCAATTTTCAGGCGAATTATATTAAATCCCTCTTGAATAGACTGTGGCGGTAACAGGGGGAGAATCGTGAACCCATTACTTCGTACACACGCGTGATGCCTGAAGATTGAATTCTTCTATATATTGCCTATATTTTTATTAATGTAATTATAAAAGCACATTTAAATATACATAGTAAAGCCAAGAATGTATTTATTTATGTTTGGGATAACGAAAATATTTATCCATTCAATTGAAAAAAACGGGAGATAAAATATGAAGTGGAGAATATCGAGGGATCGGACACAACTCGAGATCTGCCTACAAAATCAAAATTTAAAATCACTACGCGACATTTTACAAAATCTGGGAGGAAATTAAAACATCACAAAATTTCAGAATTCCGAAATCGTTAGGAAGATTCCAAAATCAATAACACTTTTCTCTAAATGTCCGACTCTTCGGATAATATTATCCGACCGTGAAGAGGGTTAAGAAAACGCAAAAAATCATATCCACACAATATATTCATTATCCATAAATATAAATACGTTCTTGATAAAGCTATGGGTGGTAAAGCTAACAAATATTTTATTTCGGTTTACCCGCGAGCAATGGAACCAGCAACCAGTCATTGCCGCTGTAGGAAAGTTTCGCGCCAGGCTATTGCTTAGGGAGCTTTCAAAATCCGTCATTATTTTCGCTGGTTGAAGTGACGGGAATTCCTGTGTTATGTATGAGAATAGCTCATTATACGCGTCTACACTTTTGCTGACCATCAACGCGTAAATTAGGCCATGTAATGGGAAATAAAAACTACGGTTTTAAAAACCGGAAGTAGAACTTTAAAGAATTGGTTGTTGTTTGAATCCCTTGAAAATTTGTCGCCAATTCCACCTGGTCGATAGGGGCGGGACTAGGTGGATAGGCGGCCCTTTTAGATCTTCTAATCATAGACCTCATATTAGGGAATGATACGTGATCAATATCGTGGCTAAAAATTAAGCCATATCATTTATTTTGAATATTTTCTTAATTATCAGTTGGTGTTCCAGACGCGTAGCAAAGGAGGATACTCTCCGACAAACTATTAAATTTTGAAATTATTTATATTACTGTGCGAGGGGCTAACCTCTTTGAAATCCTGTGTACAAATCAGTAGTGAAATTTGATATTAGGTGTACCAAATTTCCAAAAGTGGGCAACCCCTCTATACGGTACCGACTACCGAGTTGGGAATTGGCGCGTATTAGTATTAATACGGGAAGGAATAAAATTAAAATGGGTAATAGGTGAGAATTTATTAATTAAAATTGACTTACTTCATTCGAACGCGATCAAATGCGTTTCGATTCGAAATATTAATCTCCGATGCCACTTTGGTTCTCAATTCCGGTTTGAATTTCATTTCTTGAATATTATTATCCGGGACCGGGTGAGTGTGGACTAGCTCTAAGTGGTCTTTTCCTACGCGTAACACCGCTCTTTGCATACATTGAAAATCATCTCGAAAATAACATCGCATATATTCGTTTCCATTCTTAGTATTATCTCTGAGATAAATATGCCCTCATGTTGATATACCCGACTTCCATTTTTTTGGCCCGTAAAAAGGCCAAGAAAGGCTTATTTATCTAGCCATGTACACAGATATTTTTAAAAAGTTATATAGTAATAACAATTCAGAGCTGTACATTTTTTTACTTAAGTTTTAAGTATATGCATTTTTGGGTAAAAAAATAATGACCCGTGCCCCCACAGAAATAATTTCCGATCACCGCCGCTGATTTTACTTTAAGTCTCAAATGGGGCTGAAAGTTTAAATCCCACCCGAAATAAGATCCTGGATACGCCCTTGTCAAATACCACCCAATATGATGTTGATCGTAGTATTACAGTAATACAAATCTTTTCGTTAAATAAAGTTTAATGTCTTCTGAAAAAAGGTCACCCACCAGCATAGGTGCGCGTTGGCTATGCTACAGCGCGAGCTTCCGCACGCGCTCATTGTAATATCGGAAAGGAGGTCATGCATGGCTCGAGCTACCTAGTAACAGCTCGGCCCGAGGGGCTAACCACTCTTAGAAAGTCTGTACACCGATTACGCTTAGATTAGCACTGCCAAAGGCAGGGACTTCAAAGATTACGCGTAATCCCATTAGTACAGTCAAAGGTACGGCTCTGTACACCGATTACGCGGAGTGATCAGCCCCTCGGCTCGGCCTGATTTTTTCAAAACGCCGATGAGGCCTTTTAAATGAGCCGGTTTTTGGCAGGTTATATTTGAATGTTCAATCAGCCGGGCCCACCCCTGGTCAAGCACGGTATTCCAATAAAATTGACCACATAAAATTGATTTCAAACATTATCCTTTCATCCATCCATCCATCATAAGATGTTGAAACTTTGCAGTCCATCTATAGTGTATGCAGTCCTTGTATAGGGAAAATAATGGAGTAGAGCCAGAGTAAACTTCGAGTAACGCGAGTGTAAACTTCGAGATGATAATTATATTCGTCAACGTTTCGATGTAAAAATAAATTCGATTCGGCGTTTCGATGTAAAAATAAATGCGATTCGCGGTTTCGATGTAAAAATAAAAGGGGGTTCGATGTAAAAATAAATGCGATTCGCGGTTTCGATGTAAAAAAAAACTTGATTCGGCGTTTCGACGTATAAACTTGTTAATTTGAGAATTTTGTCTTGGATGGCATGCCATAGAATCGTCTATTTTTGGAACGTAGACTGATACGGTTCTGTCGAACTCTAGCTTCTTCTCATTGTTAGGCCACTTATATAGCAATAAAGAACCCATCCTTTGTCCTTTCCGTATCTCTTTGGGTCTCGTCTCGGGTCCCTCTCTAAGTTTTCGGGGTTTGAAATGTAGGGGAAGCAAAAAGAAAGTCGGTTCGTATTCACCGCACCCCCCAGGCCCTTCGTAAAAATCATTTTCGGTCTGTAACGAAATCCTTGCCCAAAAACCAGCTTTTAAACCAACTAATATCGGCTAAAATTGGGTAAAATGATAAAATTTGGGTAAAATACAAAATGTTGGTAAAACAGCCAAAAACGTGGCTATAAATGAATAAAATTGAATAAACTGAATGAAATTTGGTTAAAAAACCCGGAATTTGGGTTAAATAAATGAAATTGACTAGAATCGTGTTGAGTTAATTGTATTGACTAAAATGAACGAAATTGGATAATAAGAGCAGTTTTTCCTTACAATAGAGTGCCAGCAGCTTGAAACCCTACGACGTCATCAATGTTAAACGTCTATTGAGAAAAAACGCGAGTTTTCATGACAACCACTACGGAAGCTACGGCTGTGACGTCACTAACTTTTAAAAACGCATAAACTGCTAGCACTCTATGGAGACTTGGCACTTGCCGATTCTGTTGAGAGCTTTGTGGCACCGAAAAAAAGTTTGAATCTTGCCTTATATGTATAGCCCATGCTGCAGCAGGATTGTCACTTGTAGGGTCAAAATGATCAGGACCACGGTAATTCGAGGCCATAATGCAGGCGAGGCGTAGGAAGTCTTACCCAGTAAAGATGCAAGCTCGCAGTGATGAACGTAGATTCGTGACTTCTGACACCATGTTAGGGTAATGATCAGACCGTATTCAAGGAGTATAAAAGTTTATTACATAGCTGAAAAGAATATATTCTTCCAATATCGTTACATTGGCTTATATACAAAGCAATTTAGTTTTTTATCATTTGTTTTCCGTCTTTTGCCGGTAGGCACGCTAACGCCATCTAATGGCGGGAATTTAAATTACAATATTATTACACTGTTTATACTATATCTGGTTGCCCTATCTGAGAGAGATTTAGGCGTCATGGTCGATCCGGGGTTAAAGTTTTCCTTTCATATACTAACAAAGTCACTAAGAAAATACGATCCACTGCTGATATAATCCGTCGTAATCTCCTCTTTCCAGGGCCGGCTCAAGAAATATTTTTCACCAGGGCAAGGGGGATTTTTGGCGCCCCTCTTATTTTGAGACTAAATTAAACTACCCCTACCCGTAAAAAACATTACCATGTCCCTGTTATAAATTTACCGTTTTCCTAACAATAAATAATCCCTTTAATCACTTTCTAAATACTTTGTGTAAACATATTTAATACCTTCTTTATGGTACAGGGTCATATTACATTAAGCTTGAAACACTAGGTAAGGTGGCAAGACTAGTATACCTTAAATACATTAATTATAATGTACATACTGAATAGTATCAAGGTTAATATGTGAAATAAAAGAATTAAGTTTACGAAGAACCCGTGAGTTAAAGATAAAAATAATCCCTGGATATTTTTTTTAACTCACGGGTTGTTCTTAGTAAACTTAATTCTTTTATTCATTACATTAATTGCTTTAACAACTTAATTAAGAAACTTTTTGCGGGATTTTTTAAGGCCTACACTTATGAACTTTTTTAAAGCTGTCGCTTGCTTTTCTGCTTTAACGGCTTGTCTTCATTTACGTTTTTATAAAAAGAACCAGAATGCTTCTATTTCTCGGATATCTTAATTCAATTCAACCTGACTCTAATTAATATCTATCTAACAAAAACTATTTAACTGAAACTAATAAATGGCTTTCTGCGCGTGCGCGTAAAATAAAAGAGACTAACTGTAACCACGGACCCACGACAGATTAAATCGTACCGATAGACTGCTTAAGAACTAGCCATCGAAAACGAGTTAAAAGCATTTTAGAATATTAAATGTAGGTTCATAATAGTCTAAGAAAAAATAGAATTCTTGAAAATGGCCTGCTAGTTTATTTATCATAAAGCTGGATAAATGACAACGAAATAGCAAGCAAGTACATATAAGTACTGTATTACTTTGGGCATCCTTCTATTCTTGTGGCCCTAAATTGGTTAGAGTGTGCAATAACTGGTGGGTTTACCGGGGAGTTGGGGTCCGGGTCTTGTAACCCATAAGGGCGGTGGCGCACTGGGAGATGTTAGCTTTGATCAAATGGTCCTATCTCCACCTCCGACTTCGGCCAGGTTTGGCTGGAAACTGAGCTTCGACTCAGGCTAACGGAGAGGGTCCGTGTAAACTAGCAGCCTTGGCGGATTGGGTAGCCTGCTGTGGGGTGGCGGGCCTCCGTGTGAGGGCACGTTGGTCCTGTTTCCCGGCCTTTTGGAGTCACACCGTGATCTCCGTGGCCAGCTGTGCCGGGTTATGTGGACCGCTGTGTCCCGTCGTTCCCCTTTAGGAGCTCTCTACAAAGGGTATGACTCTTTACCTACGTAGGTAGGGTGTCGGAAGGAGTTGCTATAGCATCCACTCTTACTCGCACGGCTGTGTGCGAAGTGATAATTGGTCCACCCATTGCTGCACCTTCTGGTGGGTTGAGTGGCTTGCGTCAAAGGTCTGACCATCAGTAGTAGGGTACTACTACCCGAGGGGCTATCGACTTCCCGTAATCGGTGTACACCCTAACTGTAATGATTACGTATTATTCTGTAATCTTTTGTACACATTTGTAATCCCGTTATCATTTGTAATCTTCGTACTCATCTGTAATCACCGTAATCTTTATGAAATAATGCGTACTCATCTGTAATCACGTGTAATCATTTGTAAAGTGCGTAATAATCTGTAATCACTCTTATTCATTGGAATTATCCCGTACTCAATTACTCATCTGTAACAATTTTAAAGTTTTGGGTTGCCTGTGTACTCATCGTAATCATTATTTTATCATCGTAATCATCTGAACTCATTAATGATTACGTAATAGGTGTACAGGCAAATTCTTACTGGCTAGCAACACGCTACTACCCATGCTGGATTTGTCACCTGTCCGGGCTTGGGGACGCTGGCGTAGGGCACTATGATGATAGGCCTCCGGTGGTATGGCCCCTGTTGCTAGGTACACCCGGCTAAAAATTCTGACACACTTCTATTCTTGTAGTATCGCCCAACCACCTTTTCTTCTTCATATTATATACCCTGGTTTATAATGAAAATACCAGGAAAATGCTTTATCCGTCAGAACTATGCACCGTAATTTTATGGTTTATTTACTATTTTAAAATAAATAGTCGCAAAAAAACGATCATCGACGATGTTGGACATTTTGGTGGGGAAAACGGTTTGTATTTCTAATTAGCTAAAGATTTTTGAAATTATGTTATGCTTTCATTAAAAATTTTTTAAACAAATCCAATTCTTGGTAAACTAAAAAGGCGCACAACTCAATTTTGGCGCCCCTCTCAAAATGGCGCCCCGGGCAGTTGCCCGAGTTGCCCGGCCCTTAAGCCGCCCCTGCCTCTTTCGCTCTCCTAAATTCATCCAAACGCTCTATAATTCCCTTATTCTCCCACACATAGACTATTGTTCTCCGGTCTGGAAACCTCATTTCCAAACTGACATCTTAGCCCTTCAAAAGGCGCAGAATTTCTTCTCCAAACTTCCATATAAACTATCTAAACTCCCAGACCCTACTCGTCTGCAAAAGCTTCACATCGATCCTGTTAATATTCGGAATCGCCTCAATAACCTTTGTTTACTTCATGACTTCTTTTACAATGATTTACCTCTTAACTTCACTGATTTTTTACCTGTGAACTCCTCCCACACCCGTGGCCATTCCCTTAAATTAAACAAACCGCGTGCTCTCACCTCCCACCGTCTCAACTATTTGGCATATGATGTTATCCACGACTGAAATTCGTTGCCCCCGGATCTCGTCACAATTTCTAAAAAAAATACTTTTCGCAATAAAGCTGCTATAGTTACCTCCGTGGTTAAAAACAAACCCTACAATTCCACGTTCACTGTTTAAATTCGAATTTCATTTTTATTTTTATTTTTATAGTTCAAAATTGTCTGTTTTATTTAAGTATGACGTGTACACCTGCTATCTATTATTATTTTTGTTTTATGTACCTGTTCCTGCCATTGTTACCGATGCTCTACTACTGGCTTTTTGAGCAGCTCTCTCTTGAATAAATAAATAAATAAAGGCATTGGGCCTGGTTCAAGGTTATTATCCGAGCTGGATCTTTTCGTTTCCCTTATGATTCTCTACCAAACACGTGGCCTTGTTTCATGTTAAAATTGTGTATTTCTTAAGGAATGTTTTAATTTTCATTACACTACGGAAATCTTTAACTTTTTTTTCAAAACGTATATATTTTCATATCAATGCTGTATATTAGGCCGTATTCTTAAACTAGCGAAGTAGATAGTAGTAAGTACTAAGGAAAATTTTAAATCTTGCATCTTTTAATATTATAAATTTTCGCATGTTTTAATTACATAATAGTAACGTAGAAAAGGGAAGTTTCAGTTTTAAAGCTTCTTGGGTCTAACGTAACGTTTTTGACTGTACTAAATTTTAATCCCATCTAGGCCCGCTTTTAACATTCACATTCGCCAACCTCCCATTTTTGGCAATGCCACTGCTAAATACTGCATTCGCATATTGACTTTAATTTTTATATACACCATTTGCTTTTTATAAGAGCATTACCATTAATTAGTAACATAATAACAATAAGTATGACACTTCCTCTTCTCCCAACGCTAAATTATGTAATGATAGTCTGTCTCGGCAATCACCATATAAATCATTACATAAGGACGAGTAACTCTCCGCGAGTTGAATCGTAACGCATTTTAAACATTATTTTTGATTCTGAAGGTAGTTTTGTTAAAATTTGAGACCTAAACACGTTATATGTTACTTGACCTTGAAAATTTCGATCTACAAGATCGATTTTGGACAGCCCTGATTTAAATTAAATTTCTGCATGTCTTATTGCTTAATTTTAATGATTAATATATTTTTTAAATATAGCGATGCCTGAACCTAAATGTTCTGTATTTGGCTGTAAAAATTATTGTAACTCAAATTCACATGTTTCATTGCATCGATTCCCATCTAACACGGGTGGGGTGCATTTGGCCGACTACTCATTTGGCCGACTACTCATTTGGCCGACTACTCATTTGGCCGACCGCTCATTTGGCCGACCGCTCATTTGGCCGACTGCTCATTTGGCCGACCCAATCAATCTGAGTTAAAACCGTCGCGACGGTGAGCGTTAACGAAAAAACACCATCCAAACCAAACCCAACCGCAAAATAATGCGTTAACGCTCACCGTCACACGGTGGTTTTGCCAAACCTACGAGAAACTGCGAACGCAGAGATTTCGAGAAATTGCGTGTACGCAATGATTAACCTTTGCACGGACAGACAGAAACACAGACAGACAGACAGACAGCCAGACACACAGACACGGTGATTGTATAACCCCTCCTAGGGGACTTTGTCAAATCTCTTGGTACATTTTGACATCAACAAGGAAGTCACGGTCGCATGTGACGCATCACCGGTGGGCATCGGCGCGGTAATATCTCCGCTGAAAAAAAATTATTCGCAGCTCGACAAGGAGGGTCTAGCCCTAATATACGGAGTGACGAAGTTCAAGGACTACTTGTACGTCAAGAAATTTACGCTCTACACAGACCATCAACCCCTCGTATCACTTCTAGCTGCTCACAAAGCGATCCCAGCCATGGCAGTAGCCAGGATCCAGCGATGGTCCCTTATGCTCGCTCCATACTCATATGAGATCAAGTTCCGGAAAGGGTCGCAAAATGCAAACGCCGCGCCGATGCTTTGAGTAGACCACCTCTACCGTGCACGACACAAAACACTCCGGTACCCGCTGAATATGTTTACCTCATAAAAAGCATAGCAGAGGCAGGTCCACTCACGGCACGTCAACTTGACGATGCCACGCAAGCAGACCCTCTTTTACGGCAGCTGAGAAATTGTATGAAGAAGGGGTGGCCAAGTAAAATCTATCCAGATTTGACCACATATCATCGTCGACGAGATGAACTGTCTAATTTCAACGGCATCCTACTCATGGGCAATCGAGTGATAGTTCCAGAAGCTAAACAACGCGAACTTCTACAGGAACTCCACAGCTCCCACGAAGGTGTGTTTAACATGAAGGCAGTGGCCAGGTCTCAAATCTGGTGGCTCACGATTACCACGGATATTGAAGCTGTTTCAAACACTTGCCAAACATGCCGCCAACATGCACCCTTGCCCGCAAAACAATACCAACCATGGCCAACCACAAAAACCCCTTGGGAAAGGGTGCATGCAGATTTTGCGGGTCCCATTGAAGGAAATACCTTTTCGTAATTGTCGATAGCTACAGCAAGTGGCTTGATGTATTTCTAACCACCACACAATCGTCCCAAGCCGTCATGAAGTGCCTTCGACAATGCATTGCACGTTTCGGCATATTGTTAACACTTGTTACGGATAACGGTACCTGCTTCACAAGTAATGACTTTGAAGACTTCACGAAAAATAATGGCATACACCGCACCACATCACCCAGCTTCTAACGGAGCTGCTGAGCGAAATGTGAGAACCATCAGAGACAACCTCAAGAAAGTATCCAGTATCAACTTTGAAGCCCTCGATATAGTACACACCGGACTCACTGTATACAGATCTGGATCTTTAGACGACCACAGGCGGACGCCTACTTCCTGCGGTAAATCGTCCGCAGAACTGATGTTAGGACACAACACGAATTGACTTATGTCATCCAAAAAACTGTAATACACAGTACCCGATCGGTGTCGCAGACATAGACACTATAGACCGTAAGCAAAAATTTAAACTGAATGACATGGCTTAAACTAAGGTTGGAAATCACCCCCCCCCCCCCCCCACTAACGAAGATTCCACACTCGGATGAAAATGAAAGAAGCTCAACAGCAAAAGCACCATCGCCCATAAATTCACAAGAAACCGCATCTTTGGCACTCACGAGGACAAGACGTCAGACAAACAAACCAGCCCGTTACAAATTAAATTAACCTTAAAATGCATGTAATTACACCTTCATAGTAAAAAAAAAGAGGTAATTGTTACACCCACATATATAAGATATTCAAACCCTAACTAACTGTAGAGGGCGCTACATAACTAGGGGGGGCCTATTCTGTAAATAATCGAAATCCAATTTTCAATCGAAAACTAGATTTCGAACTTCGAGATCTCGGTAAAGATTTCGAATAAGCATAAATCAATGCAAATTGTCGAAGTCGATTTCAAGATCGAATTCCCATTCGATTTTTTACAGAATCGCCCCCCAGGAGTTGGGGCTACCCAGCTCCCCGCCAGACCGGCCTCCGGCGTTCTGGTTCCTGATTCCAACCGGATCCCTAGCATCTAAACTTTCCCCTTATACTTTTCCATGTAAACATTGTTCCCGAATTAAATAGTATCTTTGGTAACAAAAGCATTATTATTTACGAACATAACACCATCTCACAACAGGGTCACATTAACGCTCTTGAGGAGTCTAACATAAGGGATCAGCTCTACATTGGCTTAAAGACTTGGGGAGGCAACACTCTGTCGTCTTGCAATGGAATACCGAAAGCCCCCACACCCCTCTCAGTGCCGTACTGGGTCCAAGCCTGTTCAACGTATTCGTTAATTCCCGACCTACCATCGTACATCACGGGCGCATCTACCTCTTTGGCGATTACTCAAAGTTTTCTCTTCTCTGGGCCATTCCAATGAACAGATGAACGATCGATGGACCATAGGCCACGGCATGACATTTAATGTTGCAAAATGCCCTCCACCTCAGTCTTAATAACCAATATAGAGATTACACCACACCATTGTAAGCGTTGTGCTCTCAAAATTTGACTCTCCAGAGCGTGAATAGTGGGTATGGATAGACACCTCTCTAACTTTCAGTGAACACTCAAGTGAAGTCGTCAATAAGATCAACACAGTTACCGGTCTCACTAAACAAACGTTCTTCTTCCGCATCCCTCGGTTAATCCGCACACTCTAGCTTGGTAATCTGGAGTCCCTCAATATGCTTGTTGATCAGACTTAACTCACGAAATCATACAATCACTTACCAGAGGCCCTAAAAAAGTCTCCAGGATATAAATAAATTTAATAATATTGAACCCTTCTTCGCAACGCTATTAAAGACGTTCAGTTCTTGAAATTGTGAAATGGAAAATTATAAGTTGACCCTTTTTTAAATTTGATAACCTTCACAAAACCCGCGGGGTCACACTTCCAAAATTCTTACGACCAGAGTAAAGTGAAATGTTCGCCAGCGGCATTTCGCATTTCGAGCTATTAAAAACTGGAACTCACTCCCCATTGTTAATTTTTTTTCTATGAAAAGCGTTTGGCATTCCGACGTTACCATGTTTCCCTATCTAGCTGTTTGTTAGTAGCCAAATATCAATTTTATTGTAGCACGACCAGCTTTGATCTCTCGCGCTACAGCGGCCAACCCATTCGTCGAAATTCCGTGAGCAAGGATTTTCCCCCTATAAACTGCACTATAAACTGTAGGAGTTCAGCGCCACGCTCGTTTTTATACTGGCTTCAATGCAAAAACTATTCTAAAAATAATATTCCGCTAGGGGCGCTCAAACCATACACATCTTTTGCGGGGGGGGGGGGGGGCAGAATAACGAGAATGGATATGATATAAGTTGGTGTATATAGCAATGAGCCTTCACACCAAGCGCACCAGATTCAAAATAAAACAAATAAAAAATTAACCATCACTAATAGCGAACAGTGCTATAAAATGAACACACAAAAAAATAAAATAAAATACGCGACAAATTGGATAACAAAACAAAAAAAAAGAAACGAGATAATAATAGTCCGAAGAAAGTTATCAAGTCCGAACAGCGTTGCGAAGTATAGCGCAAGTGGCGGAAATAACGTCTGAAAATCCGGCGTGGACCGCTTTCAACACACCCGTCAGAGAGACAGGAAGAGCCCTCTTATGGAGACTACTAAGAAGACCATGCCGTGGTGCAACTTGGGATGGACAGGCGAAGAGAATGTGCTCCGCGAGAGCCCGGATTAGGCTTCGTCTCCCTGAGCGCGTAGGAGGTGGCTCGGGTCTGCCAGGAATCCCACCAAGCACTGGTAACCACTTTACTACACACAGATTTCAATTCGGAGAGCGTAGCCGGGAGGAAAAAGTCCACCTTGGAGGGGCGCGGAAGACTGGTGACGTCCGTGAGATCGTCCGCCGTTTCATTGCCTACTACTCCGACGTGAGCCGGACACCACAAAAGAGTCACTGAGTAGGAGTACCCGTCGCATAAGTCATGAATAGAGGTGATTACCGGATCATTTGAACGCTATTGTAACATCGTAAGCGCGCTTTTGGAGTCGGAGCAGAGCACTATTGAACTTGCAAGATGAGCGGAAGCATATGAAAGTGCCAATTGAATGGCCAACAGCTCTATCCTGTTGATGGGATGTCCGGGATCCACCAAAGACCGAGCACCGACCCCGAGAAAAGGAATGGTGAAGGTGGCACCCCCGACTACCGAGTCCGGGGCGAGAGACCCGTCAGTGTAAATAACCGTCGCGTCTTTGGCATAGATGTCGAGCGTTGCAAGGAACATCTGTCGCAGCGCGTCCAAACAGAGGTCACCTTTGCGAGTAGTTAGACAACGGGAGATGACCGTCACCTTGGGAGGTTCAAAAGGAGGAGTGGACGTGGGAGTAAGATGACCCCTTAAGGAATGAAAGAGCCAGGAGATATTGTGTTCCCTAGCCAAGTTCAACGCCCGGAGCAGAAGAGGAAGCTGATCCGGGGCGAAGCGATGTTCAATGACCTCCAGTTGAGCCAGGTTGTCCCGCAGAAGAGCGGGATAAAAAGCCGGGGTATCCGCTGCGCCACATGGAGCAAGTGTAAGAAGGTCCAAAAGAGTGCGACGAAAACTCAGCGGTGGAATTGTGGCCTCAGCCTCCATCAGGACAATGGGTGTAGACCGTGGCACACCAAGGATGACCCGTAGAGCAGCGTTTTTGACTTTGTCCAAAGAGGCGAGCAGAGGAGTGGCTGCGGACTCATAGAGGGGGCTGAAATAATCCAGCCTGGAGCGAATGAGTTGGGTGTACAAAAGCCTTCACACGCCCCTTCTGGCACCCCAACCGGTCGCTGAGACAGTACGCAGAAGATTGCGGCGCTTGAGAGAAGACGAGGCTAGAGCCTCGACGTGAGGCTTCCATGTGAGTCTGTCGTCGAAAATACCACCAAGGTACCTATACAAGTGGACTTTGGTTAAGGGAGTGCCATCGAGACTGAGAATGAGATCGCCTGGGATGTTAGTCGCTTTTGAGAAAAGAATAAACTGGCACTTGAGTCGCTGAAAGTTGAGATCCCAGCGTGCACCGTACTCCGCGATGTGATCAGGCGATTGCTGCATGGAGCCGTATAAGGCGTGAAGGGCTTGGCCACAGACCCAGGCCGCAATATCGTCGGCGTGTTCCCCTTGGGAAACATGTCTCTGGCATAGTTGAGGGATCCCGTCCAACATTACAGTGAAGAGAATGGGGCTGATCGAGCTGCCCTGAGGAACGTCTCTCGTGACGAGGTAAGTGGCTGAGAGCGCACCATTGATCCTGACCTGATAGGTGCTATACTTGAGGAAGTCTTCCACCCAACGAAGAAGATTGCTGGTAAGACCCGGCGTTGGAGTTTGTAGAGCAGCGCCTGGTGGTGAAACTGCCAAAAGCGTCTTTCAGATTTAAGAAGACCACAAGGCAGTGATTGTTCGTAGCGAGAGCACCTTGGGCTGCCATAGCAAGGCGGATCGCATTGTCAGTTGCTCGACGCCCACGTCTAGAACCCGATTGCTCTGCAGGCAGAACAGCATTCTGGTCTAGGAACCAGACCAGTCTGCCTAGAACCAGCTTCTCGTAAATTTTGCCAAGATTAGGAAGCAGAGAGATAGCGCGGTAAGACGCGGCATCGGGGGAGGGCTTCCCAGGCTTCAGAATGGGGTGCTAGACAGCATGTTTCCAACGAGAAGGCTTGATTCCCTCCGCCCAAAGGCTGTTATAGAGCGCTAGGAGTGCCGTTCGGAAAGCCGGAGTCGAGTTCTTTATGATGAGGTTGGAGACGTTGTATTTCCCCGGGGAGGTGTTGCGAAGGCTGGAGAGGACCTCGTATAACTCCGCTTCCGAGAAAGGGACATTGTATCTCGCCGGTGGCTGCTCCAAAAGTGGTTCAGGCTGGTATTTTTGTTCCGGGCCGAGCGTTGGCTGAGGATGGGTATCCGCTCTAACAGACTGCGCGAGGCACTCTGCGACTTGGGCTTGATCCATTTCCACCTTGTCTCCATTGTTCAACGTAATGAGCTACCGTGGACGTCTGCCGGTCTTGAACCACCGAACTTGAGACCAGACCTGAGTCAAAGGAGTGTGAGCATGTAGTTTATTGCAATAAGTTCTCCAACTGTTACGCTTCGTCTCTCTAGTTAGTTTTTTGAAAAGGGCCCTTTCACGTTTGTAAGCGACCTGATCCAACGAATGACTCGAGCGTTGCGCCCTGCGTCGAGCCGCTTTGACAGTCTTGGCCTGCTCCGAGCATGCGTCATCCCACCAAGGAGGCTGGAGGGGGGCTGCGGAACCACTTCCCCACTTAACCGGAATCGTTGCCAGGGCCGCTTGAAATAGAATAGTTTCAGCTGACTGAGTTGTCTGAGGATCATAGATGTTGAAAAGGGGGAACCATCCAACGGAGGAGTGAATCTTCAAGGCTAGAGATTCGACACCGACACAGGCTGGAGAGGGTAGACGGACTACCGGAAGAGACTTGTCGACGAGAGTCGCAACACCACCACGAACTCCGGAAGGTGAAGGTCGATGGACTACCCTGTCCGCACGAAAGGGTTCATAACAGCCGAAATGAAGATTGACTGTATCCGTTGGAGAGAGAAAAGTTTCTTGAAGGGCGATAATAGTGGGGTGTAAGTCACCTAGAAGGTCAATGAGATCCGGTAATCGAGAACGAACGCCATTGACATTCCACTGGAGGACGCTAATAATCTCCAGTAGGATGTGAAGTGAAGGCATCCTGAGTGGTAGAGCCCTGCCCATGAGGGGGCAATTTGCTGTTGAACTTGTCCACGAATCCGGTGGTAAGAGAAGCCGCAAGGGATTTCAAAACCGACCGTTTGTCCTGGATGCCCTGGATCTTTTCGTAGGTTTCCACAACGGCGGCCACGATGTACGCCACCATCAGAGAAATATCAACTGCCGAAAAAAGACCCAGAGGCGCGGCCGTCTGTACCTCTGGAGCGGACGCAGTCGAAGGGGTGGTGGCCTGCGTGGGGTTTTACTCCTGTGGCGTGACACTACGTGAGCGTATGACTTTTAACGGACGATTGCTTGTGCCTCTCTGAAGGAGACATCCTCTGTGCGGCGGACTTGTAGTACTTTCTGCTCCCGTTTCAGAAAAGGGCACTCCGAAGACTAATTAACGGGGAGTTAGATGTAAACAAACCGCGGCCATTGTTAAGACGTGGTTCACCATGGACAGTATTATTGTAGTTAGTTTTTACCATTTTGATGTTAAATTAAAAATAAAACCGAGGGGCTGATCACTCCCCGTAATTGGTGTACAAGCCTGTAGCTTTGACTGCACTAAAATGATTATGTAAGTGAGTACAGATTTATCATTTTCACATTTATGTAATCGGTGTACAGATTTTCAAAGAGTGGTTAGCCCCTCGAATAAAACTACGAGCGTAAATAAAAAAATGCCCATTTGTTTTGAACACTTAAGCCTCGTCAAGGACCGCTAAAATTAGGTGACCGCCATTTTTTTTTGTTTACAACTAACTCTCCTTGCGTTTAGGTCGTTTTAGGCGATATATTCCAACAGAGGCCGCCAATACACTTTATCGTCCCTGTATCTACTGTCCTTGTACCCAGGCTTGAGAATTTCTCACCTTGTAAAGACGGCTTCTGGTGGAGGGGGGGGGGGAGAGACCCCGGTGAGGGGGTGCCCCGAGCGCCGAAAAGTCCTGGTATAATCGGTGGGGGGGGGGGGCACGTACGTAGGAATGTTCCCCAACGCCCGGCGAACGCAAACGCTTGGCGCGGTTGATCGGCCCAAGGAGGATATTAAGGGAGGCGAAGTAGGAGGGATGAACGCGCCAGCATCCGTGTAAAAAGCTTAGCGCGCTTGGCGTGAAAATTTCGGAAAAATGGCGGCAAGATTGCGGCCGCTACGCTACGTGTTGCAGCCAATCCGCCAAGCGCGCGCTAAGCTTCTTACAAGGATGCTGGCGCGTTCATCCCTCCTACTTCACCTCCCTTCCTATCCTCCTTGATCGGCCGGCTAGGCGATCCACGGTGATGTAGCCGAAAGAGTCATCTTCGGCCAACTCCATATACCTTGAGAAACGCCGGTAAATTCCGAGGAAGAAGCCATAGTCCCAAAAGCGGGCGATTAAAACAGGACGGGGAAAGCTAAAAAACTAGGCAGGATAGGGACTGGGAAAGCCAAGACAAAAGAAGCTAGGCCAAATAGGCTTAGAAAAAAAAGAACTAGGGAAGGTAAGCAGTGGCGTAGCTAGGAAAATTTTACCTATGGCAAACCATAGAAATTGCGCCCCTTCCCCGGTGGTCAGAGTTATAAAAAATGGAATATAAGTGAAACTTTATTGATTTTTTAATAACTATAATCTTTTATTGTACAAGAAATATTGTGTAATTCGAAAACAACTTATAGTGTTACCTTCCAGGCTTTGATTCACGAAAATTTGTCAATAATATCGTCGAAGTCTGTTTTTACACACAATCCTTAGGGATTTGTGTGTATTACGATCACCTACTATGTAGCCGCCGCCCCCGTCGCTGCCGCCGCCGCGGCCGTACAAACGATTGCTCGCGGTACGTTAGTGGTACAAGGCGATTGATATCTCAATCGGTAGGCACTATTATAGGCTCGACGGCAGTATAGTAATTTTTGGGATCGGAGCCCGAGAAGTTGGTCAAATTTCCTATTTTTGGTGGTTTCGCTTTGTGTGGTAGATATTTTATTTAAAAATAAGTACGATAACGTTGAAAACTATTTTTGGTTAGGTTAGGATACAGCGGATATACAATTTCAGTTATATCAGTAAATATTAAATTTAAGTATAGTTTCCTTGTTAATTTACTGGACCCCAATTTTCGCGGTTTTATATTTCCCGCTAAAAGTCTACATAACGTTCCTTAATTTAAATCCGATTTTCATGAGAGTTATATTTTTGAATAGCTGTGGTTTCCATATAACCTACATTTGGAACTACGTTGCTTAATTTTAATTCTAAGTGAGGTTTTTTGTACAGCGTATACGGGCCCCCGCAACTTCCGACATTGTAAATCCGCGTGTCTATAGAGTTCTAAACGCCAGTTTCCTTCTCACATTTTTCAATGCCGTTCGCGCCGAGCTTTCAACGTATGCCCAGAAGTAATTATAACTCAACGTTTTACGCCCTTTTTAGAAGGTAAGTAAGATTTGATCAAAAATCACAAGTTTTGTTACTTCTAGGCCCAGGGGCGGCTGAAGGGCCGGGCAAACCGGGCAACTGCCCGGGGCGCCGGTTTGAGAGGGGCGCCAAAATTGAGTTGGGCGCCTTTTTGGTTTACCAAGAATTGGATTTGTTTATAAAAATTTTATTGAAAGCATAACATAATTCGAAAAATCTTTAGCTAATTAGAAATACAAATCGCTTTCCCAACGAAAATGTCCAACATCGTCGATGAACGTTTATTTCTCTACTATTTACTTTACAATAGTAAATTATCCATAAATTTTGCAGTGGATAGTTCTGACGGATAAAGCATTTTCCTAGTATTTTCATTATAAACCAGGGTATATAATATGAAGAAGAAAAAGTGATTGGGCGATACTACAAGAATAGAAGGAAGCCCAAAGGAGTACAGTACTTCAATGTACTTGCTTGCTATGTCGTTGTCGTTTATCCAGCTTTATGATAAATAAACTTGCAGGCCATCTTCAAGAATTCTATTGGTTTTTTAGGCTCTTATGAACCGGCTTTCAATGGCTAGTTCCAAAGCAGTCTATCGGTACGATTTAATCTGTCGTGTGTCCGTACCGTGGTTATAGTTAGTCTCTTCTATTTTACGAGCACGCGCAGAAAGCCATTTATTAGTTTTAGTTAGATAGATATTAATTAGAGTCACGTTGAACAGAATAAAGATGTCAGAGAAAAAGAAGCATTCTGGTTCTTTTTATAAAAAAAGGAAATGAAGAGAAGCCGTTGTAAGCAGAAAAGCAAGCTACAGCTTTAATAAAGTCCATAAGTGTAGGCCTTAAAAATCCCGCAAAATAGTGTTTTAATTAAGTTGTTTAAGCAATTAGCGTAAATTTTATGTAAGGAATAAAAGAATTAAGTTTACTAAGAACAACCCGTGAGTTAAAAATAAAAATATTCATTATTATAATCTTTAACTCACGGGTTATTCGTAAATTTAATTCTTTTATTTCACATATATTAAAGTTCTAAAGCTCTGAAATATTTTAATTCCGACAAAAGGCGATGCTCATCACGCCAGAGTAAAAGAAAAGGTCAGATATCTCACGTGTGAAGTTTACGTGGTCTGGCAGGTACTTTAGGTGGTCTGGGAGAAAGATCCAGTCCTTTATGGAGGAGAGTACAAATGCATGCTTACAAAGCTTAGTTTTCAGATAGGGGATAACATAGGATTGGTCGGTTTTCAAACCGCGGAGGGCACGCATCCACGATGATATTGTATGCGCGATTGGTGAAAGCGCCCCATTCACTTTATGGATGATGGAGTTTATCGCCACAAGACGTTTGATGCGGCGACGCGACGCGAGAGTGGGCCAGTTAACATTCTCAAGTACTTGTGAGATACTGATGTCCCACGAGTACCCGACCGATGTGGCAAAACGGACGGGCTTTCGTTGAACCATTTCGAGTTTGTGGGTTTCCGCCGCGCTGTGTGGGGACCACATGGCTGAGCAGTACAGTGACGTAGGTTTTTATATGGCCGATGCTTTCGTGGGAAAGGAGCAGCCGTGGAGGGTTCGGCTGAGGAAGCTGAGAGCTCGGTGGGCCCTAGAGACAGTCATAGAAACGTGGACATCCCAGGAGAGCGTGTCAGTTAAAGTAACACCGAGATACTTGAACTCTTGAACTTGGTACCCGAAGGAGGTGGGTTTAAACCCTGAGCGGTGAAGGAGTTTAGTTTCAGCTTCCAGTGGCAGCTCCAGAGCATGATTTGGTCGAGGTCCAGCTGCAGGTGTCGTGATCACGAGGGCAGATTGCTCGAGACAGGGCGACGTCGTTGGCGTAAATGGACAAACGAGAGAATACACCAGAGCCTACGTCATTGACATAAATTGTGAAGAGAAGAGGGCCAAGTACTGAGCCCTGTGGTACCCCTGAAGTGATGGGATACCAATCTGACTCCTCACCAGAAAGGACTACACGGAACTCATGCCCCTCCAGGTAGGAGGCTAGCCACCGTAGAGTAGCTATGTAGTTTCGAAAGAAGAAGCTGATGAGGCACCGCGTCAAATGCCTTTCTGAAGTCTAGAAAGACCACATCCACTTGGAGGGCGGTCTCTAGACCGGTGCACCAAGCGTCCACGGTGGAGAGGAGCTGGGTTTCAGTACTGTAACCGTCGCGGAAGCCGTGCTGGGCTGGAGTAATGGCATTATGGAGCTCCAAGTGGGTGGTGACGGAGGAGGTGACAACGTACTCAGCAACCTTTAGGAGTTGGGCAAACAGGGAGATTTGTCTGTATTCCTCAGGATCATCTGGGGGCCCTCCCTTTGGAATCGGGTTTACATTAGCGCGCTTCCAGTCCTGGGGGAGTGTGGCTGTGGAGAGCGAGAAAGCAATCATGTCCTCCACCGGAGAGGCCAGCGGTCCCGTGCAACGTTTCAGGATTGCTGGGTGAAGTCCATCGGGCCCTGGCGCTTTATGGGGATTTAGCTGCTGAAGGAGCTTTAGGATTCCCGTGCTTGTGATTGTGATATTTTTCATAGGGGGGGGGGGGTGACCGAGGGGAGGAGGGGGACACCGAATCTGGATGAGATGTTGCGTGAGGGGTGTGTCGTAAGACCGCCTCGAAGAGGGTAGCCTTAAAAGTGTCCCACTTGTCACACATATCCTGGTTTGGGAGGCACAGTAACTGGAGTTCAGCTGAGATAGCTTCAGTATCCGCTTTGCCGTTCGCTAGGCAGATGCGGGGGGCAGTCTAGGTGATGAGGGAAGAGCCGGCAGAGTGAATTGAAGGAAGTCGTGGTCCCCGAGACCTGGGGCTGGGCGGTGTATCACGTCACCAACAACTCCTGCGGGAGACGAGAATGCTTTCACAGGAAGACGTAGTTCTGGTAGCACTTAGAACGTGCTGCGTGTAGTTGCACGAGACCACAGTGCACAAGAACTTCGGATCGAGAGTTAAAGGGGTTTGTAACAGATCCCAGTCTATGGATTTATAGTTGAAATCGCCAACTACTAGGATATCAGAGACACCCTGGGACCGCTTTTCAAGTAAGGCGTTGATCCGGGCAGAATACGACTTATTGGACGAGGGGGGACGATAGACGCAAGCGACCCTCAGACATTTGGAGCCCATAGTAAGTCGCACCACAACCACCTCAACGGTATCCTCGGAGCGCACTGGATAAGATTTTATGCTATTGGCGACCGCGATCAGGACACCACCACCGTGTCGAATTTGGTCGTGACGGTATACGGCAAAGTCCGAGCCAAATATTTCCGAGGAATGTATCGAGGAGTCCAGTTTTGTCTCAGTTAACGCGACAATAGCAGGGCGGAGAGTGGAGAGGTAACCTCGGAAGGCTGGAACTTTATTGCAGAGCGATTCCATGTTGGCGTAGATGAAAGTTCGTGGAGACCGTCGGGACGGTCAGGCCGACACGGTTACTGAATTGGAAGTGTTTTTTGGCACTGATACTATTCAGTTTGGACATTATAATTAATTTACTTAAGGTATACTAGTCTTGCCACCTTACCTAGTGTTTCAAGCTCCATGTAAAATGACCATCTATATAAATAAAATCTGATGATTGTATGTATATATATTGGTTTGTTACCTTCTATGCACGCCCAAGATAATTGTCCGATTCGCACGAAATTTGGCCTGTGGCATTGTGGCTCCTGCCGTCAGGTTATAGGGTCGTCTTGAGATTTCTAAAATTCGTAGATTTTGACCACGGAACCAATAACCGGTGACCGCAAGACCGAAACCCCTGACCTCGCGCTATAATCATTTATGGTTGCCCCTGGAAAGGTGCCGTGAATCCTGCAACCTACATACACCTATACAACTAATATGTTTCTGCCTCAGTCAATTTAGCGGCTGCGCTGGGGGGTTGGGTTATGACTCAATCTTCGCGGGGTTTTCGTTCTAGCTGGGGCCCAGCCGAAGGACGGAAATCTGATGTTTGTATATATATGCCCGGGCCGTATTTATTCCACGCATACCCATAATACCAACCGATATGCCATTTGATTTTAAACGCCTGCAATTTCCAATAAATCTTAGCTTCACAATGACCATTAATAAAGCGCAAGGACAGTCACTTAAAACTGCGGGAAACCCATGCTTTATGTGGGGTATGTTCCCATTTATTCCAATTTTACCTTCTCCCAAAGTTATCAGTTCTCCCAAAAACCTGGTGTCCCATTTGTCCCAATTCCATTTCTCCGAAGCGGAGTTCATTTAACCCAAAAATATGTATTCCCATTTTTCCCAACGATCAAGTTTCCCAAAAAAATTGATTCCCATTTCTCCCAACGATCAATATTCCCAAAAATATGGATTCCCCTTTCTCCCAATCATTATTTTCCAAATATATGGTAATTGCGCGGTTTTAGATCTCATCGGTACGAGTCGATATGTCGAAAAAATACAGCGTAACATTTTGACGGCATTATATTTTTTGACGACATTGTCTAATAAAATAGGAAGGGGCCCAAAACGAGAAATTTACTACGGCAGTTGAGTCCAGCCCTTTGGAATTGGTAAACAAAGTAAGTTTACCGTTTTGTGAATATGTGAATTGACTTGGCGTTAGGTTAGGTTAGGTTAGGTTAGTAGGCATATCCTAATTGTAGTAATATAAAGAATTACTTGGACTTATTTCAAGTAATATATATTTTTACGGTAGGTTCATAATAAAGTTCGTTCAGAGATAATTTTGGGACAAATGGGATTTGGGATTACTATTTTGGGACAAATGGGATTTGGGATAACTATTTTGGGACAAATGGGATTTGGGATAACTATTTTGGGACAAATGGGATTTGGGATAACTATTTTGGGACAAATGGGATTGGGAGAAATGGGAATTGGGAGAAATTGGAATTGGGATAACTATTTTGAGCGAAATGGGGGTAAACCTTATGTGGCGTGCTCAAGAGTTGGAGCTGCAAATAACCTGTACATACTTACTCCAAACGTTGAAACTAAAAATATTGTGTACAAAAACGCTTTATCATAATTGCATCTTACACTAATCAAAGAAATCTAATATATGTTAATTTATCATAATTACATCTTAAACTAATCAAAGAAATCAAATATAAGTTAATATTACAAGATATGATATTCTGCACTATTAAACGTTTGCAATTTAAAAAAATGCCTATTTACTATTTAAAAATAATTTAATTTGCATATTTCAAGTAAAGTACATTTTGTTCCCGTTTTCTAAACCCGAATTTACTCATTTAATTTGCATATTTCAAGTAAAGTGCATTTTGTTCCCGTTTTCTAAACCCGAATTTACTCAACTAGCTGAAAGCACGGGCTTCTCAGCTAGTGTACCATAAAGAAGGTATTTAATATGTTTACACAAAGTATTTAGAAAGTGATTAAAGGGATTATTTATTGTTATGAAAACCGTAAATTTATGTTTTTTACGGGGGGGGGGGGGTAGTTTAATTTAGTTTACAAATAACAGGGGCGCCAAAAATCCCCCTTGTCCGGGTGAAAAAAATTCCTTGAGCCGGCCCTGTCTAGGCCCATTCCAGCTTAGGTTGCAGTTGCGTTGAAAAAAGTTAATTTTAAGTGAGTTAATTAGGCATTTCACGTCAGACCTGAATTCTTTAAGCGCTGAAGCTAAATTCGCATTCCATTGAAATCCTGCCTGAATTTGTTATGCCCAGAAGTTAAGAATAAGTGTGCCACTAAATATTTTTATAACCAGCCGCCGTACACACGATTTTTAATTTTAAGTGAGATTTTTGGCCAATCCGCGGGACCCCACAACCCACGTACGCACCATTGTCATATTTGAATTTCGTGCCAATTGATACAGGCGTAGAGCTCGTCGTTTGGATACGAAATATCAGTTTTATTTGTTTTTATCCATAGCCGAAAATATCCGAATAAAAAGTTACATTAATTCGTTTTATAACCGCAAATAATATTCATAAATAATTAATAACCGAAATTTTTATGAATAATAAAAAATTTTCCAGTTAATTTATCTGTTCCGCCGAGCTCTATAAAGGCGCCATCTAAGTCGTTACTTTATTTCCAAAAATTGGTAACTCGAAAAATGCGATTTGTCTAAAATTAATTTAAATTAACGTGTAACTGGCAAATGGGCCAAACGCCGTGGCAGACGATAGCCAGATCTCAGCCAATCAGAGCTCAAAGAGTGGTTCTGCCAAGAATTTAATGTCACCAGAGAGAATGACGTCACCTATCTCCCGCTATAGTAGCGGATCCAAGGAAGATTATTATCCTCCTTGGCGGAACCACTCTACGGCCTCTCATTGGCTGAAGGTTCAAGACGAACTGGCGCCAAGCTCGGCCGTAGGCGGCAGCATTCTAGTTACCTATGAGATTTCTATGGTTCACGTTTCGCTACCTTATTTCCAAAACCAGGTAACTCGAAAAATACGTTTTCGGTAAAATTCCTCTTGCGATTAAAAGTTACATCAGGGGGATTGTGTGTACTTAAATGTCCGGGACATCTTGTTTCCATTTCTTCTCTCTCGATACTTAGCAAAGCAAGTTCACACAACCTTCCTTTGCCCCAGGCATTTTCCAGAAAGTTACCTAAATCTAATCTCATCTTAGAGAGATATATATATATATATAACGGAAATATAAACATTCAGAGAAACCTAAAACACAACACCAAAGCAGACCACCAAAAAAAAATTTAAAACATAACTAGGCGCCCCCCGTCAAGTGGCGCCCATGGCACGCGCCATGGCTGCCATACCCTAGATACGCCTCTGAAGGTAAGCTCATAGTTTAACATATAAACTTCTACGAATGTGTTGGCCGCTGTAGCGCGAACAGCCCGTGATCAAAGTTGGCCGTGATTGTAGTGTTAATCAACTATCTGCTATAAAGGGATACGTTCAGCAGCGCTCACCGAACTCACCGATTAGTAATCGCGGACATCGGCTTTGTACGCTTTTTCGCGTTTCTGGTTTTGACGTCATGATGGTAATCGGTTGCTCACCGAAGGCAATCGGCTTCAGGTTTTTCCGTTGACTGACGTCATTACTGACGTAAAACTACTATAAATTCAACGCCATTTAAAAAAAACACCGTGGACTGAATAAAAGCGTTCAGCAACTTACGTCATTATGAAGAAAAAGCTCATCGGTGGATAATATAAATCCCTTGGGTTTTTTTCCGTTGACTGTTAATTTACTTAACGTACCCTATTACTTCCCTTATCATTTGTGTCAATCATACATTAGTTACATTCTTCTTTATTGATTATTTCCTGTTTTTTTTAGTATCTTAATTTTCACCCTAATTTGACTCTTATCATACTTTCCTACTCATTATTTACTTCTAGAAAGATGAAAGTACGAAGTATTATTTGTATTGAACGGCATGGTAATCTGTAAATTGTGAATAAATAAATAAACAGTCGGTCGGAAAATAGATTTTTCAGAAAATAAATTTACGAAACCACAATTTATTAGTTATCGCACTAAACATTTTGGACAATAAATTTGTCACGAAACTTGTCTAATTTCCGTCTAAAGTTAGATATTAAAAATTTAAAAAGAGCAACGGAGGTAAGCATAGGAGGTAAGTGAACTTCTATTCCTGACATGACCAATACCAAAGACGTTTTTCTTTGTGCTGCTCGACAGAATGATTGGATCACGGTCATTAAATATTGAATTTCCGTTATTGGATTATATTTAGTAATAGCTTATAAAACTTTGTTATTCATTTATTTAAAATTTTAGCCTAAAGTTACCACGAATCATTCGCCAAGAGCACTGGTGTCAAGGCCCCGATGAAATATGCACCATGGAGGGTTATATATCCTACTTGTATGCACCAACGTAAACTATCATTTTGAAAAAAAAAAAGAGCTAACGAATTTGAAATTTTACGAGTTGCGCGGATGGAATTTTTGTTGTTTACTCTTAATACTAAGGGTATTTAAATTATATTTTGTTAGTTAGAGTTTAAAGTATATTTAATATTCTAATTTAATCAAAATTACTGTTTTTTGGAATAATGAGAGCCATTACCTGCTATTGGCTAATAGAAAAGTTAGGCAAAATCTTGCTATTTACTATATAAAATCAACCACTTATGATGGTACCTGTAAGGTGTGTGTTTCTTATTGATGAACAATCATGTATGAAAAGTGAGTTCAGTGTCAAGGACCCAGAATGTGAGACGCACTGTGTGAGACTGTCTGTTCTACGTTTACTATGCCATTTAGGCTATGATCAAGTAGAACAATTAGACAGATTGCAATGGGGTTATGTCTTTTTCAACTCTCAAGGACCGGAATTTCAAATTATGGAAAAACGGCTGTTTTCCGCATTTAACCTCATAACTTATGAAGAATTTGAAGAGAAACTCATTACTAAAACTAATCACCTCTTTGCTACTTTGAGAGCAAAACAAAAAAAAGAGACTAAAAACAGCAATGAATCACAGAAAGATTTTAAAAACACTTTAAAGCAAGCTCTTAGTCAAGTATGCACAGACTTTAATTGGGATGTCCCAGATATATCATCCCCAGTGCTAATAACACGAAAACAAAAATCTTCCCCAAGGTTCAAATTACACTCCAAAAATGGCTACAGTGTGAATAAACTATCACAAAATTACTTATTTGTAATCTCACCACTGCAAAATTACCATGTGGATATTTATAATAGAGATACTGACATATTTCAACAATTAACCCCAAAGTCTCTCTACACTATGCTAACCAAAGACTCTAATATAGATCTTTTTTGGTTGGATGATATAACTACAAACCAACCCATTCAAAAGTTTAATTCTGAAATGTTTAAACTACAAGATTTTTCTAAATTTGGGGTCATTCCGATACAATATTTGGCTACTGATGAATATCTTCAATATCAAAATAAGACTCACCATATTCGAAAAGATTCCTTTATTCCAATCTCGATCATCCTCAGTAATTGCCTTCAAAAAAAAAAGATAACTAAATTTAAAACCCTACAGTTGCCTCTGAAAACCAATGATGAGAGCGTAATCTGCCAAATTAGAGTAGCAACAATATGGTTTGTTATTGCCTTACTATGCATTAGTATGGGATAAAAAATGTTAAAAGAATTAATTTTTTTAGGATGGATACAGAAGCTTTTGAAAGACGGATTTTGGATTGCTTAGAAAATGAAGCTAGTATAACTATATTAGCCAGTGTTGAACTCTCACCAGAGCTTTTTCCTTTTCTAACTGGTTGTACTTTCTCCGTCACTCCTATTGAATCTAACGAGTCCCCATTCTCTGCTTTGATGTTGATGAGTATCTCACAAAATGCAGTTCTGGTAAAATAACCTGTATATTTTTAAACTAACCGTAAACTGTTTGATAATTGCTATTACTACATGTATGTCTATCATTGATTAGATTGTAAAGTGCAAAAGTAGTGATGAGGTTCAATTTGGTCTACTGCGTCCTGTGACTACTTCCGCAGCCTGCCTAATTTATCCTAATAACCAGGACTTCCAAAAATATCTATTGGATCTTGTAAATTGTGAAACCTCCTTTAAAGTTATGGAAATTTGCAATAAACAATCCAATGGGTGTCTGAACCCTTCATATTCTTCCTTCAATTGCGCTGCACTAGAAAAATGGGCTGCTACTACTAGTGTTTCAATGTAAAGTAACTAAATGTTATTTGAACAAACCACTTAAAATTATTAATGTTTTTTCATTACAGGACTCAATTGAATAACCCAAATTACAGTTTTGACGATAGTTCTATAATTGGTAAACTGAAACAAATAGTGCAGTCAAATACCAAAGGGAAATCTACAGTGATGTCTCCGAAATCTAAAATTAATCGTAAACTTCGCTCTGCTGATGGTGAATATTGTTTTATAAAAACGTATTCTTTATCTTATGATGTGTACATTTTTCTAGAATTGGTTTGTTCTAAAAGCAATAAAACTATCCATAAAAGTTACAGTGCCAATCTATCGCATCGTAGCTCAATTTTACTTGAACGAAGCTTGTCTATGAAAAATGCAGATAAGTCAAGTCCCAAAAAGAAAGTTAATTCCAAAAAAAAATCAGTTTCCAAATCAAACCCCACTTTCTTGCTAAATATTGATATAAATCAAGGTAACGGTGTTCCCATTTCTAATAATATCCACCAAAAATTTGTTATACACAAACCCAAATTTTTCCACAGATTCAACCGAAGAAACAGTAATGTCCCATTTAAAAGAAATGTACAATCAAGTCTCCAGCGGGGCAAAATGCTTAGTAACAAGCACACAAACCATAATCAACATTCTAAGTCATTTTGCCAAATCTCAAAATGTATGGATCATGTAAAAAAATTTAGTGCCCTAATAACATTTTAAATAATTCTGTAGGTTGATGTTGAAGAATTAGCGGAGAAACACTTGTTAATGGATGCGAAAACTATCTCTGCTAAATACGAAACTCCTTCGAAAAAATCACGGCGATTGATGGAGTATAAACTTCAAGTTTTGCTCAGACTGGAATTAGAAACGATATTACAAAGAGATACAGCTTCTGAAAATTGTTGCAATAATGTGATTAAAATCTTATGCGTTAGGAGGCTGGAATAATTATTGTAATTAACTCTAAACTTTCTATTTATAGGTGGTTGTTCTGCTAAGAACACTTTCATTTGTTGAGGGTGCTCAGAGTTTAAACAAATTTCTCAACGACGTTGTAAAAGAAAAGTACGATTTGCCACTTGAACTCTCCTTGTTATTATTTTCTAATAAATTAAATAATAAACTTTTCCATAGCTATGGGGAATCGCTAAGAAGTATTGTAGAGGAAATAGGAGAAGAATTGAATGTACCATTATTTGATAGCCAAGAATCATCGATGGACTCTGATTTTGATGACAAATCTCATCCTTCATGCTCTTCCTTGGGCACAAGTTCCATACCGAGTGTGGCCAGTCAGAAAAATATGGATCGAAAAACTCTTGTTCGCCATCCATCACTCATGCAGTCACAGATTCAAAGACAAATTGAAGTTCCTAAAAAAGTGCTCCATAAAGCCAAGAAAAAAGAAACTCCTAAAGTAAAACGTATTTTACAAGAAACATGAAGTTTATAAGTAATTTTTTTTTCATACTTATATTAGACTAAGAATCGCGCCAAAAGGAGAATAAGGTCATCCTCAAGAATTAGGTCTTCTCAGAAGCGACCTACAAAGAAGAGTAAAACCGAAGTTGGAAAAGTCTGTCGCAATCTTTTTAAGCAGGAAAAATCTATGCCCAAGTCAGAGAACCCCAAGAAACAGCTAAGAGGAACCCCTAGAAAAACTCGTAAGTTAAATTATAAAACTTTCAGGCTTAATTTACAGTAATGTAATGTCATTTATCAGCCACTACACCGAGAACACCTAGATCAGCTACAAGAAGAAATACGTATAATCAAACTCCTAGTAAAAAAGGTTTGTATGTGAAAAGATACTAATTTAAAGGAAATGATAAAAAAATAATATTTCCCCAGGACATACACCAAGGTCTAAAGGAATTACCCCTAAAAGGAAGAGTTTGTTGGATGTATACTCCCCAGTGAAAAAACCAACAACCACTAAGAAGAAACTTCAATCTAATGAATCACCTGGACCATCATTTCTGTTTCAGGATCTCATGCCAAGTCCGGTTGGCATTAAAAATACAAGAACTCCTGTTAGGGGTGAAAATACTCCCAAACCAAAGAAATCATTTTCAAGGAACTTATCAACTATGTTAACTGAAAGTCCCATTGCTTCAATTTCCAACTCACACAATTACGGACTGGAAAGTCCCTTACTTAATATATATATGAAAAAACTTAGTCCAAAATCTTCACCTCGTTTGAACAAATGCATACGCAATTTAGCTGGTAATTTAGACTTGTGCAAGAGCCCAGAATCAAAACTTTATAATGCAAAGCGTGATGATTCTCCTGCCAAGAATACCAGATCAAAGAGTGCGTGTTTCATAGCAGGCGATGAATTTTCTCCAGCTTCTCACACTAGATCTAAAATTAAGAACGTTTTAGAAGAGACATTGAAATTAAATCCTCAACAAGTTCAAAAGCCTACTGAAGATGACATGTATAATTTGGATGAAAGTACTGATACCGAGGATTCTGAAAATTCAGAACAAAAAGAATTAGTTGACAATGCATTTGAAACAATATTAGATTTACCCATTACAGTAATTGAAATGCCAATGAAATGTAAAGAAATTTCACAAGAGCCACTGGATCTTGGACCTTCAAAATACCAACTACCCAGCCAAACCAGAAAAACCCAAACTAAAACTGGTGTTCCAATGACTCCTGTTAAATCGAGATCAGCTAATACTAATTTAGTTTCCCCAAAAAGAATCGAAAATTCTTTTACCAAAACTAGCTGGTCTCCTATCTTAAGTCTGTATTCAAAACTGAACACATCTCCTGAAGAAATTCAACGGAGGAAAGTGCTTAGATCTCCTAATGAACAAGAGTCGGATGATATCACAAGCACTAAAGTGCCATGTCTCATTTCTCAGAAGATTTTGAGTCCAGCTATTCAGGGTTTCAAATCAAATAGTGGATCTCCAATCAGCGATAGCCTTACCTCAAGATGGCCTATTAGAAAGAGAAAACCACTAGGCAGACTAAGTCGTTCCTACAGGAAGAATAAACCAGAGCAAATGGAATGGGAAGTTGTCAATTCTCCTTCAAACAGCCACAATTTGACTATCAGTCTGAAAAAGGTTCCTTCTGCTAAGAACAGTCCTGACAAAACCTACGATGGGGATTCGGAGGAAAGCCCCAGCAAGGATGCATATTTTTCACCAACTATCAAAAGAAATAAAATTAGGAAGGGTATTTCTAGTGAAAATATTTACAAATCGCCATCCGCATTAAGTTTAATTCATTTAACCACTTCACCAGTCTTAGATTTACCTGTAACTAAGTAGTTTGATGTTTTAAAAATATTGTTTAACTTATTGTTATCACTTTTAAAAAATTTTACTTGTACAAGCAATTTTTTTTTACTTTTTTGTATAAAATTATTTTAAAATTTTCTCTTAATTTCTTTAAATGTCTAATCCGCTTTACAATAATGGTGTTTTTTATTATTGGAAAAAGCAAGGATACAATTTAAGAACCAGAACTTTTAGAAAAGATTTTTGTTTTAAGGTGACAATTATCTATTTATAATTTTGCTTTTTTAAACACTTCTTTTTATGTTGACTTTCTCTGAAGACTATTTAAATGATTCTATTAAAACCTACATTTATTTTTGCGACAAACTGTATACAGTAGCAAGGGGGAATTGAAATGTAGCGTGTAAATGCACCGCCCTACTACACTTAAGGATGATAGAATTTCAACAATATCAGTAGTACATGTACATTACGTGGCAACCATTTCAAAATCACCAGTCTTTCTTAAACAAATTTTTTTTTCATAATTGACAAAAATTAAAAACAGCACGCAAAACCAAGAAAAATATTTAAAATTGTCTTTTACTCTTCAAGGTAGAATGTTCGTAAATACTCTCTTCGCAGTTTCTCATGTAAACACGAAGCGGAGTGAAATTTCTGGCCAAGTCTAGTCCGCTTTTTGAAAAGGACCACATTTATATTATTCAACTCTCAATAACTGCCAGTAATTTAAACATTAAAATATTTTAGCGCAATTTGTATCCCTACAACTGGTTCAGAGCATGTTTTCTTTGGTCTATCGCTTCTATTTCCTTCAAATATTTTCCCAAGAGCTCCATAGCATGAGCGAGACATTCAAAAACTATACGCTATAGCAGTTATAGGTTAGAAATTGCCATTTGCTTTAAACAATAGCTAAATGATGATCCATTATGAATACATGAATGATGAAGGATGAATTTCTGTACACAAGTTGTGATATGAATGATTTTTCTAAACCAGATGGAGAAGAGGGCTTGCGGTTAAAAATTGAAAGCTAACCATTTTTTTCCTTTACATAACAATTATACAATGAATTACACTCGCTAAGGAGCCAAGCCAAATATTTGATAAAGGAGTATAACAACCAATGAACAAAAAAGGCTAGATAATTAAAATATCATTTGGTCCAAAAATTTGCATGTACACTTTTCACGCTTCCAAATACGTGTATTGCACAGAAGAGTAAAAAATGCGTTAGCTTTAAACGCAAAAATCTTTTGTATATTTATTAAGGTAAATTGTAGAATAAATTGCGTATATTAAGAATTTAAGACAGTATCAATTGGCAAATCAAAGATAAATACTGGGAGAAAAAAATAAAGAGGGGGGGGGGGTTGTAGGTAGGATAATAAAAACAATAGACCAAATAAGAAACATAAACCCAACAAGGCGTGAGATCTATGACATTGTCTGTGACAATTTAAACGGTGAATAATTTTTTGTAAGTCAAAAATCTAACAAATTTACTTTCCATAATGGATGACCGCATGTCAAAAACAAATGATTTTTTTTAAATCTTAATATCGCGATAAACGGTGATCTTTCATGTTGGTAGTTCAGTTGGTGATATTGGACATGTTTCTCGCGACTCTGGTTCCGCGATATCGTCATTTTCTTCCCCAGTTACGGCTACAGGGTCTTTTGCACCATCCTCAAACACAACACCACTGACAGTTTTGCTATTAGCAGCAAAAATGCACTGCGTTTTGTCCATGTCATCCTTCACAAATATTTCTTCAGCTTCTTTTAACGTAACATCGCTTAAAAGCGAAATTGCTTTTAAAATAGCCTGAAGAAATGACGAGTCAGTCAATATTAATGGAAAAAAAGCATATAAACAAGACACTAAAATTACCTCAGTAGCCATGACTTCGTATGCGTAAGCTACTACGTCAAAATTTGCGGCTGGGCTAAGTCTTTTTTTGAACAAATCCATACAGTACTGAGTCAATTCCACCTTCTACGAAAGAAACCCAAATTTTGCAAAAGCATACATGACTAATGGTTACTAAAACTTTAACAAAATTTACTTTAATTTCATCTTTAATAACGCCTTTATAAATAGAAGCTCGTTTAACACAATCCCTCTCGGAATCCAAGCTGCTATTGAAGAGTCGATGCCGCTCACTTTTGACATCTTCTTTATAAACTTGTATTAGGTGCTCCTACAGAGAAACTATCAATATTTCAACTTAAGTACAAGAAATTCAACCTTCTTACATCAGCATTTCCATCCATGATGAATTTAATCATTTTTGCGGCTTCAGCTTCATCCTCTCTGTAGAAGCAATTGAAAATTAAAGACTTAAAACTCAAAAATAAAAGGTATATTACATTTTTGAACGCTCGTCCATTGTCTCCCCATCTAGATCACCCATTACTTCTCCAGCGGGGTTCGTTAACCTGTCCAAGTCAATAATTGCAATTGGAGTCAATGGATCATTTAAATGGGAGTCGCTATGATCCGATGCTTGATTTTCCACAGATTCCTCGAGCTCTGATAATATCTGTTTGGCAGCTATAAAAAGTAGGGAACTATCAGTAGCAGTAAATAATTTTTAGCTCAACAATTTACCTTCCGGATCGTTGAAAAACTGTAACGCACTCATTTTCAGACCAAGACACTTTTTCCTTAAATAATCCTCGGCTAATTGCACAGCTTTAACGAGCTGATCATTATTATTTTGTAATGAAAAACCCTTTTCCTTTTTATTCAAAAAAAAAATTAATTCATCTCCAAAACCACATTTTAATTTATTAAGGGATGAAATATTTACAAGAAAATCTTTATTTTTGGCAGCATCATCAAAATTTGTGATTTTACGAACATGCATTGAGAACCTAAATAAAAGTAATGTTAATTTATGCTAAGTAAAATTTTCCAATTATATTGGTATATTTACCCTTTAGATGGCATCGGTGTTGCAATAAAGAAAATTGACACCTTTTTCTGTCTGGGATAAATTTTTCTTACCTAAAAGACATGTAGCCTCATTAAAAATCTACAAAAAATTATTTGCTGCTACTAAATTCCCATACCAATGCAGGCCAGTGTTGATTTCTCCATTCAGCCCATACAACATCATTTTCAGCGAAACCAAATGCTAGATTTTAAAACTAATTAGTATACCCAATCTACATTAATTTAGAATCAAAATTTGTAAGCGTGTAACGCACTATTTTTCATTTCAATGTCGTAGCTATCATCCTCATCTGAATCAAGAGTAGAATCGGACATTTCCTGATCATCAGTTCTAAAGAAGTGCGATTTTACATAAATTAAGTACATTTCCTTACAAAAGAATAGCTAGTTCTCTTTTGTACCCAATAGAATTTTCATCCCTAGAAGCATTAGCATCCTCGGGTCTTCTAGCTTTGCTTGACTTGGAACTCTTGTCATTTTTTGTGGGTGACATTTTCTTGGGGGTTTCTAGTCTTCTAAAGATTTTGTTATCAGGCAAGCTTTTACTTCCAGATGCTGCGTCAAGTTTAAACCTAGTCGGTGTTCTTTCTCCCAAACTATTACTCTTAAATGGGAACATATCAAGAGAACAGTCTTTATAATGCCTTATAATATTAGCCATCCTAGACGTTCTGAAATGGCATTCTTTACAAGTGTAAATCTGGTGGGACTTTTCAGGATTGGACTGTTGATAACAGTAATGTATTTTACATTCTTTTTGTTTCTTGACTTGAGAGCGATGGCCCATATTTGGTTTTCTTCTAATAAATGTGGAGCCTCTAGGTCTTCCACGACCTCTTTTAGATGGATCGGATTTGATTAATCTTCCCTGATTTTCCTGTTGAAATTTCGCATAGCTGGATGATTGCCCACTTTTTCTCACTTTTCCTCTGCCTCGGCCTTTTTTGAAGGACGAGTCGTTGAAAGTTTCGGGATAAATTCTTAAATTACTCATCATAACTTCTTCTTCATCAGAAGAGCCTTGGTTTTGGAAAACTTTAGTTTTTCGGCCACGGCCCCTTTTCCCTTGACCAATTGATTTGAATTTCTTTTCTGGATACTGAAAGAAGTTACTAAGAACAACATCTTCATCAGAGGAAGCGTAATCATTCGGAAGCCGAGCTGGCAAAGTCCGTCTTCTTTTTGGATCTGCACTACTGTTCTTAGTTTTACTATCCATTTTCCTCTTCTTGCCTGTGCTAGGTAATGAATCTTTCAACAATTCATCAAAGAGTTCATCTTGGCTTTGATACGCTTTGCCACTGGTTGAAGATTTCTTTGGCCTGCCAAGTTTCTTAGAACCAGCTGTAAACAATTTTCTTTTTATATTTTTTTCTGTAGTTATAGTAACGCTTTCAGATGTAGAAGCTTTTTGTCGTGGTTCACTCGATCTGGCTCTCTTGATCTCCTTCTCTATTTCGGAGTCTGAATGCCTTTTTCGTGACTTTCTACTTCTTTTCCCATCCATGTCTTTAGTTGAAATTTTGATGCTACCCAACTGACTATCGTCCAAGACAACAGACCCTTTCATGATGTCATCATCATAATTCATACTTTCATCTTGATCTAAACCAAATTGCGAATGCTCCTCATCAGCGCTGATGGATTTGTTTGCACTTAATAAACTATCCTGAATTTCATTTTCAATTTCACTTTCCATCCTATCAATTTCACTCAAAGCTTTATCATTTTCACTCTCTTCATTTGAAACCTCCATTAAGTCTTTTGACAAATCCTTCTTTCTGGTTCTAGTTTTTCTAACAGCTACTGATTTTTTAGCAATTGGTACTGGCAATGATTTTTTAGCAACAGCAACTGACTTCTTAGCAATAGCTATAAATTCCTTTTCAAGAGATTCTTTTTCTCTAATTGCCACCGAAGGTTCTTTAGGTGTTGAAGCCACTTGCGATACAAGAGGTTCAGTAAGATGATGCGGTACTGGAATTTCTTCATCAGGAATAGCAACTGGTTCTAAGGGAGTGAAAACATCTTCTTCGGGTAAAGACCCTGTTTCTTGAGGTGAGCCAACAACAACACCTAGAGAAACATCAAGATGTTCTTCTTGAGCTGTAGGTGATTTTTGAGCTTCATCAACAGGATCTTCAGGTATAAATGCATTATCTTTGTGGTCTTCAGAAACAATTTCTTTAGGCTCATCTACAATATGCTGTGATAAAGTTAAAGACTCTTCCGGTAATATTGTGGCATCATTGGGAGCATTAAAAATTTCATCAGGAATTTCTTCCACTTTTGAAGGTTCTTGTAATTCCATAATTTCTCCAGGATCCTCTACCACAGTTTCCAAAGGAGTACTCATGATTGGGTTCTTAGTTGGTGCCTCAGGAATTGGTACTTCTTCTTGCGTGATATTTTGAGAAATATCCTCATTACCTTCGGTGGAAATTTTATCACCGGGAGTTAATTCGTCATTTGTTATAATCAATGATTCTTTTGTTGTCTCCATTAGCTCTGGAGTTGTGTCTGCCAGAGATTCTTGAAATTCGAGAGTAGTCTCTTTGGTTAATTCAGAACTTTCTTCAGCCACTTCCTGCAATTCTTCACCTTGCATTAAAGAATTGCTTTCTTTAATTTCTTCAGAAACAGCAAAAGATAGAATTTCGTCATCTACAGCAGTGTCTGAATCCTTTAGAGTTTCTGTCATTGGGCTTTCTATGATGTCCAAAACAGTACTATTATCAACAACTTCCTTTTCTTCAGTTGTTACTTTCGTATCATTAACAATTGGTTTAGGCTGATCAGATTCCTTTTCCAAAGCCTTATCCGTTTCTTTGACATCATCAACTTTTGTTTCATAGATTACCTTTTCATCCTTATTAGGATCAACACTTTCAATCACGATTTCCATTTTACTAGGATCAATATGATGGGAAATATCGCTTTTACTTAAATCAATTCTTTCATATCCTCTGGCTACCTCTTCATTCGGTTCAATGACAAGAATTATATCATTCCTATTAAATTCATTTCCAGCCAAAGTCATCTGAGGAGCCTCTTTGCTGGTGCTGGTGGATGGAGAAACTGGTGGTGGCGTAGTTTTCTTACGACTGTATGTTCTACTATATTGTCTTGTGGGAATTTTAACTTTAAAATCCTCCATAGATGCACCAACGTCAAATATCGTAGGTTTCTTTTCTTTAGCACTTTCTTTCTGAAGTTTCAACGGTTTTTCGTAACCACTGCCTTTTTTTAAAAATTCACCATCAGGCTGAGATTTTGAGTTAACTTTGCTTTTAGTGGATGAGACATTTAGTTGGTAAGAAGCAGATTCAAGAGAGGTCTGCGGTCTCTTTTCAGGGGTGCTTAACAGTTTTTGAAAAGTTTTTTGTAATTGAGGTGTTAGGGCTTCACTTACTGCGGATGTATGATTAGAAATAGCAGACATTTCATCATCGTGATTCACTTTAGTGAATGATGCGTTTGTGGAAGGCACTAAAGATTCAGAGTCTAAAATAACTTCTAAGTCTCCATTGGCTGTTTCTAAAATGCCAACACTTTGACCATGTTCATTAACGACCGATTTAAAATTTACACTTTCCATTTGGATATTATTTCCAATTGCACTAGCAAATTCCGGAGCATTGTCTATGTCAATAACAACGTAACTAGTGGTATTTTCACCTAATCCTTCCATGACCATATGTTGTATCGTTCCTTCATTGTTCTCAATAGTATCAGTAGGAAGGTTTTCTTCTAACTGATTTTCAACAATTGGAAGTGCCGATTGGGGTTCTTTTGATTCGGTTTTATTCTTTTCCATATTCTCTGGTACCAGTGTTTTACTGTCCACTTTTGGAGGTTCATCATCACTTTCCCCAGTTTCTCCAGTCCTTAAAAACTCTTCAATGCTTCTCAGAGTCTCGTTTACAGGAGGATCTTGGTGTTGTACACTGTCAGTTGGAGTTTTAGGTACAAAAACATCTTGATTTGACTCTGAAGATGTTTTAATACTGTCTGAAATGTCATTAACCGCATTAGTTACATTTTCTTCGCATTTCGATTGCTCATTAATGAGTGATTGGCTGGCATTATCTAAAGCAGACCACTGGCCATAACATTCAGCCGGTTGGATGTCTGGTTCACCATCACCAGTGATGTCCGACGCTTGCACAAGGTGATATTCAACCTGCTGTTGTCCACTCTCATTCGTGACTATTGTGGTTTGATACAACTGGTTTTCACCATTACTAGTTGCTAATTGACTGGTCTGTTCGTGTTGGGGTAATTCCTCAGAAGCCTGAGAATCACTTTGAGCAGTTTCGTTGGTATCTTTGGCCATATCAGCAGCTGATGGTAAGCGAACCACAATTGGATGTTTGGATGGCGAATTAATGCGTCTTTCTTGTTCAACAACTTGGGCAAGAGCGGCGTTATAGCTTTCGACATTGTTTATTTCTTCCCCATTGACTCCAACAGCAATGAAACACTGATCAGGATTTTCTCTCGCAGCTTCTTCTGATACATTATCAACTATGTGCATAATTGTACCATTGTCTTCTGAGTTTGTACCATCATTAGGTTTTTCAATGATTCTAAGTGGGGTAAGTGTTCCATCTTCAGCGACACTGACAGGAATTTCAGTCATTTCACCATGCTCTTGCAAATAAGTGTTTTTTGACAGATTTTCATCACCAACTGACAAGACACTAACAGTATTGTCAGAAAGTGACAATGTTATAGTTTCACTTTCTTCACTCCCGGGTATACCCATATCCGTTGTTTGAAGAGTATCTTGCATTTGATGCGCATAATCTTCACTGGTCGTTTCGTAAGTTAGGTAAGTTGTTCCACTCTCATCATCTTTATCGTCACTTTGAAGGGCAATTTTGGTGCCAGGAGCTAGACCCATCTGTTGGGCTAAACCAGCAAGATCACCAAATTTCACCGCTCTTAAGGCACTCTCACCCCCTTCCCCAGTAAAACTCATTCCATCTTGATCTGTCCGAACCACAACAATTATCTCCCCGCCTTCACCACCTTGAGCCAGAATTAATTGTTCATCAAGTTCAAGCCCATCGGACTGAAAATAAATTGTCCCGCCTTCTTGAACAGCTTGAAGCTGAGATGGTTGAACTTCCAAGTAGCCGAGAACTTGTTCTTCCATGTGTTGTCCCACTTCCATTTCCATATTTTCTTCATTTGGAAGAGTTTCAAATTTGGCAAGAACCATTTCACCCGGTTGAGTTGTTGGAGGTTGATCTGGATCCATTTTTTTTTAATTCTTTAGTTTATTACTGCAGTAAGTTGAACGTTAAAGCAATCACATTTTTTTTTAGAATAAAGGTAATCTGTTAGGAGCAAATTGTAATTAGTAAGGCTATTTAACATATTAAATGTGAAAATTAAAAAAACTAACCAAGTCCCTAATATTTTGATAAGCAGAAGCTCAGAACTCAAGGACAGGTTGACAAGGCTTATGAAATATTCTTCACTCAAGAGTTCGTATTCTAAATATACCAAAATACAATTAATATGAAATGCAAAGTAGTATTAAACATAGAAAATGAACTAACTCTCATTGCAAAAGATATAACTATTCTTAAATTTTATACGAAGTGACACGACAGACCTGCTGTATTTTATTTTCTGCAAGTTTGAGCCAAGGCTTAGGCCCCTTTGGAATGCAATACAACGAAGTTTTAGAAAAAGTATATTATATTAATCGTCATAAGTTTTAATTACCTACAAAACAACATTTATTCTTCATATTTTTCAAAATGTTAGTTAATATACATTAGTGAATGATTTCAATAACCAATAAATTAAACTTTTTAAAGTGCAAAACAGCCTCCGATTTCTAGTTTTCCCTACTACTTTTAGGATTTACAACAAACATTGCGCTGATTGGCGCAGTAGTCGAAAACCTAAAAAAAGTAGTCCTAGGTTTGTAAATTTGAAAAATGATAATAATTTATAATAGAAAACGTATTTGTCTTTAAAAATAATTTATAATTCTTAATATTGCAAAATATTGGAGCTTTTATTTATTTTTGCTAAGTTAAAGAGACAATATATCGTTTCCGCGCAGGGATTAATTACAGGCAAATCACTGTCACGATGTGACCGGTGCGGCAGCGGGCCAGCTCATACGTTATTCAAGCCTAATGAGTACGTTTAGCTAATTTTCTATTACAATTCATTCATTTATCACGGTAATAATTTTGTTTATATAGCGGATAATTTACTGGTGATTTGGAGAAAAATATTTAAATCGTAAGCCTATAATATTGCATTAGTTTTATAGGGCCTTGTGTGATTCGTGCTCAAGTGTTTCAAATTTCCTACAGAATCTCCAATCCGCCTCTTTTTTGGTTTGCAGGAGAGAAACACCGCCGAAACATGGGTAGCGACTCTGCCGTTTCAAATCAAAATTCAAATAGTAGTGGTATCGTAATAAACAATTTGGTCGATATGGATTGGAAATTCGGCGTTGTCGCAAGTTCTAGCGAATTGAAAAAAGCTGGTACCACATTCTTACAACTACAACTTGTTCTTGACAAAGGAAATGGAGCTTTAGAAAACATAACTATAGAACTTTCATTATCACAGTTTTATTCCTTCATCCACGAAATTGAAAGAGCGAAAGCTACTTTAGAATTTTTGTAAAATTAACATCGCATTTTCGAAATTTGATTATTGTTACCTTTGATTTGTTAATTAATTTTGTATGTAAATTTTAAGTCAATGTACTAAGATTAAAATAAGACTTAACTTAACAACTTCGCTTATTTATTTTTGCCAAAATGCACCGAATCATTCCCGCCAAAAAATAGACTTATCATTGGTTTACATATTTCGTGATACGGGGTTCAGAAGAGTATAAAAAGGGACTCGCTTTCGCCTGCGAGTGTGCTTCCCCTGTGATTGGTTTTCGGTGTGGACTAGTAAAGGTCGCGCACCGCGGCACCGGTATCTGTAATTTAATTCCCCCCAAAAATTAGTTAAATCAGTTTAACATGGCTTTCGTACCAGTAAGATTAGCTAATCTGCTTTGTAGGCAACTTCCACGAACCTCTCCAAAGGTATATTTTTATATAAAACCCATTTTATTTAAAATTAGCGTTAAAAGTATTTGGGACTTGGTACCTAAAATTCGACATCCCTGTAGGTCATATTGCGGTCATTGAGGGGAAGTTGTTTTGCCGTTTTAATATTAAAATTTATATAAAGTTGCATTCTAAGTTTCTAACATTAAATAAACAAACCGAGATAAATTATTAGTTAAATACAGTATTTATATCTAAATAGCTATTTGAAATTTAGGAAATTTACAAGCATGGGGAGGCTATTTTGGCAGGCTGCCAAGTATCTATTTTTAACCTCATAGGTCAAAGTCATCTTCAATTAAAATAAATATTATTCAACCTCTAGGTTCTAAGTTTTCTCAATGGTACCCCATCTTACACAATCCGATCATTATCAACTTCTAAAGTTTTAGGAGCTGGACCTGGTAAATTAATATCAACATGGCCTTCATTTACCAAAGTAAATATCTTTAAAAACCAATTACCCTTTAAGGAAACGCCGAAGTTTCTTCTATTCTGGAAGAACGCATCCTTGGTCATGTATCAAAAGCAGATTTGGAAGAAACAGGCAGAGTCCTTTCCATCGGAGATGGTATTGCCCGTGTTTACGGACTTAAAAATATTCAGGCAGAGGAAATGGTGGAATTTTCTAGTGGTTTGAAGGTACTGAATTGATATAGAAATGTTTTAGGTTGAGCAAATGGCTAAGATATGAATTTCTTTGAAAGGGTATGGCTTTGAATTTGGAACCTGACAATGTTGGTATTGTAGTATTTGGTAATGACAAACTGATCAAGGAAGGAGATATTGTCAAAAGAACTGGAGCTATCGTTGATGTCCCAGTTGGTATGGAAATTTTAGGTCGCGTTGTTGATGCTTTAGGCAACCCCATTGATGGAAAAGTAATTATTAGCTTGGTTTAAAGCAGTGGATTAAATTTAATCATTCTTTTTTTAAAGGGAGCTTTGGGATGCAAAACACGAGCCCGTGTAGGAGTAAAGGCTCCTGGTATTATACCCAGAATTTCTGTACGAGAGCCTATGTTAACTGGTATTAAGGCTGTGGACAGTCTCGTCCCAATTGGCAGAGGTCAACGAGAACTGATTATTGGTGACAGGCAGACTGGGTATAATATTAGCACCCAAGTATTAAATTGAACATTAATAATTCTAAAAATTGGTTTTATTTATAGCAAAACCGCTATCGCTATTGACACTATCATTAACCAAAAAAGGTTTAATGAAGGTGGTGAAGAAAAGAAAAAACTTTTCTGTATCTACGTAGCTATTGGTCAGAAAAGGAGTACTGTGGCTCAAATTGTTAAGAGGCTGACTGATTCTGGTATATTATATAGGCTTCATTACTTTAAATTTTGTATTCTAACAGTGTTTGGTTTAAAGATGCTATGAAATATACAATTGTGGTGAGTGCCACGGCTTCCGATGCTGCTCCCCTTCAATATCTAGCCCCATACTCTGGATGCGCCATGGGAGAATTCTTCAGAGACAATGGCATGCATGCTCTTATCATTTATGATGATTTATCCAAACAGGTAATCTTGAAAGTTTTTAACCAATAAAAATAAATTAGTAATTTATTTTATTTCTAGGCTGTTGCCTATCGTCAAATGTCTCTCTTGTTGAGACGTCCCCCTGGTCGTGAAGCATACCCAGGAGATGTATTTTACCTCCACTCTCGTTTGTTGGAAAGAGCCGCTAAGATGAACGAAACTTTTGGTGGCGGTTCCCTCACTGCTTTACCCGTTATTGAAACCCAAGCTGGCGATGTCTCGGCTTACATTCCAACTAATGTAATTTCTATCACGGATGGGCAAATCTTTTTGGAAACAGAGTTGTTCTACAAAGGTATTCGACCAGCTATCAATGTAGGCTTGTCTGTAAGCCGAGTCGGCTCAGCTGCCCAAACCAAAGCCATGAAACAGGTCTCTATCAGAAATTTATTTTATATATATATTCAGTGTTAAAGTTTATATTTTTATCCTGTAACTTTTAGGTTGCTGGATCCATGAAGCTGGAACTCGCCCAGTATCGTGAAGTAGCTGCTTTTGCTCAGTTCGGTTCGGATTTGGATGCATCGACGCAACAATTGTTAAATAGAGGCGTTCGTTTAACGGAGCTTCTGAAACAAGGACAATATCGTAATTATATTACAGTTAATTATTTTTGTTAATTGATCACTAATTAGTATTTTTCCCTGAAAGTACCAATGGCTATTGAAGACCAAGTTGCAGTAATTTACACGGGTGTCCGAGGCTACCTAGACAAATTGGATCCATCTAAGATTAACCAATTTGAGAAAGAGTTTTTATCGCTTGTCCAAACCTCTCACAAGGACCTCTTGGCTACCATTGCCACTGAGGGAAAAATTAGCGAAGCTACTGATGCAAAATTAAAGAAGATTGTTACAGATTTCTTAGCTACATTTACGGCTGCGTAATAAAGAATAAAATTTAGAAACGTTCTTATTATGAAGATCATTTATCTTTGTACAGTAACAAATACCCTCTCTCATTGGATATCTTTGTTTCAACACAAGCTAGAATTTAAAGAATGTTTAATTTCTTTAAACATTTAAATTAATTTTCCATCTGATGTTTTGATAAATTATGGTAAATTTAGTATTTCTTTTCAGTGAATACTGGATTTGTAGGATGTATGAGATAAATAAAGTTGTAAAAAATGTCTAGTGGAAGCCATTTGCAATTTTTATTTGAATTAAGCTTAAAGTTTAGGTAAAATTATTTGTCCTTTAGAATTTTGATTATTTTCCACAATACAAGCTATCAAAGCTGTAATGTTAATATTACCGGTACAAAGACTAGAAAATTGTTCATTGTGGTGTATCCTAAGTCTCCTGCTTAAATATTGTCCATACAATGAGAGGTAACCACAAACTTCGTAAGTTTTCAGGAAAGGGGACCACACTTCGAAGTTCACTTTTAAACTTTCGACATAATTCATCTGTTGGGTTGAGACCTGAGAAATCCGGAAAGGCATTTCCAAATGTTCAAAGAAACGTTGAATATTGGCACACATCTTGTCAAAGTTCTCAAGTGAGTCAGTCTCATTTAGAGACACATTACACATGCCAATTTCAGAGGATTGAAATGGCTTGAATAAGTTGGGTTCATTAAATTGGGATGCATTTTCTATGTGGTATTTTCTACCAACGCTAAAAAGCGTGATTGGAAGATCTTCCATGGCTAATCTAACTCTAGTGAAATAAGACCCAAAGGCTTCTAATGATGCACTGCCTACTACGTGTAAATAATTGCCCCATTTAGTTTTCTTATCATAAATACGAAGTGTTTCATTTGCTTCAAAGGGGCTCTTGCCACATGCTTCAACTATGGCAGATTTAACTATATTTGGCAGTGAAACAAAATTGAAACCTAAAGACTTTAGATTTTTAACAAAAAGTTGTGTTAAGGACACTTCTAATTGCGCAACAGGACCTATTAAATAATATCCATTAGGACTGAAATTGGTTAACTTCATGTAATTATTTTGAAGTCCTAAGTCAATATGACTTTTAACATTTACTAGACATGGTTTGGATCCTGATTCATGTATAACTATGGGTTTGTCTGTTACTTTAGAATGAATAGTATTAGGGACTTTTAAAATGATAGGTATAACAGTTTCTTCGAGATCACATTTTTCATCAATAAATGGTCTCATCTGTCTCCCTATATTCAACATTGTGTCAGTCATTTCCATATAATCTGAAGAGCCAGCTATACAATTTCTTATTTTATCTTCTAGTTCATGTTTTTCTGAAAACTTTTCATCAATTTGCGAATTGATTTTCATTAATTGAACGACCTTGGATTTAAAAGACTCGTCTAAAGATATATTTTGATTTCTACGTTTTATATTGTCTAACACTTCTTTATAATTTGAAACATAATAACTGAGATCCAAATAAGGTATTACAGTTGGGTAAAGTTTGTCTCCATAACGCCCCGATATATATAAAGACGAAAACGATCCATCTTTAGGTCGATTATTATTAAAAGAAAAATTTACTTTTAATTGCTTAAAAATAACTCGTCGAAATAAATTAAAGCACGAACTAGTCGCTTTCAAAACCACCATCCTCTTAATCCTTGAGCTTCCTTCCTTCCTTCACTGAATAATGTGGACGCTTACTGGACCCTGTGGCAGAATAAAATGCAGACAGTTAAGAAAGACATGAATCTTTGGTGTAATCAAAGTTGGCCGACCAGCACGGCCAACTTTGATTACACCAAAACAGATTCTGTTTACTAATATAATCGTAAAAAATATGACAAAATAATTCTACAACTAATTTACTTGATTGATTATTAAAATAATTCAATCCAAATTGAAAAATTTAAAAAAGGAATCAACTGGGTTAGTAAAAAATGACTTATGAGTGGCGCTGGGTACGTATTACCGGAAGTTATGTTTTTTGTGCCCCGGCCACGGTTCTTCCGTTTTACAGGCCTAATAATAAACGCGTTTTCACGCGCCGCGATTCTCTCACATTAATCCGTCTTCATCGAAATTTAGAAGGCGTTTCAATTAAAAACTTTCAAAATGGGAAAAATTATGAAAGGCGGTAAAGTAGTTTTAATACTTAGTGGCAAATATTCCGGTCGAAAAGCCGTGATTGTGAAAAATAACGACGAAGGTACCTCGGACAAGCCTTATGGACATGCCTTGGTCGCTGGCATCGACCGTTACCCCAGGAAAGTCACCAGAAGGATGGGAAAGAAAAAGGTTGCAAAGATGAGTAAAATCAAGCCTTTCATCAAGGTTCTAAACTACAATCACCTAATGCCCACCCGTTACTTGGTTGATATCGTATTCGACAAGTCTGTGGTTAACAAGGAAATTCTGAAAGATCCCTCGAAGAAGATGAAGGCCAGGCAAGATGTTAAATCAAAGTTTGAAGAGAGATATAAGACGGGAAAGAACAAGTGGTTCTTCCAGAAATTAAGATTCTAAAAATGTATAAACTCTTTGCGTCAGCCTTGGAATTAAAAATTGTTTAATTCTCTCGGTAAACTTGTTTCTTATTATCTCCAACTTTACATCGTACATTGTAAAATTAAGAACCTCATTTGTTTCAAGTTATATAAATATATAGATACTTAAACATCAATCAGATCTAAGCTATAAATGAAGAGATTTCGAATATATCACAATACATTTGAGTGAAAACTCAATTTTAAAATGCTTTAGTGTAAAAATTGGCTTAAAGTCATAATGTATAGCGTGAATAACAACGCTGCTAGTTGTGAAACTGGGTTAATTTAGTTTACTTAGTCGTTCAGCGATATGAGGTTTTTTTACCACTTCCTCAACATACTTGATTAAATGCTCTTTTTTGAGGTCTACTGAAAGAACCTATGGTGAAAAACTGAGTTAACCATAATTTGTTTTCTTCCCACTTCTAAGCATAAATTATACCTGCCCATTCCTTGAAATTGCAACTATTCCTTGAGTTTCTTGATTCAGAGCCGTTGTAAATACAATATCTGGGCAGATTGTGCAACAACACAGAGGCACCGCAGTTTCAAAGTCACATATGTAAATGTAACCGAATTTGGTTACTACATAGACCAGACCCATAGCTAGGCTAACCTGTTACCCGTTCAAAATGTTAATTTTCTTACACTTGGAAAACCAACGACTTTTAAAAAATTACCTGTATAGAAATGGGAAAATCGTATCTATCCCAAGGGTCATTGAATTCCAAACATTCAGTACGGACAGAGAGAGCAAAGTTACCTGGAACGTGTGGACCTAATTCAACCACATGCAACTACCAAAATAGTCAAGATGTTCTATGAAAATAACCTACAATAAGCTAATTATTCATCGTACTTTTCCTGATTTTCCCCAGCACCGACTAGCTACTACTAATATAGTAGTTGGTTTGGCATTCCCTTGTAGTTTTCCACTTATTAATTTCACCCAATGAGCTTCGAAAGTTTGACTTAGATTTTGGTCAACAGAATAAACTTGAGCTACCCCAGCAACTTTGTTATCCTATGGTTTAAAAACAAAATTTAAGAATTTTCTAACCCAATTATACAAAGAAAGACTTAAGTACTTCAAGAAATAGACCAGACACGGCGATCCATCTGTAACTTGGGTCTACAACGCAATTGACTATTTGAGCATTGATAAGACGTGCGTCGCGATAAAATAATCTTTTAGGAACATCATCTACAGAGATTTTACATTACAGAGTGTTTCTTTCCAAATTTTAAACATTATTACAGTTTGTATCCCATAAATGAACAGCTGATTCGGTGACTATAGCTATGACAGTATGGTCGATCCACGTCCAATAATCTACGGGAGCTGACATTTTGTATTTCTGATAACATTTTCGAGTTTCCAAATTAAAAATTTGGAAGAGCTGGCCAGCTATTTGAAGATATTTGAATAAATAGGAGTTAACTTTCAATAACAAAGAATTGAAAAATTTACCACGAAGAGCTATGACTGGTTTGACTGGATTCATTTTGGCACAAGTGGCGCTTGCTTCCCATGTTTGAGGAAGAGAATGGTGAAGGTTTAAGACTGTTACAACAGTGTTATGACCAGATGTTAAGCTAATAAAACGTAAATAGTTGAAATTTTTAGATTCAAGAAAGTTTTTTTATGTTTACTTTTTAGAATTCCCACTATGACAAATACTGATCCATTTGTCTGATATCATCGATACTCTGGGCCAAGTGATATGTGCCAAAGGAATACCCAAATTTATCAACTAGAATAATTTGGTATCGTTAGCCTTGGCGAGTCAACTTCAAGAAGAAGAATATTTCTTACTTGTAAAAGTTCTGTCACTATTAATGGTGGACTGGTGATAGGTCCTTTGCAAGTCATATTTATATATCATAGTTCTACTGTTTTAATCATTTAAAATTTAAATTGGATTTAGAATCATAACTAAATATATTAACTAACTAAGGGAAACAAGTCAAGAAGCAGACGACAACAATAGCTTAAGAACACAAAGTGCCATCTATAAGCCAAATGTAAAACTAAAAAATGGCACTAAATTCAAAACACATTTATTTATAACCTAACAGATTTGCAAAAAGTTATATTTTTCCAGATGGTCTTTCTGACCGTTGCCCCCCCCCCCCCCCAATGTCTATTTTGCGTAAGGGTCACAATTTTCTATAAATGTTTCTCATTTGAACTGGGGTCCTGGACTCCTGGTGACCTCTGACCGGCCTCGATGAATGATTTATTTAGAGAGTCCCAGTTGTTGTTTGATCTTGACTGTATAGAGTAATGGCACTTTCGAATGATGAAATTTGCGACCAAAACTACGAAGACGGAGTGCTACTACTACACAGGGTGTTTCAAAAAGGGTGGTTTTTTTCGATTTGGCCCGCTGTTTAGAAGTTACGAAACACTTGATGTATGGATGACCCCTAATTTTAACGCTAGTTTTAATAAAATAATCAACGTAAATAAATAGTTTAATTCATGGCTGTCTGCACGCGCCCAAAATAATATTTCACTGTGAGTAGCGCGCAAACGTAAAGTTTTGAAGATGAATGAAAAATTCACGCATGGGCTCGAGCTGCTCAAAAGTTTTCGAAGCGCGTGAATTTTTCATTCATCTTCGAAACTTTACGTTTGCGCGATGCACCGATATATCGGCCTATTTTTCTAATATCAGTATCGGCCAATATCGGCTTCGTTTAACCCGATATTGCCCGATACCGGTATAAGGAAAATATTTTCTGGAAAAACGTAAAAATAAAAATATTCTTAATTAATTAACTTCGATTTGTGATGGAAACGTATTCGAATATGTTCTTGAAATCTTTTTTAATGAAAAATATGAATAAAATAGTCTTTTATAATGATTTTGTGATATATAAAACAGTTATGATAGATAAAAAAATTTAATATCGGCCACGAATAGCCGATATATCGGCTGTACCCATATCGGTGCATCCCTAATTATAATCAAAGTTCTTGTATTTATTTCAACACTAGTACACAATAATTTCTAAGCTACAGTTAGCTTGTATGCGATCCTACAGCGAAGATATTGAAGAATTACAATAGTAGATTTTAAGTTTAGATTACCAAATTAAAAAAAACCCTTAGGAAACGTAGGGACACAATGTATGTAATAATGGATTAGAGTAAATTAATTGTGAAACACGGTAAGGGTATTATAAAAGTTCTTTTATTCCAAAGATATTGAAAATTAAATTTTTTATTACTCTTATAACTTCAGTTATTTTATATAGTCTTCAAATAAGTGTCAGTTTCACGGGACTATTTTGCGTCTTTCAAACTCTTTCAAGTCAGTTTCTACCGGAAAAGGCTCTATTAAAACGAGGGAAAATATTTGTTCTAACTTAACCTTTTGATTTCTGGCTAGGACAATAAGGGCCCCGTTGTCCGTTGTAGAGTTCGCGACTTCCATCACTAAATTACTATGACAAGAAACGATTTTGCTGTAACCGCTCTCGCCTTCGGCGGAAACGATCTTCCACATCTGTTCGGGACCCCCGTTTGCCGGTTTCTGGCGCACAGGTAGCGCGTGGTCGCTGCCGTCCGATGCTTCCAAAACCATTCCGCTGTCTTTCACGACGATGTTGTAGCATCCGTCATTTGCCTCCGACTGGACGAAATTAAACTTTTGCCAATCAGCGTAATAGTATTCCCACTGCTGGACGGGAGTATCTCGTTTCCTATCTCGCCTATCCACATCCAAAGCCTTCTCACTAAATCGAGAAACTATTTTGTAGAAGTTATTTTGGCTCATTTCCAGCGACTTCTCGTAGAAATCCCGATCGGCGCTCTTGAAAGCGAACCAGTTGAAAGACACGGAGTTCACCACGTTACCTTTGAAGACGACGTACAAGTCATGAACTCCGGTGACACGATTAATATCCACCGATATGGTTTTCCATGTTTTTGAACCTCCAGTATTTTCCACTACTAACAGAGCTAGAATATTATGGGAGCCATTCAGTTCGTCCACTTTAACTTCGACTAAGCCCGTGGCTTTCGACGTGACCCTGTAAGTTAAAGAAAGCGCCCCCGATCCAAAATCTATATTCTTGTAAAGAAGATACGCTCCGTGGTCGGTGGATGTAACAGAGCTGCCGCAACCGCTAGTGTCGTTACAGTTTTCAATAACGACCGACTTGGCATCCGCGTAGCTTTCGGCCTCGATCCTTTCAAAGGCCGACTTCGGTTTGGGTTGATCACTTCCTTTCCAAACGAATGTGGCGGCCCCGTACGGAGGAAGCGAGTAGGCGAAGAAACGGCCTCCCCACTGCGCTTTAAAATTGATCGGGAATTCCTTCAAATTGTTGTAGACCAGAAGAACGTTTTCACCATCAGCATTTTTGAAGGCTACGCTTTCTATGGTGTAGGAAGTAGATGTGGTCGACTGGATTCTTTTGGCCCCTTTGCGAATGAATTTGGACAAGTGTCCGTACGCGTAATAAGCCGCGTTATACCTTAGCCTGTTGGTTTTTGTATCTAAAGTGACCATTCCCAGACAATTGGAGCAACCGCCGTTCCGCGGACCGTGGTTTCCATCCAACACCAAATTGAACTTCATGACTGTTCTGGCGAAGTTGCGGAAAGCTCCTATCACTTCCCGATTCATGGCTCGCCGGAACAGAATTTCGAATAATTCCTTGTTCGTCACTTCATCACCTTCGTCGGTACATTCAGCCAGATAGAGGTCAACGTCCGGAAAATCTTCGTGAAATTTGGTTTGATCCTGAGGAGTTCCTCGGTAACAATGGAATGCGATCCCTGACACCGCTCGCTTGGCCTCTTCGTTCTTGAGAACTGTCGAGCCGTAGGTTTCCAACGAGTCCCAATTGTTGCTGGAAGCGATTATTTTAGTTCCAAGAGCGTACTTGTTAAAAACTTTCTTCAGTGTCTGGGCAATAAAGTATCCTTGTTCTTCGGCGTCCATCCACATGGAAGGGTAAGAATTAGAGCGGTATTGAGGTTCGTTCTGAACAATCAACGCGTGAATCGGCACGCTAGCTTTCTTGTACTCTATTATGAATTTGGTGAAGTAGGTTCCCAAATTGTTAAACTGATTAACTTTCAATTCCCCCCCTATCAACGAATTTTCGGTCTTCATCCACGCTGGTGGACTCCAGCTCTTAGCCAACACGATAATATCCTTATTGAGAGCTCGTATGGAACTTATCAAGGGTAAAAGGTACTCTTTGTCCAAATCGATATCGAAATCATCCACAGCGCAACAAGTTTCATCGTACGTTCGATTCGAAAGCGAGAAAGAAGAAGGTCCGATGGCGATTTGTACAGCGTCCAAGCCGATTCCTTCTTGACGATCGAAGAGAGACGTCAGTAGCTTTCGTCTCGCGCCCGGTTTCATCTTCTTCGAAATCAGCCAGGCGGAAGAATCGGATAATGTGGCTCCCAATCCATCGATCTCTTGGTAGGTTACCGAGTCGTCGATATCCAGGGTGTGTTCCGAAGTGCTACTATCCGACGCCTCCCAACTCAAGCCCGCTTGACGCGTCAAGAGATTAGTCTTATCCAAGGATGTGCTTAACCAAACCTTGACCTCTTCTTCTTCTTCACAGCGGCAGAGGAAAGCCACGGAAAGATAAATTAAGACCGATATTGGTCCAAACATCTTAGCGACTAAAATCGTTTGGTGAGAAAAATGATGTCCTACAATTGTAATTGAAAGGAAATCGATTCTATTGAAGTGTTGAACGTCGTTACTAAACTAGCGATACGAGCGGTTTTTCTTCGAATTACACGCGGCAAATCTTCAATAAGCCTTTGCGACGCTCGACTAGAACGTAAATAGGTTACATTCCATTCCCGTTTTAAAATATTTGCGATTTGACGCGAGCTTATATAGAACCGCCCGAACTCTCTGGATATTTTTAAGAAAATAACTAATAAAAGAGACGCGAAACAATAATGTCAATCGCGCACTGAACACCCGGCTTTTGGCGTGCAAGATGCAATATTGATATATTTCCTTCTTTCCCGTGGAATAACAAAACGAACTGGTTGTCCTTGGAAATGTTTGAGAAACAAGCGCTTTCACCTCGAAAAATTCGGCAGGAATCGCTCGCTCCAATCGGAAAGAAGCTTTTGGCTAAGACCTGTTTAAATACCTGTTGCGCCATTCAATGAAATTTGTTTTTCACGGATACGTTTCGCGGAATTATTTTTTCCTCATTACGTGTTCGATTTTTTTCGTGTGTATTTATTTATTTAATTCGTTATTGATTAAAAACTCAACAATTAATTAGTACGCGGAAAACTTTATTTGATGGCTTTAATAATTTAGGTATTTTGAGTCTTTTAGCTCGAACGTAAAAAAGTTTTGTTTTTGATTATGAAATCTGAATACCCGAAAACTGAATTCCAGGACACGATTGTAAATTTTAATATATAAATAAATCTTGTACTTTCGACTCGCGCAGAAAGTTGGGATCACTCTTTCGATAAAATTAGAGACATTGTTAATTTTCCGGAAAAATATAAAATTGAAACAAATTACTTTTTAAGGGATTTTAATGTTTTTAACGTTTTATCGATATAAAATGTCAAATAACAGTAAACATACTACAAAACATTAATAGTGTAACATTGTTAATCAGTTTAAACTAGTCTAGAGGTTTAGTTTTACTTTTAGATTCGAAAAATGAGGCGAAAATTCCGCTTTATTTAAATTTGCAAACAATATTTGACCAAGAATGTATTTATTTATTATTAGGAAGAATGATTATGTTGCGACAATCGCCGGGCACGTTGAACGCCTTTCCCCCGTCTCGCGCGGGGAAAGACAAAACGTCACCGGCGTTTGATTTCCATCGCGTTAGGTGACGTAAATTTTAAGCAGCCAATGAAATACCGGGACTATTCGTTTTATTTTAAGCGGAGGAGCGTACTGGGGGGACCAACGGGTGGATTGAGAGAAAGGCTAAAGTAAAAACATAGACATTCTCCCTAGGTATAAATAAATACATTCTTGATTTGACTAATTATGGAATGAAAACTTTTTTTGTTTTTTTTTCGGAAAAATACGGAATATTTTCCGGAAAAACGGCCTCGATCTACAAAACTAGATAAAATAATAATTATAACGTTTAAAAAAGAAAGAAAACAATTAACATTAATATCAATTCCAAAAGATAATTCCTAGGCTAAATATAAACTCATAAGAGTATCAGCTATTGGTACTCCTACAGATAAAATTGTACTTCAGGTTCAGTAATTGAAAAATTCCCTCCCGATAGCACGAGGTAATGACACTCCCCCGACTTACCCATCTTGGTAAATAAAATAATCTATAAAATATTAACCATTCAACAAAGGGAGTTACGCGTATAACCATAAGTCTATAATAATGTTACATAAGTTTGTCACTTTGGGGAATATTTTACTGAGTAACGTTGTGACGTCATCACAAGAAGAAAATCTCCCCCTAGCGAGGCGCTGTCAAAGGTTACGTGTGACCCGTTAGCAAGCGGAAGCAAAACGGCGACGAAACCCGTAATGCAGTCTGTCTTGTGAATAGCTCTCAGTAAAACATTTGCATGTGGAAATTTGGAAGTGTCACACTTGTGTAATAATATTATACACTTATGGTATAACCAAACAATAATAAACGATAAAGACTTGTTTTCACTAGTGCAAAAACGCAATGACGACGAGCGTCGACGTAACAAATCCCCGTAACAGAATAGTTTCCATTAGTGTGCGTCATAATGTAAATGTTTTAGCTCGTGTAAAAACCTTTCGACGTCCCAAGTCGAGTGAGGCGTCGTTAAGCGCGCTAGTGGAAACCAAGGTTTAAGCTTAGTTTCCACTAGCGCGCGTAATGATGTATTTTGCCTAACGCGCTTGAAAAAGTTTGTACGTCCCAAAGTTGAGTAACGCGTGCTAATGAAAACTAAGCCGTAAGCTTGATTTCCACTATAGGTGTGCCATCTAGAAGCAACAAACACAAGGAGAGCGCAGCTAGCCTTTAAACACGCTAACGCAGTGTTGTGTACAAATTTCATTGGACGAACCTTTACGCTGAACGTTTTACGGAAAGAGGGAAGACAATTTCCGACGGCAGCAGGCGCTAAAGCGTCTAACCCATGAAAAATGTACACAAGAAAATGCACGACTTTTGACGGGTTGCGTTCTCCTTGTGTGGGGTGCTGTGTTTGTTGCTCCTATGTGTCATATTGTATGTTCCTTTATGCGCGTTAAAACGGTTGTACGTAACGTACGTTCCAAAGGGGAATGATTCTTTATTACGCGCGCTAGTGGAAACCAAGGCTTAAGCCTAAATCTTATAAAAATACATTATGTTTATGAAGCGTCGAAAACCAAGCATAATAAATTTTTTTGTGACGAAGCTCGTGGTCGCGGAGTTTTTGCCCTAGTGATAATTAACCCTTAAGCTTAGTTTCCATTTCCACTAGGGGGCATAATAATTTTTTATTTTCTTTCCACTAGCGCGTCATAACGTACAGTATCGTATGTAGGAATCCTGGCTTCAGCTTTTTTGGGCTCATCAACCCCTTAACATCGGCCTTCCCTGCATGAGCCCCTGCTGGTCCCCGCTTGTGGTGGGCCCCTAGTCTACAGCCTAGTCAGCTTTATGGATAATGTGGTACCATATGTAACATAATTACTCATAAATATGCCACTGTACCTTTATTCCATTCAAAAATCTTCACTAACGGTTTGTTTCACCACGAACCAGTAAAAAGGTGGACTACGTTAGATTTTAACCTTTTTATTCATCCTAGTAATTTTGGGAGTCACACTATTGGCTAGTAACATATTTATTTAAGCCAATGGAAAACCTCTAAATTGAGAAGGATTTTTTGGCGTCGCTCGGTTTGTGCGGATGAAGTTAAATTATGAGTAATTTAGAAAAATAAAAGGTTGGGGAAAATGACCAATAAGTGATCGCTTTCCGAAAATGGAACAAGTCGTCGAAGTGGGATATTCCACCAGCGTTATTAAAACCCATATCAAGCCTAGAAGAGTTAGGCCTAGGCTCAAAAGAATCTGCACAGACTCCAACCTTGTAGATGCGCCAGAAAAGCTCAACTGGAATTTCAACTATTTTTTCTAATAAACCTGCTTCTTTTAATTGACAATGCAAATTTATTTTAGAACGTGAGTCTCAGAGAACTTCATTAATTTGCAAATTAATTACATTAACAGAACTTGACACTATATTGTAGTTAATTTTAGCTCCTAAGCCTTGGTTGTTCAAACCGGTTTGTTTACTAAAATAATGGCCGTCGGTTTATCAGACGTAGAGTTAATTGGGCGACGGCATTATCGGCATTTGAGATTCGATGACGTCAAATATGACATCAGATATGACGTCAAATATTACGTAGGGTACGGATGACGCAATATCTGTGAAACAAACCGTTAGTGAAGAAATAGAGCTAGTGGCATACTTATGAGTAATTATGTTACATATGGTGGTACTGATAACGTATTTTTGCTTTGGGCTGGTTTTAATAATAATATTAATCAGGTAGGCTAAAATCCCAGGTATCCCCTTAGGCCTAAGTCGTCATTAATTCAGGTGCACGGGTTATAATAGGATGGGCCAAACCGCCACGATGGTGAGCGTTTTATTTATTTATTTTTCAAAATTTTCGCCGATCTCAGCGCCGCCTGTACGCAAGGAGTAATAGTTTTCGGAAATTCGGTTCTTTTTATTTCGTTTGTTTACATTATGTTTTTAGGGCTAATACAAACGAAGAAGAAACCACGTTAAAACTAAATTTAACTATTAGGTGGTTTCTTGGGTATTAGCCTAGCTGATTATTATTATTATTATTATTATTATTATATAAATAATTATTTCGTTTAAAGGGGAACGGTCAAGCTTTAACCAGTTAGATAGCCCTATAGCCCATTAAAAACAAAAATAGTGAAAACCGCATCAAAAAATATTTAGTGGTTAATTTTTAATAAAGTAAAGAAATTTCGGTAAATCGAAAAGGGCGTGTCCGCCGCGACACCTGGTGAGAAGTCGGTGAGACAGAAAAACAACGTTAATCTTTTGATACGGAAATAAGGCCATATTTGGAAAAGCTTGGCCGTTATTAATTAGGTCTTATTGAAATTTATGTTGAACTTTAAGCAACTTGCGATTTAAACCTTTCTGGTCTTATATTGTTATATAATATAATAATATTATATATAATTACAATTTAATATTAATTTATATTTATTTTTATTGTTTACTTACATTGGGAAGATGTGGCATTAGCATGTCGAGCCTTCTTTGTAGCAGTATCACCGTACAGTTTTAGTGACATAAATTCTGTAATGAATTTGTTATAATTTCAAGGATAACCCCTCTATAAATGTTAATATAATACCGGAGATCAAGGGTGATTAATTCTAACTAGTTTCTGTTATTTTTACTTGAGCTTCTAATATCATCATGATTATTGCCTTTTAAAAACACGTGTAATTTATCTATACCAGAAGTTCATAATAAATCCCTTCGGGGGAAGTATTCCACTTCAGATTATTCATGATAGAACATTCCGCGGCATTTACGGGCTCTACTTAAACGTGGCGGAATACAAACGCATCCTACTCGCGAATGGTGATAATCCTACACCATACGTGTGTTCGCCGCCCGTCGTCTGAGGTCGGTATACGTAAAGATGTTTCAAATAACGCGTCTTGGATATAATTGTATTGACAGTAAAATAAACTTAAATCATATACACTTCAAAATTATTTCCTATTTATTATAAATTGGCTTGAACTTCAGCATGACCATAATAATATCATCTATTTTTTTCTTTAAAAGTTGCATCTGTAATGATTAAAATTTTCATAGCCTTCAAAAACAGCTTTGTCATGATTATATCTTCATAGTATATTTTAATGAAAAACATTATTTAAAGCCTTCACAATGTTATAAAATTAGCTTACCATTTATGTGTTCAACATTTTCCCAACAAAATAACACTCCAACTATTCGCTACCTGAGAGGAAGGTACGTGTCTTTTGGAAAATATTTCAAGAATACTTAAATGTTTAGTTATTGACTTCATGTAATATATAATATTTATATTATTTTAATTAACATTTTAAAATATATATCACTATTAGATTATTATTGTCAATATTCTGGATACATAACAGAAACAGGTCTGCTTGTTTCTAAACAAGACTTTGTCTCAGGTTGTGCAATATTGTTAATTTCTTTTCCTTCAGTTGATGTTAATTTTTTGAAACAGTCTTCAACAATAACATTTATTTCCGAAACAATAAATTTATAGCATTTTTTAATGAAAATCAGTTAAAATTAGTAATATATTACAGGCAGCCAAAGCTAAAAAAATTACATACTTTATCCTCAAGACTGCAGGCTGTAACCCTTCAGGTTCATTTTCCCCCGCATACTTACATTTTTTTTTATTTCTGTGTGTTTTATTTACTTTTGTTATTACATTTTCCCCGCACTCTTGACCCTCTATATTAACAGTTATTGTTAGGCATTCTTTAAGCCCCCTACATCAAATATCTTAGAATTTTGAGCTCTATTTAATAAAACTAATTCCAGTGTTAAATATAATTGAAATTATTGTTAAACTAAAAACCTAAACAACTTTTGAACGCTACATACAAATTAAATATAGTTTATAAATCTTATATAACTTAATCAACCCCCGCTTTAAAATATAAAATTAAGATAATTAATTAAACAGTGTACCTAATATAAATTATAAACTAAATCCCTGCCTTCAGCAATGTTAAAATTAAGAGCCTCGAATTATCGAAATAATTGGCTTATTTTTTCTCGTTTTATTACCATGGTACAATACTTTCCGAGCCGTCCCCACCCGAGTTTTTCTCAGAAATTTTCCGAACTAAACCAGTAATGTCCCCTCAACTCACAGCGATCCCATAGAACCAGTGTCATGTTAGCGGGTCTTTAGCCCACTACCAGATAACCCGGATCCTACAAAAAGCGCACGTTTTCCGAGGCCAGGTCATAGGTCGAAAGTGGGCCTGAACATTTTCGCTTGACGACAAAATAAAGATAACCTTATGCTTTCCTGGTACCTTCTTCCCCACAAACACTGAGACCCCCGCAATCACGCGGAACCAACCCCAAGGGACCTTTCGCGGGTCAGACAACGTCATACGTCCCATGACAGGACACGAGTCTTAGGTGCACCAATGACCCAAATAAAATGGGAGGTCACCAATTGCTTTTTATTGTCAACTCCACCCTAAAATCCCCAAAAAAGGGAGAATTCTGATTCTGGAGAGAACTCAACTTGTACCAGGAAGGAAGTCCGCCTTGAGTACCCGGATAACTCTGTTTCTCGTGCGAGAGAAAGACCATGTCGAGATAAATATAAAATAATGTGCGATGAAGTCGCTCTTAGATATTAATTAACCCTCAATGCAACCCTCATGACCAAAACAACACTCACCGACTGCCTAGATGACCTACATCCAGGACATTCCAACCGGAAGAGCCAAGGACGTATATAACTCGATTCCTTTCTTACGAAAGGAGCGCAACATTAACATTACCCTTTTCCAATACAAATATTAAATTTTGCAAAACAATATCAATTTTGTTCTTTGTTTTATTATCATTTTATCGCAAATGTATTAAAAAACTTTGATACACGTGCGGAAATGTCATTGTCACTCGTACGTGCTTGGGAAGAGCATAAGCCGAGTAGTAATGAATTCGGGAAGCGTAATGCCCTCAACACCCTCGAATCACCTGTTGATCACCCAAAATCTAGACGTTCCGAGGGAAGAAAACCAGATGACCGAGACCGAATCCCTAGCCTAGCCGGACATTTCAGACCGAAACCCGAAGTACCTACGCCCCCTTCAGCTTGTGAAGTAAAATAATATAGGAGGGACCCGCAATCCGGCCGCCAAACCGTAGACCTTTTTCGTTCGCGCTGTGCCCTCGTTGTTATCATTTTTTTTGAGTTAATATTGCCATTGTTTTATTGTAGTATCTTAATTATAGTGTTTATTATTATTTAGTGTAAGCGTATATTTATTTCTATCCCCTCCGTCCTTTGAGTCCAAGAAGATGCCTGAGAGTAGGGATACCGGAACCGATCCCATAGAAAATAGTAAGAGATAGTTTCATTAAGAAATATATGGTCAAAGAGTGTATATTTTCCTGTTTTAATTCCCCCTCTTATGTTGGAAAAAGCTAAAAGAACCATAGTAGAGGTGGCCTAACCATCACTAGAAGCAAAGCAAGATTATCCCCTCAGTTCCCCCCGAATTTTGTTCATTTTTGTATTTTAGTGTTTTTATAAAATTAAGTGTGAAATAAAGATTTTGTGATTGATTAGCGACAAAAGGTTTCCATTCTGAATTCGAATCTCCCCCATTTTTCTTTTCCCCGTATGTAACCCCCTCTCTCAGATTTAATTCATCAATAAATCTGGATAATCCTTTAACCTTTTCGAAAGAACGCGAGATACGATAAATAAATGGCGATAAAACAATCATTTTAAATACAAATAACGTATAGATTGACGAGAAAACAAGTACTCAGCGTCAAAAGAAGGGGGGGGGGGCGTCTTATCTAAAACAAATGTCGAAAACGTTGATGTTTCACGCCCGCTTTCTAAATCAAACCAAATATTAAATTTAGCGCTAATGATTTTCTATGTGGTCTTAAGATTATTTTGGTTAGACCAGAAGTACAGTAGATAAGTATACAACTAATCTCATACCCTTGATATACGTAGGTTTACGTCGATTTTCCATAGGGCCGTTGCGGAAGAAAAAATAGAGGGTGTGAAAATATTTAACTTATTAATAGACGCTTAAATAAAATCGGTTCAGTTATGTGCCTAGTAATACAGATTACAGAGAGCCAGGACATATTTGTATAAGCGAGAAATTTTCATGGTATAATTTATCGAACACGTTTCGAGCCGAGGTCGTGTAATAGCTATAGGAGCAACAAACACAGCACCCCACACAAGGAGAACGCAACCCGTCAAAAGTCGTAAATTTTCTCGCGTACAATTTTCATTGGTTAGAGGTTTTAGCGCCTGCTGCCGTCGGAAGGGGAAAATACGGAAATTGTCTTTCCCCCCGCCCGTAAAACGTGCAGCGTAAAGGCTTATCCAATGGAATTTTTACACAACACTACCCTAGCGTGTTTAAAGGCTAGCTGCGTTCTCCTTGCGTTTGTTGCTCCTAGGTAATAGTAAGTTTCTAAAACTATTACATCGACAAAGTATGTTTTATAAATAAATTCGAGTCGAGCCTGCGAAGTCTAGCGGGATACTTCTGTCGAGAGAGCTATATTATAAGCTTCGGTTTACAAAAAAAAATATCTCGAAACATGCAAATACGAAATATAATGGCTCGACATATGGATCGTTATCGGCGTTTGCAGCGAGCGATAGGCGGAGATGGCAAAACCATTAAACCCAGGAAAGGAATTCGAAGCTCTAGCTATAGACTGAAGCGAATATTAGATAGTAAGGCTAAGGCGTACGCTTACGATGATAAAAGGGGTAGCGTGGCATGGTTGTCAAAGTGATAATCAGGATTCCCCCACACTGTCCAATAGAAACCGAGGTATCTCGACTCGGCGAACCTAGAATTGTAAGACGCGTTCTCTACGGAAGACCGTCATCAGACACCCAACATCTAGTCACAGACGTCGTCGTATAATGGTACGTATTTCGTTGAAGCCGCTCTAAAAGTACCATTTTAACTGACCGATTTTGTCGACGCAGAATTTTCTAGTAGCCTTACACATCGGCCTGCTGATCATTCGAATCGACGGCTGCAAGTCGAAAGCCGTGTATGGCGTCAGCGAGATGTACAACTACTATTTAGACGGTAATTCGACGACCAAGCGATGGTCGGATGACACGAGCGAGTCCAAGCCGGATGACACGAGCCAGTCGACTTTAATCGACAGTTCAAATTGGTGGACCAAAGCCGATATTCCACCGGATGATTTATGTTCGATTCCTAGCTTCAATTTGGCAGCGAACGGTTCTGTCTGCGAATGCAATCAAGAACAAAAGGAAAATAATAAATCCAAAGTGATTTTGGAATGCAGAAATTATAATTTGGGAGAAGAAGGTCTGGCGGTTACAAATACGACTACAGATTCGGAATCTTATCAGCCATTACTAGACAAACTGACTGAATTCAAGATGGACGGTCTAACCTTCAGTCAAGTGCACGAAGTTCTAAAAGACGTAGAGAAAGCGCCACATCTGACGGCAATGGAAATAATTAATGTGAAAGGAAAGGAGAGTAACTCCGATGAAATATTATTTCGTTTTCCGAATTTACGGACGTTGGCGTTGAGGGATTCCGAGATTGAATATATAGCGAACGCGTCGTTAGCGAATTTAACCAAATTAGAAGTACTCGACTTCAGTAATATAGAAATAAAAGAATTACCCGACGTAAGTAATCTTAAGAAATTAATATCCATGTACGTTCGGTTCAATCAAATCGAATCACTGCGAGGAACATTGCCTACGCGTAATTTGAAACTGTTTGATGGAGCAACAAACAAGATCAAAAGAGTTTCGGACACGTTTTTCAAATATTGCGAGAAACTGACCAAAATCGAATTGGATAACAACCAAATTGCGGATGTGGCGTCTGTGATTTTCCCCGGGAATACTAAGTACCTCTCACTATCTCACAACAAGCTAAGGAGTATCGGAACCAGTTTGAATTCCAACTCCAGTTTCAATTCGTTATTATTACAATACAACGAGCTCACGGAAATACCGGAAAACTGTTTTCCCGAGTCGTTAACCGAGCTGGACCTCAGTAACAACAAAGAAGTCATCCGAAGTTTTCCGAAAAGCTCCTTCGCCGGGAAACCACCGGCCATATTCAAGCTATCCAGTAAGCGCGTTCGTACTTTACAATTGATTTAACGAATAACATCAATTTAAATTATTTACAGATAACAAGTTCATTTGTTCCTGTCACCTACAATGGCTTAAAGACATTATTTACACAAATAAATCGAATTTTCAAAACCTTACGTGCCAAGATGACGTACCCTTTGAAAACTTTGAATTTTGTCCAACTACAACGGTAACGAGTACTACGTGGACGATGTCAAATACAACATCCGAAACGATGTGGCGCAATTTTACAACTTCGATAAACGAGACATCCTCAACAACCACTAGTCAAACGCCACTACCCACTATATCCACGGGAAAACCTTCCCTAAACACTAGTGAATATCCGACAACGACCCCGGATACATCGGGTTCCAACGCCTCGACTTTGGTAAGCGAATCGCTGACCAGCCCCATTACAACGGAAATACCTTCAAAATTATACGATCACTTGCTGAATATTCTGAATTTGAGCGTTGTTCTCGAAGAGTCTCTAATGGAAAACGAAACTACGGCTAACGACAGTGTAGTCACTTTAACGTGGAACGCCCAAAAGACGGCCAGACGATGGCGGAATATTGTAATTAAACACAAAGACGTAAACGAGACTAGCTACACCGAGGTAGTGGTCGATTCTTCGGAGGGGTCTTATTCGTACGCGGTTCCCCAAGGTTCTGACGTACGCGTCAATTGCCTCGACATAGGATCGGATATTCCGTACCACATTCTCGACGGGAACTGTTTCGTGTCCTCGAGGGCGAGCGCGCCTGGTCGGCCACCGGTGAAAGAGGCGATTACGGAGCTGATTGATACCCAGTCTATTTACATCGGCGTAGCTGCCTTTGTCTCCGTCATTATAGTCGGAGCCCTTCTGTCCTACCAAATAAGGGAGCGAGTCAAAGAAAAACCACCAATATTTTACCCAGTTCCCAGATCGCTCAGAGGTCCTCCGGCTGTTCCCAGACGGACGTCGGCTCAAAGTGGCGATACTTACATCAGCGTGCAAAAGCTTCCGTCCGGAAATTTCTTCGTGATTAACGGCAAGCAAAGCACCGCCATTCCTAGAGTAGGCCGAAAGTCGTCTTACGCCAATCTCAGAAAGTTTTATACGCGCCTAGACGGTGGCACTCTGGATAGTAACGGGTATTTACGCATCACCGACGGTAGCATACACCTCTACGAGTCGATCGGGCCCGGAAAGTTTTTCCCCGAATCTCTCCGTTCGGGGAATATTAGTATGAAGTCGCTCCCTCCCCGGAATCTCGTTCACAAGTTACAGTCCTTCAGGGCAATTTCTAATAAGTCGCTTCCTGGCCAGAAATGTAATAGAATCCGCGCTAGCTTGAACGAATTACAAAGGGAATTTTGCGTAAGAGAGTTCTTTCAAAAATTAGGAGTTACGGTGCGAAGACGTAAAAACCGGGGATTGAATCTACAAAAGGATCTTGAAAAATCATTGAATACTTCTGGTGTACGAGAGAGAGAATACTCGTAGGTAACTTTTTAGCGAAGGACTAGAGACTATCCTGAAAAGTATTTATACATCCACTGGTTGAGTGGAATAAGTGGATGTAGCTAAATGTGATAAATTTAACTAACAAGGAGACATCCCGAAGTGTAACCCACCGATTTTGTTCAAACTCGGGGGATTGGTAGATTTTCGTGTATCATGAAAAATCCTAAATGGAATTTATTCAATGGGCAACCGTTTTGCCATGGCAAAGAAAAATGTTTTTGACAACACAAAATATTAAATTTTCCCATTGAAAATAACATGGGATTTTGACCTCAAATTGATCAAAAGTTGATCAATTTTGATGTTTTTTTTTTGTCAATTTTTATCTATTTTTTCTATTTTTGGCATTTTCGAAATTTTTAAATTTGTTAAAATATTTCACAGGGGGGGTCCTAGGAATCGGTCAGAATCCCATGTTATTTTCAATGGGAAAATTTCCATTTGTTGTTGTCAAAAACATTTTTCGTTGCCATGGCAAAACGGTTGCCCATTGAATAAATTCCCTTTAGGATTTTTCAAGTTACATGAAGGTCTACCAATCCCCCGAGTTTGAACAAAATCGGTGGGTTACACTTCGGGATGTCTCCTTGTAAGCGGTATTCTAAAACAGCTTAAAAAATTCCGACGTTGAAGAAAGCAATAATTTATTTAAAGAGTTAATGCATAAATTAAATATTTAAGGAATCATATTTAATACGCTTTGAAAAATGTCTTATATTAAAATTGGCGAATGTATTGAGATATATTTATACAAATAAAAAACTTTCTCATAAACGTTCACTTTGTACGGTATCGTTTTCGGTATCACGCGTTTCGTAAAACGACACGTGTCTGGTAATCGAATTGGAAAAGCCCGGTATCACGCGTTTCGTAAAACGACACGTGTCTGGTAATTGAATTGGAAAAGCCCGGTACCACCGTGGAAGTATAACTCGACAAGCTGGATCTGTACTGGATCGACTCGTAATCCGGTTCTTCCGAGAAAGAATCCAAGGTAGTATTTAGCGCTTTGGCCAAGTGAGTTTTTTGAATAGAAGGCAGAGATAGACTCCTTAGATTCTTGGCGGCTGTTTCTTGTTGCGGTCGCATTCCCCGCTGTACGTTTTCATTCTTCACAAACCGAGATTTCTTACGATTGGCTTGGATAATCGGATCCTGGATTGTGATGTACGATGCCGCTCCCAAGCTAGAGTTCCTATCGTTCGGAATGGGTAGCGTCCAGTCTGGCCGCAGTGGGATTTCGGGGTAGGTTTCCTTCCTTCGTTCTTTACTGACGAAAACGTTCGCTACGAAACCCAAAATGGAACCCGACAAGAATGCTAAAACGCCTACGATTACGACGAAAAGAGGTTGTTTGATAAAAGGGGAATTAACCGAATGACTAAGGGTTATCCCGACGAAACAATTGTTATCTATCAACCTGTCTCCGCCGTTTCTTCCCAAGTGGACGCATACGACGTACTGGGTTCCCTCTCGTAGATTATAAATGTACTTGGAGTTTGATTCGGATAACATTCTGACGTAACTAGCGTTTTCGAGAGCCGGATTCAATTCCCTGAATTCCACCAGAAAGATATGACGATCTTCGAGAGCCGATGGACTCTTCCAGGTGACGTTAGCACCGTCAACGTCGAACGTGACACCGACTCGTACTTGATGAGCGAATAGATTCGCGTCGAAATCGTCTCGGGTCATTAGAGAAGATCGAACGCAAAGTAGCGTACTGAAAAAGGAGATTATCGCGAACTGGAAGTCCTGGAGAAAACGTTAATGGTATTGAAGTATCGTTGGGACTTCGTCGAACTTTGTTTAAACAATTCTGAAAACTTACCATTTCAGCCGTGATATAGTTAGAACGTTATTTAGGAAGACTAATGATCGAGAAACAAAGGCCTAACTCGGATCTCGGAATACGAAATTCAATAATTTCCAATCGTAACACGTACGCGTTTGTACTAAGGGGCAGCCCAATAGCATTGCCGAGCTGGACTGTAAAACAGGAGACACGATTTGGAATTATCTGTCTCTCTCTCTTTTGGAAAGCGTCGAAGCGATTGTTTGCGCTCCAATCGTTTGAAAATGATGCGATAATGACGCTTCTAATCTTCGGCAAGCGAAGGGCGGCGCAAATCGAAATATTTCATTAAGCAATCAGTCTGTCTTTGTTAGCGGCGGAATTCAAGCCGGGTGAAAAAAAAAGGCCGAAACATACATAAATCGTCTCTAATTAACGGTATTTCCATATTAATTACCAAAGCGAATACGCATTAAACGAGACATTGATTCTTTGTATATCAGTCAATATTGAAACTAATTTAAAGCCCCGTATCAGATAATATTATCGTCAGAGATTTTCATTGTTAGCGCGCGTTATTAGTCATGGATTTCAATATTTTATCAACAAGACTGCCATTCGCTGATACTTGGTTAGACGTCAACAAACCTTTAGGAATGATATATAAAAGTTAAAAATGGTATAAGGTAAACATTAACAGCACAATAATTAGTTATTTTTATTATGATATGTATTTACAAAATGTATTTATATATATATATAGTTTTGTTTGGGGGGGGGGGGAGAATACTCCTGTAGTTTGTATACGCAAAAATTCATAGAAGAAAAAACTTGTTTCTTTTATCGTTCGAATTAAACAACGAGATTTAACCATAGGACAACGAAGAGTGTACAAAGAGAGTAGTACAAGCCAGAGAAATGGACAATAATAACCAGTCTTTGGATCTGCGAGTGTTCTCCGAAGAGAAAGACGGGCAAGGTTCGTGGGTGTCGGCGAATTCGCTGACGGACAAGTATTTGAATTTGGTGGGCGAGTGGCACCTTGTCTCCTTTGGAAGGTTCAGGACCTCGGCGCCCTTATCCAACATCCAATTCCGGAGCCAGACCATCTTACAGTCGCAGTGAAATGGGTTAGCTGACGGGGATAAGGCAAAATTGATCAGGAAAAACTCAAATCTAACGAACGCGACCAAAATTCCGCGTACGTCATTGAAGTCGTCAACTTTTAAGGCAAACGAATACAAAGGATAGTAATTGAATTCCTACCGTGAAGATCTAGAACCTGAAGAGTATCAACGACGGGGTTAAACGTGTCGTACGGAGCGCTCAACATCAAGTTTTCTTGCAAGTACATCCACTCGACTGAATTTAAATTATCCAGCGCACCCTGCTCGATGATTGTAATGCTATTTCCAGAAAACCAAATTAAAATCGATCCAAATCGACAATATTCAGGGTAAAGACGCGCCTGTTTTTCTGAAGGTAAATGAATTTGAGGCTCTCGCCGTACGGTCTAAAAGCGTGTTCAGGCACTTGGGAGATGTTGTTTCCTCTCAAATCCAGCTGTCGCAGTTTAGTAAGGTTAGTTAGCGCCAAAGTGGGCACTTCGTGAAGACGATTGTCCCCCAGTTTCAGCCATTCTAAAGTACCTGATTTTTAGGGGGAAATGAATTTAGGTTAAAAGAACCATTTGAAAGAAAGCACTCGGCAACAAACCTTCGATTCCCTCGAAAACGTGAGGGTCAATAAAATTGATTTGATTTCCCTCCAGGTCCAACGAGCTGAGGACGCGAAGATTGGAGAACGATCTGGCCGGCAGACGTTGCAGCTGGTTGGTGGCCATGTTCAAGACGTCCAAGCCTTCGCCCATTCCTTTGAACTCCTCCGACAGCACGGCCCCGATGTTGTTCTCCTGAAGTTGTAAACGAGCCAGCGTCGTCAAGTTGCGCAACGATTGCGATGGAACGGACGTCAGTTGGTTACCCCCTTCGTACCACCAAATAATCATTAATTTCTTTCCTCTAAATACTCAAGTTTAGAAACGTTACTCGTGCAAAAAGACAAACCAAATATTTTGGGATCTTACAGTGACAAAATAAAAAATATTTATTGTTTTTTTTCTTCCGAAATAAATCATAAAGTCGATATTTTGTACCTTAAACGCAACTATGGTCAAATATCGCTGATCAAATCCTAGTTTACCGAGGTGTTTATTTACGGTTTGTTTTTAGTAGTTGCATTTTAAGTCGTAACTTTATATTTAAAGCGCGTAAACTTTACGGATCGAGAACTTTATAGCATTGGAAAAGGGTAGGCGTAAAAGGGTCTAATTAAATTCAATTGTTAAAAGTATAAACTAGATTTTTAAATGACAATTAAGCGGGATGTTTAACGCCTAAAACGCCGTACGTAGAAATATTAAAGACGGTATTGGCCGTCCTGAGGGGGGTTGGGGGGGGGGGGTAAACGGAGTAGAGGCGAAAAGGTGAAATGACGAAAGGTCGCACCTAGGTTAAGTCTGGTTAAATTTCCCCCGACGCCGACAAAGGCCAAATTATCGATGAACTTAATTCGATTTCCGAAGAGGCTGAGCCGCAGCAAGGAACTGAGGCCTTTGAAAGCGCTGGCTTGCAAAATCGCGATTTGATTATAGTTGAGATTCAGCGAGAGAAGCGACGAGAGAATTTCCAGCGGTTTGGTCGGCACTTGCTCCAGGGAGTTCGACGACAGATCGAGAGACTCCAGTTTATCCTCCAAGCCGTGGAAGGCGCTGTCGTCGATGCTCGAAACGTTACTCTGCAGCGCGATGACGTGACGAATGTACAGGCCGTCCAACAGGTACGACGGGAAAGTACTCAGGTTGTTGTTGCGTAGTTTCAGGTACTGGATCGTTTCCTTCATCTGTCCGAACTGCTCCAGCGCCTCGCGCAACTGCATCAAGCTGGTGTGCTCGCACGAAATGTCCAAGCCTTTATTCTTCTCCTGGCAACTGCACGGCCGGATCAGCTTGCGCGACGGGCAGCCCCGATCCGCTTCGACCGACCGCAGCAACCAGAAATCGCTGACCATCAAGAGGACGCAGGACAAGACCAGCGAATGACGAACCGCCGTCGCCGTCGCAGCGCGGGACATTTTCGGGCGTGGCTTCGATCAAGACTCGACTTTCGTCACCATCATCGCCGCTTCGAAAAATTCTGTACAACATCAAAAAAATACCATTATTTATACTAATCTACCGACTACAACGATAATCCAACGAAATTAGCTGATCGTGCAAATATAAAGCAAACGTGTATTTCCAAAATAAAAAATTAAAATAACATAAAGGTTAACTCGCTTGCCAACACCCTCCTACGCATTGTGAACTGGCCCCCTGTTTAAAGGCAAATTATAAGTCGCTTGATGACTTGGGCCTAAGATGGTGCCTTGGGTATTAGCCTAGCTGATTATTATTATTATTATTATTTGTCAAGATCTTTTTAACTGATATTTTTAAATCGAATTTAATTATAAGTTTTTTTTACGTGAAGTGGATTTAGTATTTTTTATACCATAAAGATTATGAGAAAAAAAAAATATTATTAAGGGTCCCAGACCCATAAGACTTTCCACCATTTCGTTTTTTTGCGTTACCTCTCTTAAGCCGCGCAAAGCTAAGCAGATTCGTGCTGGATAAAAGCGGATGGGATGAAAAGAAACTAACAGCTTCTCTTCGGGCCTTCTCCTCTCCCTCTCCTTCCTAATCGGATTACTGCTGGTTGAGGGTAAAAGCTTTTCTAAGTGGAAATTTTCAAGGCTGTTGTTTTTAAAAGCGCCGGTCAGGACAGAAAAGAACGTTAGACGCGAAAAGACCTTTCCAGCCACCACCGCTATATATATAAAAAAGCCAATGTCAAAGCTCTTTTCTCGAAATTAAGCTTGATATTAAGAGGCAAGGGTCAAGGTTTAAAAATAATATGACATTTAAGGCTAAACCTGAAGGAAATAAGAGTCGGTGAGTCACATATACGATTCAGAACAGTTTATAGTTTCTTTAAAGTTACTAAAATCAATCAAATTTTGTAATTTATAATTAACCGCTATCTAAATCAACTTACTGCGAATGCTGACCATGACATATAGTTTCTTTAAAGTTACTAAAATCAATCAAATTTTTTAATTTATAATTAACCGCAATCTAAATCAACTTACTGCGAATGCTGACCATGACATATAGTTTCTTTAAAGTTACTAAAATCAATCAAATTTTATAATTTATAATTAACCGCAATCTAAATCAACTTACTGCGAATGCTGACATAAACAACCTAAACTAAATAACAATCTCAAACTGAAAGGACTTTGTCTCAATAGTGAGAAATCCAAATTTATGATTTTTTCCCCAAATCGTGAGATGGCAAACCCAGCCCCAATATTCAAGGCTGGTTTTCCTCCCCGACCCACAAGCTGTGCACTAGGGGTGCAAAAGACAATTTTTATATTGACAAACTTTTTAAGAACTCTAAATCTAGTGTCCGCATTAAAGGCGCCTCGCTATGGAACAATTTGCTAATTACTTATAAATCTACCCCAAACCTCCACAGTTTTAAAAAAGAAATTTTACATTATTATGAAATTAAAGAGATAGTGCCAACTCAGATTAATTTAAAATTTTGTTCTTTGGCTTACACGTTATGATAGATTTTTAAGTCCGGAATCAGAATATATATACATATTAGCACTTTCAATTAGTATTTAGTTGAAATTTTAATGTAAAATAATGGTATTTCAATAGCCGCGTCAAAACTTTACAGATTGTTGACGTCATGAGTTTGGTCGATTTCGGCGCGCTCGAGCGGCGGGGAATTTCCAGTAGTCCTTTTCTACTATCGCGAAGAGGATTTGTAAGCGCGATTTTTGACTTTCTTCTCGCGGACCACGCGGTTCGAGATTCTCGAATCACGACTTCACGAGCCGGCTACGTGTAAAAATATTATTTTCAAAGTAGAAATTGAAGAAAAAATCGATAGCAAAGTATTGCTTATAAATTATATCATTATTTCTTATACGTAGTCATTATAACAATATTTATATTCTACGGAAAGATGCCACCGAAAGCACCGAAGACGTGGGCGCCACAGTGTATTGCGCAGTTCCTTCCTGCAGTAATTATAACAACAAATGTGGCTTATCTTTCCATTACTTTCCATCGAATGAGGGTCTTAGAGCGTGCGAAAGCGGGAAACTCGGATCAAAAGAAAGCGATGGGAGTAAAATATCCTCCTGTAATCCCCTAAAAATTCTATCTCCAGCTCGCTCTAGTAGCAACCAATAAACATCAACCTATCTATGACGTAGACAGTATGTGATAAAAAAAAAGTTACGCTATCTTTCTATTTTAAAATTTTAAATTAATCGTGAATATTTATATTTATACCAAATGTTTTATAACTATATTTTTCTTTACTATATTTTTCAATAATTGATGAAAAAACTTCATATACGTAGAAAATTCTGACACTATCTCTTTAACCTAAATTTGTAGTCTTTTCTCCCAATTTTGCTTCCATTGTTATTTAATTTAATTTAATTTATTAAATTAATTTGTATGTGTCGGACTCTTTTGTAAACAAGTATTTATACTTAAAAGATCTCCAATTAAAGCTTTATTTATTTATTAAATATAAAATGGTATTCAATAAACGCGTTGACGTTCCGCTAAAAAAAGCGAAATTCGGCGAAAATCGCGGTAGACGGCTTCCCGCTGAACATTGGTGCAATGCACGTGGAACACTTCTACAGGAGCTAGTAGGTCAAAAATAGACCAAATATTTAATTAGCTACAAGTATTGGTTTTTAGATTTACGTACGGTACCATATACACGTAAAAATATAGATTTGCCTCAAGATAATTGAAAAAACCCTAGAAACACAATTTAAATCGAGATTTGACATATCTATTTTGTACATGATAGAGAGCAGTTTTGCGAGCTCGAGGGTAGATGTGTAGTAGTGTAAACTACAAGGGGATTAATATTTTTTCGATCATCAAGTAGAAAACCCGGAAAGTCTCTCCCAAATATTATCCTTAAAAAGAGTGCAACAATGAACTTTTTCTTCGCCCACACTTGCCTATCTCTCAGTTATCTCTCCCATTTTTTTAGGTAAAACATTTCAAGGGTATATGGTCCCCCCAAACCGAACCGCGATAATGAGTTCTCCGATAAGGTACTCTTACTTCGCGACGAAAAAAAATTTAATACATGGAAAGCGGAAAACCTTCAACAATAGAGCCCTTCCGTTGAAAAGGGAATGCTCGTCCGTTAGTGGGCCTTTACCGCAACCGTTCTACGCGTAGTTGTCACCCTTCACCCCACCTTTGAGCCGAATCGTCGAGTGACGTTGGGAGAGGGGCGATATATAACGGTTCTTTTTAGTTCGCTATCAAGCCATCTGTCGCACCCTCGACCAAAAACCCAAAGACTTTCAAGTTCCTCTTCTCATCACCCGCAACCGCTCCAAACATCCACTCCCTGAGCGGCCCCCAACGGGATTTCTCGGCACTACATCACCCCTAAATATATACAAGGGAATGTGAAGGTCTGAATTACCAGAGTAATGTTCCATAGGAAGCTAGATATTTATCTACGGCGAAAACTCAAAGGAATGCGTTTTCGGGTGGGCATTGCATTTATTAGTAGTACCCTAAGTAACATAATAAAAATAAGTTTGACACTTCCTATTCACACAACGCTAAGTTCTTTAATGATAGGCTGATTTGCACATAGATCATAACGTGGCTAAGGACTGACAAAGCGTAATAAATTGTACTTTATAGAACTACCGTTAGATCAATTGTTAGCGTAAGATAAAAAAAATCACCTCTAGCTTTTGTTAAATGTGGTGGAAGAAATTTGAAATTCGTTCTTACACGCTTTAAAATATTAAACTATTGGAAAATATAAGTATTCAATTTAGAGCCTAAAAAATCGTAAAAACAGGCTTCTGGAAATAGTTGATTTTATAAAATAAAAAGTGGTCTTGCCCAACTTGTTAAAATGTTGCTTTTACGTCACAAAAAAGTCTTCCCGTAAAAGGATCCAATTTGGCAAACTGTGCATAATAGTATTTAGAGTTTTCATTTTAAATTTTCGAAATAATTTATCTTAACTGAATTTAAATAATTTTATCTTAACTGAATTTAAATAATTTATCTTAACTGAATTTAAATAATTTTATCTTAACTGAATTTAAATAATTTATCTTAACTGAATTTAAATAATTTATCTGAACTGAATTTAAATAATTTATCTTAACTGAATTTAAATAATTTATCTTAACTGAATTTAAATAATTTATCTTAACTGAATTTAAATAATTTATCTTAACTGAATTTAAATAATTTATCTTAACTGAATTTAAATAATTTATCTTAACTGAATTTAAATAATTTATCTTAACTGAATTTAAATAATTTATCTTAACTGAATTTAAATAATTTATCTTAACTGAATTTAAATAATTTATCTTAACTGAATTTAAATAATTTATCTTAACTGAATTGAAATAAAGTAGTCTTCTAAACTGTTGAAATTTTAGATTTGAATTGATACCCATGTACTACAAATTAAAATTTAGAGAGTTCAGTGACTAGCTTTCTAAACTAAATGTTGCCCAACAAACATCGTAGAGACATGGAAATATTTTAGAATTCGTAGGAAAAAGTAACTACCATAAATTTAAAAAATCAGCGCTTATTTAGAAACTAACAGTAATAAATTAAATACAATATTTTCATATTCAAAAATTCAAAAACAGCTCACGTAATTACCAAAAACCGATCTAAGTAGTTTTACTAAATTTTATATTTGTAAGACTCAGATGCTGCCATCTATGGGGTGAAATTTAAAGTATTAACAATGACAACTTTTACAAATAGCAAGTAATTTTAAACAAACTTTTGGAAAATACTGTAACGAGAATGCTAAATCTAAAATGACTACTTTTTATAAATGATTAAAATTACAATATTTATAAAAGTAAAAAAACAAAATAATAAGAATGAAATGTAATTAGTATGTTATATATTAAAACAACAAACAATTACGTATTTATAAAAATAATATATTATATTATTTAATTTATATAATATTTATGAGTAATGTTTCGTATTACTATCAAGAGATGCCGCTCTAAAACTAAAATCAAGATGGAGCCTGAAATAAGCGGAGTGTCGGAGCAATAACCGGCATGCAAATGCTCTTCCACGGATAAATTAAAAATTATTGTAATTACATAAACCGCCTACATTAAGACGCAACACCAGACGCTACCGATGAAAAATTTCAACGATATGCTAATTTTATAAATAGAAGGCTTTTCACGGCTATATTTCATGATAGATTAAAAGGTGGCGAGAGATTGAGAGGTACGAATAACGTTTAAAAATAAGCTAATCGACAAAGGCTCTAGACATTAGGGTAAAAAGAGATTTCGTGTCCGCTAGCGAGTGCCAAAGCTTAAGAGGGCCATTCAAGGAGAGAAGACGTAGAGAGGAAACGGATAGTGGAAGCCCTTAATCCGACCTGGGACCGAATGGGTCCGCGCTAATTCATTAGCTCTCCATCCTCTGCCGGCGAAGAGGAACGCTTAAGCGGTAACAAGAGAGACTTATCTCGCCGCGCCCGTAATTTCGGCAGTTCCCCACCGCGACCAGCCTGCCTCAAACTACTTCCTACCATTTCCGAAAGCCCCCGATTGCTGCGGATCAAAATGAAAGGGTTTTAAGAGCTCTTTGCCTTCGGGAAAAGGCCTGGTTACCGGACATTATCAACAAAGTAGATATACCTTTTTTTTAAGTAAAACTCAGTATTTGGCTTTCTTACGTCGCCCATTTAGATAATTTTTATTCCGTAGAAAATACAAAGGTTACGTTGCTACGGGTCAGGGTCAAAAGGAAATGGAAATACTAGGGTAGAAAAGTAGGGCTGTGTGGATTTAGACAATCGAGTCGGGTATCAATTACGAAATGTTTTTCATCGAGTATTCGAGTCGAGTAATATTGAAGTCGAGTCGAGTAATCGAGTACTTGATTAAGGAGAAATTTTCTCTTATTCGAGTCAAGTAATTCAGGAAAAACCTCGAGTAACATTTTTAACGAGTCGGGTTACCGAGTACACTTGATTAGGAGCTGTTTTTATTCGAGTAATTAGGAAATTAAATTTAAAATGAGTATAAACTAACTTTCAATGATGAAAAATATTCCTTTAAGTTAAATGAACCACAGTTTTCACAACTTTAGTAACATTATAGTGACTTGTGGGATGTAAAAGACTAGTATACTAGCCTAATTATAGTAATTAATAGTAAAATAACAATACAATATAATTTTTTTAAATTATTAATGTACCGTGTGTCCGTATATTGCTTAGGAAGTTAAGACTCCTGAGTTTTAGCGCCGGCCGACATCCGAGCTCGTGAAGTGACACTCCAAACCAAAACCAAAACTTGATAACATTATTTGTAGGTGCCGTTTATTATGTCCACCCCAAAAAGTTGTAAAAAACCCTCTTTAAACTTACGATTAGAGCAGCTTTTTCGAGTAATCGGGTACCCGACTATACAATATTTTGGTACTCGATAATCGACGAGTATTTCCCAATTACCTATTCGAAGTCGAGATCGAGTACTCGACCTCCAAAAATGCCGAGTACTCGATGATGTTCGAATACTCGCACAGCCCTATTAACATTTGTAGAAGATAATCCCAGAAAATAAAAAAAATATTAGCCATTTAATCGTTAACGAACAACTAATTTTAAAACCAATTTCTTTTCAAAATATCTTTGAATGTTTAGGCGGAAATTTTAATAGCCTTTGACGGCACTCCCAATTTAGCTAGACGTAGCTTAACCTCTCTAATAGCGAATGAATTGGGGTGTAGTCAAATTAAATTTCTGAACCTTAAAAATGCATCATTATTTATTTTAATTAAGGACCATTTTAATTTTTAAGAGCATTTTAGGAGAAATTTAATCTGTATAGTACGTAGCAGCCTAGTAGGGCGTATAGTCGAATTAAGGACGCTAATTTACCCACAACGTAACCTGGTATTTCGTAATGAAATAGTTTGAACTCACGTTATTTTGGGAGCGTAATTTTCTTTCCGGGAGAGAGGCGTATTCGGGGTGGAGTCGTCTCTACGAAGCAACACCTCGCCTTAATGAATAGATTAGGGCCAGACTGATTAGACGGGGAGCCGACCGAAAACAGGGAGAAGGCGGACGTTCGAGGACCACGCCAGAAAACTATTAACCGAAGGAATTGAGTTTCTAACAGAGCCCCCGACTTGAATTAGAAAGGCTTTTCAGTCCGTCCTAAAGGCGCCACTGTGACCAGGTGCCCTTTGCTTCTATTATGACGTTTCTAGATGAGCCGAAGAATGATTCCGGACGGCCTTTCAACTTGATTAAAGTTTCGACATTTCCACCGCAGCCAATTAGGGACTTGTTACTTTCGACATTTCGACATGGCCCTCATTATTTAGATTAAACGCGACGACAAGGTTTTGGTTGAAGGTGGTGCTAAGAACGTTAACATTTATACTATAGTGTACTAGATTATTTTGATGTAAATATTTTTTTTAAATAAGCTGATATAGTTTGCCATAAAGTCGATATCATTTTTGATATCCTAACTCTTAAAGGTAGTTCGTAATTCTTAGTGTTAATAGCTGTTGACTCGCATGCCACCCTCCTAAGCGATATAACCCGAGCAGCTGAATTAAAAGTTGCTAGCTGACTTGGGCCTAGGTAGGGTTCGTACACGACCTGGAAAACCTAGAAAAGTCAGGGTATTTGAAAATTATTACAAAAGGTCAGGGAAAAGTCAGAAAATTTGAAAATGATTCCAAAAGGCCAGGGAAAAGTCAGGGAATTTGAAAATGATTCCAAATGGTCAGGGCAAAGTCAGGGAATTTGAAAATGATTCCAAATGGTCAGGGCAAAGTCAGGGAATTTGAAAATGATTCCAAATGGTCAGGGAAAAGTCAGGGAATTTTAAGAGGTTTCTAAAAGGTCAGGGAAAAGTCAGGGAATTTGAAAATGATTCCAAAATGTCAGGGATAAGTCAGGGTATTTGAAAATTATTACAAAATGTCAGGGAAAAGACTGAAAATTTGAAAATGATTCCAAAAGGTCAGGGAAAAGTCAGTGCATTTGAAAATGATTCCAAATGGTCAGGGAAAAGTCAGGGAATTTTAAGAGGTTTCTAAAAGGTCAGGGAAAAGTCAGGGAATTTGAAAAGATTCCAAAATGTCAGGGATAAGTCAGGGAATTTGGAAATTTTTCCCAAAAGGTCAGGGAATTTTAAAAAAATCAGGCAAATAAATATTTTTTCCTCAAACCATTCATTTACTCTACAAAAATGATCAGGGAAAATTTGGCAATTTGGTCAGGGAAATCCTGGAAATGTCAGGGAATTTAATTCCGAAACTTTTGTACGAACCCTGCTAGGGTTTATTATTATTTTCTTATTATAATTGTATGGGTGGAATAAACCTGAATTCCTCGTAAGTTGAAATTGAAATAAGCCATTCTGAAAGATATTACTCGACCAGCTAAGCAACCGAAAACGATGTTTACTGATTTTACGTACAACCCGGGATTAGAAACTTAATTAGAAGATTTCTAGAGGACAATAATAGCAAATAATGGCGGAAGGAAGTACTCCTTCTCGGGTTTCGCTTCCGCTCCAAAACGCCGGCACCCGTCCGAGCGGATTTATCCACTGGCAACGCTCAGAAGCGAACCGTGTGCCTAAGCTTTTCCGCACCACTCGAGAACGAACTCTACCAGTAGAAACGCAGCCTGTACTCCCACCCCGAAGACTAAGGCTGTACTGTCGGGTGAAGCTCTTTCCGAGTCGGGTTTCCTCTCAGCCATCTTTTACAGCGCGACGGGCTGTCATTCGTGGCATCTCTTTCATATAGATGCCTAGTTATTAATGCAAATCCTGGTCCAAAGCCTTCGGGGTTACCGAGTAGGGATCCGAGCACCCCTGTCCTATTGATAGCGACCTTCCCCGCCTAAAGCCCCTAAGAATTTCCTCCTCACTTCAAACGGTTGCTATACGCCGCCGTTGTACGCGGGAACGACTATATTTCCACAGCGTTTCGTCAAGCCAACTTGACAGGGCTGTCGAAGCGACGCGAAGTCGACGCTAAAACTTTCGCGAGGCTTTGCTTATCTTCTTCGAATGCATAGACGAGTCATCGGAGTGGAAAGCGAATCGGCGACAACAAAATAGGGTCGTTTATCCCGGCCGCTTAGCTAGATTTTACAGATAAATTAAATCACGACATAGCTTTGATCGACAAATATTGTTATTGTTGATTAATTCACGCCCCTTCCTTATTCCCTTTTCACTGACTAAGATAATATACATTTGGTTGGTAACACTGCCTTTGAGATATAGCTACAAAATAGTTGAAAATCCTTCCGGAAAATCGTATTTTCTACCGACTCCTATAGTTGTTTATACGAACCACTTGTATTATAACATCAACCGAAATTTAATTAATAATAATAATCAGCTAGGCTAATACCCAAGGTACCACCTAGGCCCAAGTCATCTAGCGACTTTTAATGCCTTACACAGTTGGTTGGGTTACAATGCGTAGGAGGGTGGTCGTAAGACCTTCATGCCACGCGAGCCAACAGCTCCCTACACTGACTATTACCGTTAATCTCTAAAAGTTTATATGGAAGGGGGAAAATCCCTTGAACCAGTGGGGCGAGAACTTGCAACTCTACGCGGAAGGAGTGGTTCCGAGGATTCACCCAATGCTACGAAACTATTCATACGAACCAACTTTTTATAAAAAATTGTTCACCAACGTGTTAGCTAAAACAAATGCTTTTGTTGGTTGAATATCAGCAACTTGAATTGAATAAAAAATAAATGTCATATATATATAGTTTAATTGAGTAATTTTCTCGTAAATACGTATGCTAGAATATCTTTAATCGTTAATATTTAATCGACGTTTTTGCCTATATCAATATTAACTCGTTTTCCAAACATTTGAACTGACATTGTGAGTGAAACTTAAAAATAACGTAGATAAATATAATACAAAGAGTTCTAAATAAATTTACACGAAATGGATACGAAGTAAATATATGTACGAATAAATATTGGAATATCGGCTTTGCACTGGAACAAGGCTGATATTTACCAACGGCCAGTCATTTTTCGACAAACGGGTCAGTAAATACCAGCTGTCATCTAGCTGGATGAAAAAAGGAGCAATCGATTCGCTGTCATTTGTGTCATTAAGGCCATAAAAAAGGCGAAACCTTAGACGTTTTCGGGTGGTCATTATTACATCGCCGACTCAACGGACGAACGGTGCTAGCAAAAAAAAAAATGTTTCCTACCGTAAGAAAAAAAAAATAATCGTTTCGATCAAGTAGACAAGCGACGAGATAAAAGATTTCAAAAAGGGTACAGTTTCTGTCAGCGGAACCGGAGCGAGGGGGTTTAATAAAAGACTAGCCGCGAGGGGGAGCTTCGGAGAACCGATTGCGGCGTTTAATTAATGGGAAACTTTCTACTTGGGAGCGGACGATCATTTTTGTTTCCGAGCGCGCAAAAGTTCAACACCGCTAATTAATAACTAGTCATTAGCGACGTTGGACTCTGTTCTATCAGCACCCTGCCGCCCCCCAGCGGAGAAAGTTGGCGAAAGATTAAGATCTATTTGTCTCTAATTTGGCCTTCGAAAGGTACGTTAAAAAAGACGGAAAGAAGCTGGGCCGTATTAAAGCTGTGCCAAGTGTGAGGTTAGGGGGCCCACGAGGTTAAGGGGCCCCCGTCATCGAAATTAATGTGTTTTCTATTTTTTTATATATTATTATTTTAAGTCAAAAAATAAAGTCTGAATTTTTTTAAGGGCCCCAAATTCTACTCTGCGCAGGGCCCCAATTGTGTTAATCCGGCCCTGGAACGAAGGTAGATTCTCCAACGCAGCCGTTATGTTTGTTTCTGTCTTTTTTTCGAGGAGAAAGTACAAGTTTAAAGTTTAAAAATCATGTCATAGTACTCGTAATAAATGGTAGCACGTGTCACCAATTCATAGTCACATTAAATTCTCACACTTTTCCCTGATCGTTTTAGGTCCAAAATTAGACAGTTTTTAACTTCTCTACTTTACTTTTATTACAGTTAACGGCTGGGTGACCGATTCTTGCGTGTACAATTTGTTTGAGATATAGAACTCTTTGAAATTGAAATAATGTTATTCCGTAACGTCATTGACGCGGGAACCTTTACTTTATTAATATTGCTATTAGCGAAATGGTCGATGTAAATAATTTTGACAGGCTAAACCACATTTCTAAATTTCATACAGGAAACATTTGTCGTGCTACAGGCTTCGTGGGTAGTTTAAATTTTGGTCATAAATATCGCCGTCTACCGACCGAGTTTTAAATCGAATATATCAAAGATGTTTGCTCGTTAAAAATACTATCTGCGCAACAGCCGAAAGTTTCAACTGAAAACATTGTCTGATATTTCTTCATATATTTAGTTGACGGATATTAAGGCAGATGGCGCTATATTTCCTAAGTTCGAAGCCTATTACGACGCACAAATATTCAATATAAACGCATTGTTTGGTGGGAGAGTGTCAAATGCATATGGTGACCAATTAATTAGTATATCGGATATGAAACAAACAAGCTAGAAACTGAGCGGTATTTCTAATAAAACGATCGATGTAATCAGAGTTTTGAGTACAAACTTCTTAATTTAAAAAAATGAACAATTATAATTAGCTAGGCTAATACCCAAGACACCACCATAGGCCTAAGTCATCAAGCCATTAATTCAGGTGGCCATGTTACACCCTGCACATTAACGTAATAAGTGCAATATAACAAATTAAGAGTTATTTTTACCATAAAAGGTATCTTGTTCAACCATCCTGTCGAAGCTAAAATAATTAGCGCACCAAGCATTAACAAGAGTTTTCTTAGAACAAAGAAAATTCCTTTATGATGATTTGTTAAGGACAATTTTTAAATCACCCTGTCCTTTAAGGTACTTAGAACACTTAGCACTAACAATTTTTAAGTACGACACAGATAATGTCCCTACCAAACATTTTGAATCGAGGGCAACTATTGAAACGGCCTTCAGCGGCGGCGATCGGAAAAAATTCCTGGGGGGGGGGGGGGGGGGGTGGAATTATTATTTATCCAAAAATTAGAATACTTAAAACTTAAGCAAGAAAATGCACAGTTCTAAATCTTTTTAACTATATATTTTTTTAAAAGTGTTCTTTCTAATATCTTATCTGTCAATGAATTAATTGATAACAAAATTTAAGTCGATGCCTTCAGAAAAATCTCTGAGTACAAGGCTAGACCATTAAGCTTTTCTTGACCACATACTCATTTTTTTACTTATCTTAAAAGACTCTTGACACAAACAAAGATGGCCGCTCTGATAATTCTCGGAAACCCTGTGACCCTTCCGCGGAACACCTTTTGCGATAAACTGCCTTAAACGTTTCTACAATCATAACATTGCTTACCTAACCTTTTTTTTTCAGCACTGACCCACCGACTGGGTATATTATCGTCATTGGTCGAAATATATTTAACCTTAGACACACTGTGCTGAACTAAGGCTTGATTGCGCAATAACTCTGAAAATCAGTTTGGTAATAATTTTTCCTAATTGTCACACTTATTATTTTTTGTTACTTAATTTGTAGTACAATTAATGCACTAAAGACATTCTAAATTGAAATCGAAAATGAAACTGTAAGATTCTGTTTAAAAATGTATCTACTTGGAATGTCTGGAGATTCATTGGCATCGTGTTTCGATTGCACTTGTAGAAACGGAACTGAAGGATGGGGGATTTAAACTAGGTCGAATGTATAGTTTGTATACATTCAAATTCATTGCCTGACTTCCGCAAAAAAATTGACTTACCCGAAATTGGATTTTAGAAACCCAGATTAACTTTCATACTGAATTTCTTGGATAATTTATAATGTTCTTAACGTAACTAGTCTAGTTAAGCATAAATTCACGTAATTAGACGATTAAAAAAGAACAAATGAGATTTAATATCGAATGGCTGCCGACTTTAGTGTACCATGGAGCGAGTACGTTATCTGAGTCAGCCTTCATTCCATAGGTATACGTATGTAAATTTCTCAATTCGTAACATTAGAAATTGCACCTTAATTTTTAGCTTCTTAAATAGTTTATATTCGTGACATTTAGTGTATTATTAAAGGGAATATAACCTCCACTATTTGATGTGGAACACCAACGTTTGCGGCTCTGGCCGGGGAAATTTGAAAAATTGAAGGGGTCTTCCATAAAGATTGCTTTGCAGGTTGTATTCCCTTTAAACTTCCTTGCGCGAAGGAATTATACAATATCTTCATGTTTTAACTTTCAATATATCTTTTATAAAAAAAACCCAATTTATAAATTTCAATTATTTCCCAATAATAGAAGCTTAAATTTAATATCTTTCAATAAAAAAGTTAGATTTTTAAAAATATTCTAGCACGTAATTTTCATGGATTTTAAAGAGCCCAAATCCTTTTCGATTTGGCCAAAAGAATAATTCTAAGGAACGCTTTTGAAATATTTTTAAATTTAGCCAACAACGCGGTAAAAATAGTCAGAGAATCTGGCGAAGCAAAATAAGAATAATTTTATAGCGGATTAAAGGCTGGTTTTCAGAAGCTCAAAAATTAATTAGCTTAGATTCCACTAACGCGCGTAATGATTGGTGCTTACTGGCGCCGTTATAAAGCTTTAGGGCTAACGGAAATTTTCCGTGTCGACGTTCACCTTAATAAGCAGTTTACAGTTGCGTGAACTTTATCTGATTGACAGTGACGTTGTTTATTTTAAAACTACAAAACAATAAAAACATACATCTTTATTTATGCAACCTACCCTCTTAACTAAATAGCATATTAATACCACGTCAAATATTAACCAATAACGTTCTATAGCTTTCAGAAGTTCAAATAAAAATGAGATGAAATGATTCTATTATCTTTAAATATTCGAACAGTAATAATTACAAAAGAAACAAATCGGCACAGCCTTGATATAAGTTTCACATCGAATGTGTTTAGCTGTGTACTCGGAATAAAGAAAGGTGAGCCTTAGCAGGCTATTGATTGATTGGTGACATCCATTGTTGTTCACTTTAACTATTTATTAATTGTGTCCACTACATACAAGCTTTGCTTTTGTAGAAGGGCAAGTGTACGGAAATATGAAGTATGTCTGTTTATTTATGAAACCATGTAATAATTCTAATGTACACAATAAAGAATAATAATAATAATAATAATAATAAGTCAGAACATATTGCAGAGAATAGGCCTTTCTATAAAGTAGCATTGGCCTTCTTGTTTAGATGTATCGGGCGCGTCACTCGTGACGTAGAAGTAACGTTTCACTATAATAGCCAATTAAAATTCGACGAGTAGCCCTTTTTATAAAGATCTAACCTTCAAAACTGAACTGAGCTCCTACGTGTCTCGTGACGAAAGTGATACATTAAAACCAGTTCGGCAAGCGTAATGACTTTATAGAAAGGCTTATTTCAGCATCGCTTATCCATTTTCTACTGTTAAAAGTTGAATTTAGTTTTGGGAGAGCATTCCCCATAGTGCCATTCCGTTACAATAAAAGATATCAAATGACCAATGTTTTGCTCCCTCGAATTACCAAATCATATTACGACCATGAGGGCTTTTCATTGAAGTACCATTTACATTTCTTGCCATAACGGTTTCAGATATATCAAATTAATGCGCAATTTTCTGGTGTCCCATATTAACAAAGTAGCTAATTTATAGCAAATTTTAAGTGATGCTATTAGAAACGATGAGAATAACGACGACGACAAACCTCAACAACAACCTCACTTTATGGCTATAACAATAGCTACACTCAAAATATATTTGGTTGTGAAACTAAAAATTATCTAGAAAAGAGGATCTCGAAGAAAAAAGATCAAAAGAGAAAATAGTAGCGACACAATGCTCCCAAAGATGGCACTACAGGCATTAACCATCTAATGCTGTACGGGGAAAAAAAGCAATATAATAATACTAACTATGGCGCGGAAGCCAAGTATATATTTTTACCGGTAAATAATTCATTGATTTGGGGATGGAATCGGGCTCTTTCCCCTCAGCGCCATCTCGACCTCGCAAGCGTTGAATATTACATGATTTTGAAAAGCCTCAGTGATACGCACCAAATAGAAGACCACCACCCCGTAGCGAGTGTCAATATTAAGGTCAGGGTGCAGTCCACGCGTCTCTCTCATGAACGGGTTAGCGGACGACCCAATGTCCGTATAAAGATCCTATTGCCACATTCAACCGAGCAAAACGTACCGAGATTTTTCAATGGTTCGGAAAGAGAGTGGAAGATAGCGACTCGAGGGAAAAGGAATTATTGAAGAATATTTCCTCTGAAATAGAAAGTCTACAGTATTGCTTAAAGAAATAAGTTTTTTTTACGTTAATCTTTTATTGCGGTTATATAAGTTTTGTGGTCATTGAGGTTTTTTGGGTCCGGGACTAATGGATTTCGTTATTATGAAGTTTTAAAACGTCTTTACAACACGAAACAAGAGGGACTGATCGGAATCTATTTGGCGTAGGCCTGTTTTTAGACCTACGTGTATTCATGACTTACAAAAACTTTATATCTTAATTTCGTCAGAATATGGATAATTTGTCCGAAAATATACAAAACAATTTTAGCCGTTGCAGAATATCACCTTGGATAAAGTATATTAGCTGAAGTAAAAAGTATTAGCTGAAGTAAAAAATATTATCTGGTGTAAAGAATATTAGCTGGTGTAGAATATTAGCTGGTGTAAAGAATATTAGCTGGTGTAAAGAATATTAGCTGGTGTAAAGAATATTAGCTGGTGTAAAGACTATTAGCCGGTGTAAAGAATATTAGCCTGTGTAAAGAATATTAGCTGGTGTAAAGAATATTAGCTAGTGTAAAGAATATTAGCCGGTGTAAAGAATATTAGCCGGTGTAAAGAATATTAGCTGGTGTAAAGAATATTAGCTGGTGTAAAGAGTATTAGCTGGTGCAAAGAATATTAGCTGGTGTAAGGAGTATTAGCTGGTGTAAAAAGTATTAGCTGGTGTAAAGAATATTAGCCGGTGTAAAGAATATTAGCTAGTGTAAAGAATATTAGCCGGTGTAAAGAATATTAGCTAGTGTAAAGAATATTAGCTGGTGTAAAGAATATTAGCCGGTGTAAAGAATATTAGCCGGTGTAAAGAATATTAGCCGGTGTAAAGAATATTAGCTAGTGTAAAGAATATTAGCTGGTGTAAAGAGTATTAGCTGGTGCAAAGAATATTAGCTGGTGTAAGGAGTATTAGCTGGTGTAAAAAGTATTAGCTGGTGTAAAGAATATTAGCCGGTGTAAAGAATATTAGCTAGTGTAAAGAATATTAGCCGGTGTAAAGAATATTAGCTAGTGTAAAGAATATTAGCTGGTGTAAAGAATATTAGCCGGTGTAAAGAATATTAGCCGGTGTAAAGAATATTAGCCGGTGTAAAGAATATTAGCTAGTGTAAAGAATATTAGCTGATGTAGAGAATATTAGCTGGTGTAAAGAATATTAGCTGGTGTAAAGAATATTAGCTAGTGTAAAGAATATTAGCTGATGTAGAGAATATTAGCTGGTGTAAAGAATATTAGCTGGTGTAAAGAATATTAGCTGGTGTAAAGAATATTAGCTGGTGCAGAATGTTAGCTGGTGTAAAGAATATTAGCTGGTGCAGAATGTTAGCTGGTGTAAAGAATATTAGCTGGTGCAGAATTTTAGCTGGTGTAAAGAATATTAGCTGGTGCAGAATTTTAGCTGGTGTAAAGAATATTAGCTGGTGCAGAATGTTAGCTGGTGTAAAGAATATTAGCTGGTGCAGAATTTTAGCTGGTGTAAAGAATATTAGCTGGTGCAGAATTTTAGCTGGTGTAAAGAATATTAGCTGGTGCAGAATGTTAGCTGGTGTAAAGAATATTAGCTGAAGTAAAAAAATATTAGCTGAAGTAAAAAATATTAGCTGGTGTAAAGAATATTAGCTGGTGTAAAGAATATCAAATGGTACAGAGTTTTAGCTAGTGTAAAGTATATTAACTAGTGTAGAATATCAGTTAGTTTATAAACTTTATACAATATTAGCTAGTGTAAAGCGTATTAGCTGGTGCAGAATATTAGCTGGTTCAGAAAATCCACGTAGGCAGCCTAAGGCAGGTAAGGCGGATGACACTAGTTATTCACATACCTTGAACGTTATCTATAGAACAGAAAAACATTGAACATATTCAAGATCAAAGCTGCACTAAGGTAATTGTTGACATCCATTAAAACGAAAGGGAAAATACGAACATCTTCAAAAGGGCGTTCGCGCAAGAAGAGAACAAAATCAGAAGCGAGAGTCCATCAGGATATCGTCGAGCCCAAACGCCAGATAATCAAGAACGAATATAACAACGCTTTCTTCCAGGCCAAAACAAACCAAAATAAAATTGATGTCTAGCTCGTAAGCCTATCTCAGCGTACTCGATAGTCCGAAAGTAATCTGCGAAGTAATATACAAAATCGGAAAAGAGATAATATCTAGTTCTAGCTGTTTCCTAAATCACAGGCTGTTGATTGTAGCGCCTCAATCGGCTCTTACATCCACGTACACGAGCCAGACTGAACAACGCCGAGTACAGCGTGGATAACACGATTTATACGGTCATAAATTGAGAGGAACGCGGAAACAAGAGACTTAAGCTATTATAGCGTACCAGAACCTAGCGGCATTAGCTAGAACATAGAATGGTTCATTAATTTTAAAGTATTTGGCAATATGGACGATATTTAATAAAGACATATTTCAATTTCCATTTCGGGAGTTTTATGCGGTTGAAAAATATTCATATCTCATTTCAAGTTGAGTGTAATTAGGGTACCACTAGTGTAAAATAAAAAATTGCTAAATGGCACCTTCTTTATTGTATTTACCAAAATCTTTAACTTTGTTGCAATACAGGTACGTTAAAATATAAATTTAAAAAATATTTAAACATATTAAAAAAATATTACGATATTTTTTAAAACTAGACAAAAATTGATACTTTTGCCATTATTTTAAATATTTTTGTTGAAAAGCTTTTTCGAAAATCGCAAGAAATGCAAATACACGTGAAAAATTTACTTGGATTTAGAAATAAAGTAGTGAAATTACACAATTTGTACGGTTTAAACCTATTTATTAGAACAATGAGAATTTATTTTGGTGGTTACGCAGGAATTTTCCTATCCGAGGTGATATGATTTTTCTCAATCACTCTGGTATGGCACCACACGCAGAGGTATTCCTTGGTTTAAATGAAACTTCCAACTATTTATTAGAAAATATGCAAAACACTAATTTATTTTGAAACATGTCGACCATTTTCAAGAAATACATAACAACACACGTTTTGACACGCTTGAAAAAATTCAAGAAACTTGGTTAAAGGAACACACAGAGATGGTCGTTTAAAATAAGGATGATAAAATTGGCGAATAAGTAGATAAGTCCATTAAGAAAAGGGATAATAAAGCTAAACCCTAAACAAATTTGAAGAAATTTAAAAACTTACAAATAGCTCGTACCGATAGGTCTTCGAGCGAACAAAAATCGCGAAACTCGGACCAAATAGATCTGCGAGTGCAAAACTAAATTAAGTTAATTAGTCAGAAATTCCAACGGTAGACCGGTTTCGTCCTATTTGGGACCCGTCAGTACCGTGCGGGAAATCTGGCTTGCGACTATAACACCGAAAAGAGAAACTAAGCCTAAACATTAAAAATGTCAAAACGAGTTGCATAGCAACGGAAAGCCGAATAGGGGGAGAGTGGTGGAGATTAGTATATACGCAATGTTAATGGACTAATCTAAAATCGAGGGGCTGATCACTCCGCGTAATCGGTGTACAGAGCCGTACCTTTGACTGTACTAATGGGATTACGCGTAATCTTTGAAGTCCCTGCCTTTGGCAGTGGTAATCCGGCGTAATCGGTGTACAGACTTTCTAAGAGTGGTTAGCCCCTCGTCTAAAATTAAATAAAATTAAATAGACAGAAATTCCAACGGTAGACCGGTTTCGTCCTATTTGGTACGAGCTAATAGTAAGTTTTTAAATTTCTTCAATTTTGTTTAGGGTTTAGCTTAATTATCCCTTTTCATAATGGACTTATCTACTTATTCGCCAATTTTATCATCCTTTACAATGCAGTCCACAGGTGGTTCTTTTTAACTTAACATCGCTTAAAATAAATCTCGCTGAGTTCTCACTACTAACTACACCCACTGCGTAATTACATTAGTTTCGTAAGCGCTGTACAAATAGTTGGGAAATTGCGAGTAAAAATGGGAGACATTGGAGGAGATAAGGAGAGATATCGGGGAAAAAAGGACCTTCACGCGACGCCGGAGTGAGCCCAACTGGACATTCTTTGTCTCAAAGAGATTCTTCGGAACTGGTCAGTTACCCCTGATTGGATGTTGGGAGGAAGCTACGCGTGTCCTCGATCACGCGTCACGCCACCTTCGCCACACATAGTAAAAGAAAGGAGCCAAAGTAACGGAAAGAATCGACGTGATCGGAACGTCCAAAGAAGCGAGCCCCCTCCCACTCTCTCTTGCTGGTCCCTTGCTCAATTCAAGCGGAAAAAAGCGAGACAAAAAGTCATAGGTCCGAACCATTAGCTGGCTAACGACTGTCTGTGTCCCCTCTTCTTCCTCGCGGTGGGCGCGCAAATCCCGCAGATTTATGAACTGCGGTGTCAGTGTTTATACCGCGAAGGGACCTTCATTTCAGAGAAATCCTCAAAGCCACTAAGCCGTCCTATCTAAATCGACCACAAGTTTCACCATGTCGTCAACTCCGAACGGGCGAGTTCGAAGTTTTAAAGAAACGCTTTTCTTTGGGAAGGGTTTGTATACGTACAATTGGGGCCATTTTAAGGACCATTTCGCCCTTTATAAGAGGGATTTTAATACACACCATCAGAGCCATTTCCGAGTCATAATCGTAAGCTTATTTTTGTCTAACAGCTTTATTTTTTTATGCAAGCTGCAACGGGCGAAATGAGCTGATAATTTTGGTCTGATAGATTTCATATTAACACGTTGACTGAACCAGAAATCGAAAATGTTGAAATAAATTGATAAGTAACGTTGATAACCAGTGGCGTAAATAGAGCAATACGGGGAAGGATCCCTAACTTCAGCGGGGCCCCAAAATTCATATCGAAATATATGGGATAGATATTGGCTTAAGCCTTCGTAAGAGTATCGCGGTGGGGCGGTGCGAAGGACTTAGCTACGCAACTGTTGATAATATACATTGGTAGCTCCGGCCTCCAGTTTCCGACCTCTGAGGGTTTGCTACTTGGAAACCGGAAGTCCCTAGAAGGGGCGGAGATGGGAATCCTGGAGACTGGAGATCAGATCTTCCAGCGGAGATTGGCGACCAAACAACACGTCACCGGTCTCTAAGACCGTTGAGATTTACGATTACCGAGGAAGCTGTAATCCATGAAACCGACGTATGGATCCAAATTGGTCAGAAAAGTTAACGAGGGCTATTTTGTAACGGTATATCTAACCAAAAATACGGACAGCTTAAAATTTTAATTCGCGGAACGGCAAAGTTCGCGGCGCAGATTTTGAAAATGCATCAGGTTCGCGTATCGAACAACGATAGATTACAAACACAAATTTGCATAAATTTAAATTCCGGGGGCCAATACCGGGCGAGACCGCTCCGGAAAGGCCCCCGGCCTTAGCTCGGCCAGTCACGTTCGACGATAAGTCGCTTCTAATAGTTTCCGCGAGGCAACCACGCCGCGTATCCTGCCGCAGTCGGATGGGATATTAAACCTCAAAGCCGACCATAAGGGAAAGTATACTCCACGGGGGACGAAGCTTGTTAACTCTGCACTGTCTCGCGCGCCGGCCTTAAGCCACTTCCCGCCATCCTCCACTTAGTCCCCGGGTTACCGGACAGTCCCGACCAAGGAGGACCCGGAAGCCGCCACCTTCCAACGGGCTGTCCGGTATTAAGAGAGCGCCTATTACTCCGCTTTACCACAACGTCATTCGACGAGGCCAAACGAAAGGGGAATATTCCGACTGGCACGTACCACACGGCCGAGGGCGCTTCCGACTCTAGAACGATAGAGAGAAACAGCTTGTAAATGGGCTAATTCGGGCCAGCCGAATTAATAACTATAGTGGTACGTTGAGAATTATAAATACGCCCGTACGCGATAATATTTGTCCACTAAGTACGAATACATTTTTCAATAGAGTTGTAGCCACATGTACGTTTACTGGGACTTTGTAACGTCAACGAAAGCTAAGGTTTGTTAAAAGTAGGACGGGGATGTTACGGAGAACCACTGAGTGCCTAGCTTTGGGTGCGTTCTGACTTGGTATACGATAAGTAGATGCTACGGTATCCGAGTGTAGGATAAGAATATATTATAGGAATTCCGTAAAAGTATTTAAAATAGTACTTAGGTGAGATTTCGGACGTACTCAAAAAGAGTGTATTCTATTTCGAAATATCCTATTTAGTTTGGGACATAGTGTTCGGAATTGTTTATTCATAATCCACAAATTTTCCGATTTAATTAAAAAACGTTGGTAAAAAGAATATCATTTTAACTTATTTAATTATGTTTTTTACGCAACCAAGCATTTATTTGAATAAAATCTTGTGGTATTTATTTAAATAATTGTTTGTTTTATTTAAATAATAGGCTTATTCACTTTCGATTATTTAAACATGTTACAATATATATTCAACTATTGGTTATTTAAATAAATATTATATAAATATAGCCGAGCTTATTTTATTCATGGATAAAAATTAATCGACTGTCGAGCACTAGGAATAATACATGATCAAATAAGCTTTACCCTAGCTACTATTATTTTTAACGTAACTAGCGCAAATTACCCCCTGGTGACCAAAATGTTAAATTATGTGAACTTTAATATTTAATTAACAAAAATATTATAATTTGCTAAGACACAATTTTATAAAATATTGTACAAGAAAAATCGAATGATTATATTTTTATTTTGTACAATTTCCTCAAAATGTTTAATAATTACGTTTAAATAATTGTTGGGACATATTTGATATTTAATTAACACTTTTGAAATATTTAATTAACCTTTCGGATGTATTTAATTAACTCTTTAAACATATTTGATCTGTTTAAAAAGGTAGCTACGAAATTGGCACATTTGTTTTAAATAAAAAAAGCTTGTTTATACGGATTTCCAAATAAAGAACGCTGTTATCGGTACATCGCCCCGTGAAGATGTCGAACACCTGGTTGAAAAGCGTGTCGAAATCAAGTATAGTTTCGCGAGACGAGACTGGGTTTGGTCGATGTCATTCGGGAGCACGACGAAGGACACGTTTTTTTTTTGTCCGCAGGCGACAAATATCCTATACGCGATCATTATTAGAATGATGTCGGTGGTCGCCATAGTAACGAACATAACAATATTCAAAGCGCGACTCGCTATTAGCAGAGTGAAACCCGTCGAACGGAGAACAGATTTACGATGTTTGGTCGCGCCGGGGTTATTGTTTCGAAATTGCCCCTTTGCGGGACACTTTCCAAAGCGAAACCCTTTTAAGGGGGAAGACTACAGTGGCCATTGTCTACTTTCGCGCTATTTCAAGCTGAACTCTTTTAATTTTGTATTTTAACTTATAAAATTAATATTTCAGTGTAGAACAGCTTCTTTTTTAGCGCTTAAAATAATTTTGACAATTTTAAATTTAAAAGTAATTAAGTTATTACGCTTTAATTCGGACCCCCCCCCCCCGAAGCTAAACAAGTTGGGCAAGCGCCCAAACTACCCTTTAGTTAGGACCTTACATCTCGTTAACTATTAATATTAGAATTATCAAAATTATTTTAAGCACTAGAGGAAGGTTCAGCCTAATAAGACAAATATAATTCATTATGTAATTGTTAAAACAGAAACGTTCAGCTTGAACGAAAAAGAGGCTTTTACTGTATTCTTCCCCCTTAAAGCAACTGTCGGCTCTATCATTGCCACCTGTATTATGAAAAGGCCCCTGATATTAGAGATGGCCATGAATCTATCCGAATCTTCGAAAAAAAAATACTTTCGTAGAGAGCGTGGAGCCATGGACTAATTAACACAGGGACACCCCGTTCCCATATTATTCCTATAGGGAGCTCCGAGCTCCGAAAGACTCTTGTTAAATGCTCTTCCTCTTTTTATTCCCCCCGACAGAATTTTACTCGGGTCAAAACGTCACAAAAAGGAAACGGCTACCGCCATCTAGTAGTTTTAATATCACTTCTGAATTTTGAAAAAGTAGCAGACGGTTCTATCTCAGGTTTTACAACGGTCTTTTTTTGCTGCAATAATATGTTTTATGATCGTTTTTTAGCATTAGATTATATTTTTATTGGGAAAAATGAAAAACTCTGTAAATCTTGTAAAAGTTATTAAAGATACAGCATATGAGTGGAGTTTTTTTTAAACCATTCTCTAAACCCTAAATCATCATCATCATCTACAAAATAAAATCAATATTACAATAGCTAAATTTTGAAATTGATAGCGATAAAAAGGCTGTTTATTAAGCCTTGGTAAACACTTACCAAAAACAAAATCGACATCCAATTCATTTTTTCCCTTATTTAAGTGGAGAAATAAACATCGCTTCATACGTTTATGAAGAAAAAATCATTTTCTATTTAGTTCAAATTAAGAAGGACAATTCATGGATTAATCCATGGACAATTATAACTAATTTAAATCCGAAAAACGAAACTGTACATAAAGCTAGTCCATCCCCACCCCCTTTACTCATCCCCGTTTGACCCTAGTTTTCCGTTAGTTCTTAACTATACCGCCAGAGCGCACATTTAACAATCGCCCGAAGCAAATATTCGGGAACGGGGTGTCCCTGTGTTAATTAGTCCATGGTGGAGCCATCTTTTAATGGGAACGGAAGCTAAAATTCAAAATAGCGAAACAATAACGTCGTCAGAGAGCCATTATAGAGTATTATATTTAGACCACTTTTACTCTACTTAGTCTACTTAGTGAACTTTAACCTAAATTATAAATCCCATATAAAATATATTGTAAACAATTACTATAATTGAAGTTATTGACAAATTTACAAACTAGCCAATCAACGCGAAGCATACTTTTATCAGGGAGTACAGAACGGGAGTCGTTTTGCCAGATCTTTTAGGGTTCTCAACCAAGAAGCCAGAGAATCGAGGTGGGGTGGGTGGAAAGGTTGGCAAAATACGGGACAAGATACGGCTTTTTGCGCCATCTACCTAATTTTTGTGGCTTTGTTGTTTATGGAGGAAGTGGATGCTGCTGTCTTTCATTAGGTAACGTAGATCCTAATTGTAAATATTTAAATTATCTTACGACTGGCAATATTCCATGTTTCTTGTGTAAAGAGTTTCATTTTTAGGATACAATACAACTTAAAACAATGTAAATATAATTTTGTATCACATTTCAAACCTTAAGCCTTTGCAATGATTGGCTAATATATTTCCCATGTTTGCCTTTAACATGGCCTTTTTAAACACATTCCCTAAAATAGAACAATAAATTTTATAAAATGATATAAAATAATTATAAGATCGGTTAAAATAATTACAATTTTTTTTCTTTTGACTTTTGAAAGTCGATTTATGTAACAAAGGGCCTTGCTTATTTTCACCACGTGTGAAATTTGAATTTCTCAACAAAAACCGCATGGCCGCTGATAATAGATGGCGTTAAATAGTCGAGGTGTCCCGTATTTTGCAGAGGCGTCTGCTGAAGTGTAGCTCATTGCAGCAAAAACAAAAAACCCCCCTCTTTTCATCTCCCGTTCTGTACTCCCTGCTTTTATGTCCCGCCTTTTGGGTTAGAATGTAGCTTCAGCATCTTGTTTTGATTTCGACGCTAGCGACATCTGTTGAAAAAAGAGCTACTTCACCTAGAGACGACACTTGCTTTAAGGAACTTTTTTACGTTCTTCGAAAAGGCGAATTAACGCCTTTTATCGCTAAAAAGTAGCTCGTCATTTAGTCATTTCGTTATAAAAATAGCTTATAGCGCTTTAAAAGGCGATCAACGTTCCTCTCTTACGGTTATTTAATAAAATCGGTGGCGTTCTGAATTTTTAAAAGCCTTATTCGATCAAAAAGACGTTTTCTAGAGAATATATTACCATAAATGACAATTCGATTTCTCCATAAGCCCCCTTTAGTATTAAAGAAACCGCGAAAATGGGGGAAAAGTCAAAAATGGACCAAAATACCGGAGATGTTTTTAGAAAAACGTTGGATTTATACGAATTTTTAAAAATTTCCCTGCCAAGTATAGGCTTTCATACAAGTCAACAAATTTTACTTCAAACAATGGAAAAGCGTATTCAAAACCACGTACTGAATTTTTCCTTTTCAGAATGGTTCTTTTTTAAAGTTCCAGATTAGTTTTTTAACTTTTTTTAAACCATTTTTTTGTATTTTTGCCCGTTGAAGTAGGGTATATTTTGTGCCTTTAAAATTTGTGTTAATTTTTTTTCAAATAAAAGTAACTTTAATTAATTTCGTGGGCGTAACAAAAACCCTTTTATTTTTTCCCGAGTCTCTTGTCGAAATATTTTATTAAAAAACTGGATAACTAAAAAATGTCGTAAAAACCTTTTTCTAACTGAATCTCGTATTACTCGTTGACCAAATTAATGGGAAAAAAGTAAACAAAATCCAAAAATATTAGGAGAGAAAAGGATACGGTATTCAGGTAGAGGTCGGCGTTCGATTAACTTTTATGCATGGATAAAATAACTTCGGCGATATTTAAATAATATTTATTTAAATAACCAATATTTGAATATATATTGTAAAATGTTTAAATAATCGAAAGTGGATAAGCCTATTATTTAAACAAAACGAACAATTATTTAAATAAGTACCATTTTAATTCAAATAAATGCTTGGTTACGTAAAAAACATAATTAAATAAGTTAAAATGATATTCTTTTTACCAACTTTTGTTAAATAAATCGGAAATTTTGTGGATAATGAATAAACAATTCCGAGCACTATAATTCAGGTTTTTTATCCAATACAGCGCTGGTTTTAAAGCAATAACCGACGCAACAACTGTACTGAGAGTTGACTTTTTTAACGATTACCTCTTTACTTTAGGCATGAATTTCAAAGCCAGATACGTATACAGGGTGTTTCAAAATGTTATGCAAACATTTGAAGGAGCTGTAGGGGGTGAGTTGAGAAGTATGCCTGTTTTCCTCCCATTTTCCTACGATGAGTTAAAAGAGCGCCAGAGAGCTTCAAAGTGTGGCCTACTAGCCCCTGGAAGTAGGCTGCAACAAGCGAACAACCAAGCAGCGGGGACTTTAAATACTGTTTAAGTTGACTTTTTTACGCTAGTTACTTCGATTTGTTTTACCTATCACACGAACCCAAACTTTATTGTTCGCATTTCCCTGCTGCTTGGTTTTGCGCTTGTTGCAGCCTACTTCCCGGGGCTAGTAGGCCACACTTTGAAGCTCTCTGGCGCTCTTTTAACTCATCGTAGGAAAATGAGGAAAAACAGGCATACTTCTCAACTCCCCCTACAACTCCTTAAAATTTTTTCAAAACCTTTTGAAACACCCTGTATAAAAAACTAAGCGTAAGGAATATTATTTCGTCTAAATGTGGAGCGAAAAGGGGCGAAGATTAATGACGGGAGAAGGGGGAAATGTTTGAAAAGGGCGAGGTTGTGCGGGAAAGCGGCAGTGGGGGAGACTGACTCGGCGGCGGAGCTAAATAGGGAGAACATTTCGCTCCACGGAGCGGCAAAACTGCCTTCATTTCAACGACGTCATTCTAACTCGACACTCTCGTCAAAGAGTGGCGGCTGATGCTGATAGTTTCGAGCGCGCTTCCACCTCACCCGGGTCTTTTGCCGCCGTTAGAAAAATCTTCATTTTTTTGTTCAAAGGAGCCGCACGAACCAATGATGAACGAGTGGAGCGCAACTCTAACGCAATTACGACCAGTTCTATTCATCAAGTCCTTTTCGCTCCCAAAATTTTCTGATTACAGAAAATGAGAAAGTGGATAAAACGGGCTGCCAGAGAGAGAGGGAGAGTTTTGTATGATTTTTAATCGTCAATTGCAACTTCGTAACGTGGCGTTTAGAACGTCCAAATTATTCCTATAATTGAAATTGGACGAAGATGCAAACTAATTAGAGTTCAACAAGTCGTCATCTTGAGGATGTTATATATCGAATCGATGCGTATTGCATAAGTCTATAATATTGTTCTATAAGTGGGTCAATTTGGGGAATATTTTTCTGAGAGCTAGTAACGAAGTGACGTCATCACCAGAAGAAAATCTCCCCCTAGCGAGGCGGTGTCACAGGCCAGCTGACCCAAAACGACGACGTATCCGATTTGCAAAATGTGACGTCATTTTGAAGGGGTTTTGCTATTTCCGGCTTTGCCCGTGCTGAAATGGAGCTAATGCATTATTTTTAACTGCATATTATTTTCGTGAAAGCAATCTTTTTTAAAAAGCCCTCATTCGTTTCTCTACCTAAAATAGAAACAAAATGGCTGCCAAGAGAAAACAGCCAGAATCTTTTGATCGGGACTGTACATATCCTTACGCGGTGTAATTTATGAATTTTACAGAGTCAGGTGGAGTAGTACACGCGTTAAGGTTTGAGCCGTGATAATATAAGTCTATAATATTATTCCATAAGTTTGTCCCTTTGGGGAATATTTTACTGAGAGCTAGTAACGAAGTGGCGTCATCACCAGAAGAAAATCTCCCCCTAGCGAGGCGGTGTCAAAGGCCAGCTGACCCAAAACGGCGACGAAGCCCGTAATTCAGTCTGTCTTGTGAATAGCTCTCAGTAAAATTTTTTCATGTGAAGAATAGGAAATGTCACACTTATGTTACAATATTATACACTTATGATATTGGTATAAATAAAGAGACGGCAAAATAAAAAAAACCTTAAACCTTAAAACCTTAAACCTATTGCTAATTTTTTATTTATTTTAGAGCGCTATTTTTTTTGGTTGTGATGTCACTTCCAATTAAAAAATCAATTAATTTAAATTTTCTGCCATCACGTTTAAAGTGAGTATGAGCTAAATCGATAGATCGTCTGTTATAACGCGATAAGATTGGTTTTCAACATAATTAACTAGCGCCAATATCTTCTAAATTCGTTTACCCACCCTAATTTTTTTAAGATCATACTCCCTTTAACAGAAACTAGGGTGAAGCAGAATATTTTTCGAGATAGTTTCTACTCCCTTTAAAAGCCCTCTAAACCTCGTTGCTGGCTAACTTCTGATTGAGACCAAGGCCCACTGAAAATTAAAACGCTTTCATAATGAAAAATGTTGGTTATTTCAGCAAAATAATGACAAATTATTGAATGGGAATATAAAATTGCTTTTTACAATTAGTAAAGTACTTATCTTGAAATATGAGATTTCAAAGGCGCTTTATTGTTATCTATCGGTATCAACGTCAACTGGTAGTCATTCAGCCAACAAATAGAGATAAAAGAGATTGACCTTCGAAGTGGGAATTATAGTGTTCCGTCTATGTATTCGAAGTTTGAAACCCTTTTAAAAGGGGATGTACCAAACTGTACAGCAAACAAATAAAAGTTTTGATACTTAACTTAACACGCTCAGAGATCTTAGAGATACATCTGGGAGAGATTGTTCTCGTGGTGTAATCTAAATTAGAAATGGAAAACCGATCCGACACAGCTCTGGAGCGTGAATGGAATTTGCCAATATTGACAAGGGGAGGGTGCGATTTCTCAATAGAGATAGCCTTCGAAGAGTGGAAAAAAATGGATCATTTAAAGAAAAATAATGTTGATTCGACGTTATGATATCGCGACGAACGTCTAGCTAACGTTGGAGGCAGAAATTGCCAGTGTTGAAAAGCGACAATGATTTGGGGAGGGGGGACTACGCGGTCGGTGGGAGGTTTTCCTTTTAACTTTAATGAAGATATATACCTTTCGGCGCGAGGGTTGATTCCCCCCCCAAATCAGGCCCCTCTCGTCCCCACATTAACGAGATCTCTCAGCGGTCGGCGTGGAAAATTCGACCTGAGTCAGCGTTCTGAAGTTTCACAATATATTTTTGACCGTTTTCGGCTGCCTTCCGCCATTCAAGCGTTGAAAAATATAAATTTTTGGAAAAAAGTTGAGAGATCGATATCCGCGAAATAAGTTCCTTGACATTTGCAAAGCCTCCAGCCAAAGATGCCATCCCAGCTATAGAAGGATTTGGTAAGTTCCCTTTTCCGCCGTTGTCAGCTCGCCCCTTTTCTCAGATTGCAGCCCGGGGAATTCATTCGTCGAAAGAGTTTTATTTTGGGAATCGGCGGCAGTTATCGCGTGTTTTCTAGCCGCGCCAGAGATTATAAAGAACATTCGTTTCTACAATATTTCGTTACGAGTATTTTCTACCCCGCCTCCTCATTAGAATGAATAAGCTTCGATTTCATCATAATAACTTTTTGGTCAGGAGAAACCCTTTGTTTGTGGAAAATTGATTTTATTCTTGATTGTTCTTAAGAACAACGCAAATTGCGATATTTATTAGCTAAGAAGTTAATATAAATAACTTCTGATATTTTTCAGCTAAAGTAATGTAAGTTTTCTTTTCTTTCGATTTAAGTTTAAGAAATTGTATTTGTTTAACGAGTTTCTGAAGTATAATTTGATGGGGTGGCGGAGTGGTTACTAGTTAGTGCTTTCACCCCGCAGCGAGAGGAGCCTGGTTCGATCCCAGCTTGTGGAACTGGGTGCGAAACTCGGAACTACTCCTACCGCGTAGAGTTTGCAAGCTCTTTCCCCGCCGGTTTAAGGGGTTTTCCCCCAAGTTCTTCGGTTTCCCCTTCCCATAAAAACTTGTAGAGGTTAACGGTAATAGTTAGTGTAGGGAGCTGTCGGCTCGCGTGGCATGAAGGGCTTGCCACCACCCTTTTACGCATTGTAACCCGGCCACCTGAATTAATGGCAATAAAGGTCGCTAGATGACTTGGGCCTAAAGTGGTGCCTTGGGTATTAGCCTAGCTGATTATAATAGGTTGTAAATTTATAATTTTATCGAAGTGGCACTCAAACACCATCACGTCCCATCCCAACTGTATTTTTCCGCGGATAACACTACCACGACCTCGATCACGTTTCCAACTTTACTTCTGCAAACCAGTTTTCAACTTTACTTATTCGGGGATAACATTACCCCGACCTCGAACCCCACCCCGATCACGTTTCCGACTTTACTTCTGCAAACCAGTTTTCAACTTTATTTATTCGGGGATAACATTACCCCGCCCTCGAACCCCACCCCGATCACGTTTCCGACTTTACTTCTGCAAACCAGTTTTTAACTTTACTTATTCGGGGATAACATTACCCCGACCTCGAACCCCACCCCGATCACGTTTCCGACTTTACTTCTGCAAACCAGTTTTCAACTTTACTTATTCGGGGATAACATTACCCCGACCTCGAACCCCACCCCGATCACATTTCCGACTTTACTTCTGCAAACCAGTTTTCAACTTTACTTATTCGGGGATAACATTACCCCAACCTCGAACCCCACCCCGATCACGTTTCCGACTTACTTCTGCAAACCAGTTTTCAACTTTACTTATTCGGGGATAACATTACCCCGACCTCGAACCCCACCCCGATCACGTTTCCGACTTTACTTCTGCAAACCAGTTTTCAACTTTACTTATTCGGGGATAACATTACCTCGCCCTCGAACCCCACCCCGATCACGTTTCCAACTTTACTTATCCGGGGATAACATTACCCCGACCTCGAACCCCACCCCGATCACGTTTCCGACTTTACTTCTGAAAACCAGTTTTTAACTTTACTTATTCGAGGATAACATTACCCCGCCCTCGAACCCCACCCCATCACGTTTCCGACTTTACTTCTGAAAACCAGTTTTTAACTTTACTTATACGGGGATAACATTACCCCGACCTCGAACCCCACCCCGATCACGTTTCCGACTTTACTTCTGAAAACCAGTTTTTAACTTTACTTATACGGGGATAACATTACCCCGACCTCGAACCCCACCCCGATCACGTTTCCGACTTTACTTCTGAAAACCAGTTTTTAACTTTACTTATACGGGGATAACATTACCCCGACCTCGAACCCCACCCCGATCACGTTTCCGACTTTACTTCTGAAAACCAGTTTTTAACTTTACTTATTCGAGGATAACATTACCCCGCCCTCGAACCCCACCCCATCACGTTTCCGACTTTACTTCTGAAAACCAGTTTTTAACTTTACTTATACGGGGATAACATTACCCCGCCCTCGAACCCCACCCCGATCACGTTTCCGACTTTACTTCTGAAAACCAGTTTTTAACTTTACTTATACGGGGATAACATTACCCCGACCTCGAACCCCACCCCGATCACGTTTCCGACTTTACTTCTGAAAACCAGTTTTTAACTTTACTTATCCGGGGATAACATTACCCCGACCTCGAACCCCACCCCGATCACGTTTCCGACTTTACTTCTGAAAACCAGTTTTTAACTTTACTTATACGAGGATAACATTACCCCGCCCTCGAACCCCACCCCATCACGTTTCCGACTTTACTTCTGAAAACCAGTTTTTAACTTTACTTATACGGGGATAACATTACCCCGCCCTCGAACCCCACCCCGATCACGTTTCCGACTTTACTTCTGCAAACCAGTTTTCAACTTTACTTATACGGGGATAACATTACCCCGCCCTCGAACCCCACCCCGATCACGTTTCCGACTTTACTTCTGAAAACCAGTTTTTAACTTTACTTATACGGGGATAACATTACCCCGACCTCGAACCCCACCCCGATCACGTTTCCGACTTTACTTCTGAAAACCAGTTTTTAACTTTACTTATCCGGGGATAATATTACCCCGACCTCGAACCCCACCCCGATCACGTTTCCGACTTTACTTCTGAAAACCAGTTTTCAACTTTACTTATACGGGGATAACATTACCCCGACCTCGAACCCCACCCCGATCACGTTTCCGACTTTACTTCTGAAAACCAGTTTTCAACTTTACTTATACGGGGATAACATTACCCCGACCTCGAACCCCACCCCGATCACGTTTCAGACTTTACTTCTGAAAACCAGTTTCCAACTTTACTTAAAGATTTTCGTGCCACCGTACGATAACTAATCCCAAGTGAACTTCTGGTCAATATATTATTTTGGAGACGTACGTCTCACCAAGCTAACTCGCTAGTGCTATCGAACCATTCCGGAATTTTAGTTTAAACTAGCTAGCTTAAAGGGAATATAACTGTCCTGTAAAGCAATATTTATGGAAGACTCCTTCATTTTTACCTCTCCGAGGGGACAAAGTCCCCTAGGAGGGGTTATACAACGACCGTGTCTGTCTGTGGGTGGGTCTGTGGGTGGGTCTGTGTGTGGGTCTGTGGGTGTGTCTGTCTGTCAGGACTGCGAACGCGTTCGCATTTTCGGTGCAAAGTGTAATCACTGCGTACGCAGTTTCTCAAAGGGTTGGCAAAACCACCGTGCGACGGTGAGCGTTAACGGATGCATTTGCGGTTTGGTTTGGATGGTGTTTTTTCGCTCACCGTCGTGACGGTTTGGTGTTTTACGTTTTTGTAATGTTTATGCGTAGGTTGTGAGTGTTGAATTTGTTGTGTTTGTGTTCTGATGGATGTGCATGTTGAGTCTGTTGTGTTTATATGGGCGTTTTCTCTCCAACTTCTTCTTAATGACTTTGGGACGGACCGAGTGCTGAGTGTAATGCTACCTCTCAACGTCCAATGGCAGGGTTTCCACCAGTTGTACACGGTATTCGTCTTAGTATCAATTTGCGATCGCATCGGGCGGGATTTGAACCCGAGACCTCCTGATTGACAGGCGGACGTTCTACCACAGAACCACCGACACTTGTTACGCCTTATTGAAAATTAGACCTTCAGCTTTATCGGAAGCGTATTTAATAGAGTACGAAATTTTGGTTTAATTGAAATAGAATTGAAATTGAAATTATTGCATCGAAGAAATTCTAATTTAGCGTTTCTCTATTGATTAAAAACAAATGCGCCACCCAGGTTTCGAACCCAGACCATTCGGCTTGGCAGTCGAGCGCTCTACCACAGAACCACCGATAGCTGCTTAGATCCACTGAAATTAAGACAGGCATCGTAAGCATAATAGGTAATAAAGTCTTTTTTTATTAATGAATTTATGAAGGCCTAATCTGGTATTTTTTAAAGGTTAAATCTTGTTTTAGCGCAGTCAGCCGAGATTAGAGGGTTAAAGGGTAGACCCTGTGGGTGGTCCACTTTCTTAACGACCTATATATAGTTCTGTTAATTCAAAGGAGATAATTTAACGTTAATTGCTTTAAAAGCTGGCGGTTAGTCAAGTGGCTCTCTGTGCTTTGTTGATGGTAAGGTTTTTGCTTCTTGTAAATACATTTGGTGTGGATATTTGGATATCTACGATTTCTAACGCAGTCAATGATTTCTTGGGTGTGCGAGTCATTATATGATATTGGAAATTGGACGGCATTGGTCTTTTTCATGTGGTATGCGTCACAACGTCAACAGGAAGTGAACGAGTCGTCCACTACCAGATATCTACGGTATCTTCATCAAGGGCGAGTGTTGAAATAAAATGAGCGTTAAAGATGCGGCAAGTATTTCGTAAGCGAGTAATTCCAAAAAGCCTCTGTAGATATTTCATTAAAATTTGCTTCGTATTATATTTAACTGATAAACTTGTTCTGTAAAAGGGTTTAATTCAATTGTGCATTGTTATAGTACGTCTAACTTACTGTTGTAACTACTTAACTTATGATATTCTGAATAAATTAAAATTGGTCGTTTCGTCTCAATTATTTTAATTATAATTAAAATTTTATACCGGGCGGGATAGAAATGGGTTAATATTTTTAACAAATAACTCTAAATTGCGGAGATATATCTTTAAGGGTTATCTCGAGAAATTAATACCACTAGGGACAATTCTTCCGAGGAAAGGTATATTTTGGCTTGCCAACTTGTTTCAAATTACCCTGTACAGTGGCGCCAAACATTTTCAAAGCCAAAAGCAATGAGCGGTCAGAGCCGCGAACGTTGGTGTTCCACACCAAATACCTGAGGTTATTTTCCCTTTAAAAGAAGACATTTTAAGTGCCCCTAATTAGCCCTGGGAAAAACGGACCGTTTTCGTTCGACTGCGGTTAAAAAATGGGACATAATTTCTACAATGAAGAAGCTTCATTTTCATCTGTTACAGCAAATTACACAATGGTTAATTCGTACGAGATTCGCATAGACGAATAAAGAAAGAAAAGAATATATTATCCCGGCGTTAATTGGCCATTTCCTTTTTTCACACGGATAGCGAGAGGCAGACAGGACGCTGAGTCACTCCTCATTTACGCAACAAGAGCTCCTTCCCATCCCATCCCGGCATCACTTGAAGGAAAAACGCGTCCCGAAGCGGACAATCGCGCCCGCAGCAAATACAACGGCGGTTAATGACAGAGCAGAGCCTCGCTTTCCACGTCGAGGAATGTCGACGAAATTAAATTCCTTGAGAATGAAGAAGATATTTAACGGCGTTTCTTTAACCCTTTATCGCCGCACGTTTTTATCAAGCAGGCACTTGATGAGGATAATTTATCCGGTAGTACGCGATCAGCGCCGTTACCAATTTAATCTTCACTGTTAAAATACGTCCTTTAAAAAAACCGTATCATTGTTTCGCTTGCTTAGGTCAAATCCATTCCATGTCGGGTTACGATGAAATGGAACGCGCCGTTACACCCTATTTTGACGGAAGATGGCGCCAAGTGTCATCTTTGTACTGGCGCGAAACGCTCTAGACCCCGAGCAAGTAGTGTATGGTAGTGTTCGGCAGTCGATTAATTTTTATCCATGAATAAAATAAGCTCGGCGATATTTAAATAATATTTATTTAAATAACCAATAGTTGAATAAAAATTGTAAAATGTTTAAATAATCGAAGGTGAATAAACCTATTATTTAAATAAAACAAACAATTATTAAAATAATTGAAAAACAAAAATACCACTATTGCGTAGTGAAAGGATAAAAGTATTTAATTGAAAATACGATTACACGACATGTTTCGAAAACCATTCGGTTTCATCGTCAGGTGTGCTAATGGAGAAATTTACAAATATTCATAAATCTATCGCTAGGGGGTACAAAAAATTAAAGATTAAAAATTATGAGGGAAACTATTTTAAGGGGGGAGGGGTTTTAGTTATACAATAAAGATTGGGAGGAGGTAGGGGTTTAATTCCATAATGCAGCTAAAAAACTACCTGGGCCGTCATCTCTGTTGAAAACCTCATTTTGTTTCTTTTCGTACAGAATTTCCAACGACTCTCGTAAGTTTAGTTTAAAATAATTGTTCAATTTACAGATAATATTGCTTTTTTCGAATTGTATAACGTGATTTGGGTTGTTTTGGACATGTTCCGCTAGGGCTGATAGATTTATGAATATTTGTAAATTTCTCCATTAGCAAATCTGACGATGAAACCGAATGGTTTTCGAAACATGTCGTGTAATCGTATTTTAAATTAAATACTTTTATCCTTTCCCTACGCAATAGTGGTATTTTTGTTTTTTCAATTATTTTAATGCGTAGGAGTAGTCGAAAATAATTGCAAATTATTTAAATAAATACCACTTTTATTCAAATTAATGCTTGGTTGCGTAAAAAACATAATTAAATAAGTTAAAGTGATATTCGTTTTACCAACGTTTTTTTAAATAAATCGGAAAATTTCTGGATAATGAATAAACAATTCCGAACACTAGTGTATGCACGATTTTTAAAAACCTTGGACCCCGAAGACGCCGACGACGATCATTTCTTAGCGCCGACGCCGCCGATGTTTTCTCGGCGCGCCGCCGACGGTTTATAATATTTTTAAACAGGGCTACCTGATTTACCGTTAATATCAGTCTCTTTGCAGCTGTAACAAAAATGTTAGCTCTTCCTTTATCACATTTCAACGAATGTCCTAGAAAAGGGATTGATTAAACGTCCTACAATGAAAACAAAATTTCATATAAACGCCGCCGATAAATTTTGATTCAACGCCGCCACCGGTCAAAATTTCGCGGGCGTCGGGGTCTAAAACGCTCATTATATAAAGTAATCACGGTATTTCTAACGTATATTATATTCAAATTATCAAAAACAAACGCTGTGACGGATTTATATCGAAATTAAAGCTTTTACCTCTGAAGGTTTGATTGAAAATCAAGAGGAAGTTTGATTACGAAGAGTTGGGGTTTGATTAAACATTTTCGGCTTTGGCACCGTGATCAAGGACGTATATAAGGGGGGGGGGTTTAGGGGGTTCAAAACTCCCCCTTAGGACTCGATTCCTTTCTTACGAAAGGAGCGCAACATTAAGAAATAAACAGTAAGACGTAAAAATGAATTGAAATATCCGCAACGCAGCACAGTAAAATATATTAATATATTAAATATATTAATAAATGTATTAAAAAACTTCGTTTGATACACGTGCGGAAATATCAGTGTCACTCGTCCCGAGTCTAGCCAGTACTTTAAATATGCGTTATTGCTAACGAAACATTTCGCGCTTGCTGCGCTCGCGATTTAATCTGGTTGTGTTATAACCCGTCCCCCCCCTTAGACTTTCTATATCTACGTGCTTGACCGTGATCTTTGTATATTCGTAGGATTTGAATGCGAATTATATAATAAAAATATAATAATTCATATATCTGCTCAAATTTCAATTATTTCATTATTTTAGTGTCAGATAAAATTTTACGTTTAAAAGTTAAAGCCTCGTTCAGTGTAACTTATTTCTTCAAATATCTCATGTTACAGATGGAATTTTAAATTTTAAGTACCTTACTTTTTCTAGTTTTTTTTTTAAATTTCTTTAAAATCTTTATTCAGAAATGACGTAAGGCATAAAATCAATTTACCCGACACTCCTCCTCCCACTCGTAACCAAGAGCAACAATTGAAAAGACCACAATTCCTAAATTATGTAACAAATACCACATACCCCTTACTAATATAATTAAATAACTTTTAAAATTGATATGGTCAATAATAAAACTAAGAACAAAAAGTAATTAAAAATATTTTAAAAATTGAAATTTTTATCTTAAAATAATTTAAATTTCTGTTAAAGTATTACCTGAAGTTATAAGATATCTATTACGTAAAAAAACATAGTTCGGAGAGAAATTCAACCTAAAATTATTACATCGAGAAAATTATTTATTGATTTAGTACATATTTCGGGGTAGGTACATTTGTTCAAATTTCAATCGTCCGAACGGTGGAACAAATGTTCGAATTTCATTCGTCCGAACGGTGGAACAAATGTTCGAATTTCATTCGTCCGAACCGCCGAAATAAAAAATGTTTCAATTGTTCGAATTGGACAACTTGTTTGTTTCATTCGTCCGAATCGGTAGCATCACTTGTCCGAATTCTGTCGCTAAATTAGTATTTCTTATTGCTGTTTTTTTGGTCAGGATATAGTAAGTGGGAATTGCGTTGAATGTTGTGGATATTTTAGATTACATGTAGGTTAGGTTAGGTTAGGTTCACGTTAATGTTACTATTTTCTTATATTAACAATATTTAAAAAAAAACAACCAATTCCTAATGTTCGAAAAAACGGACAAACGATTATTCGAACAAATGAAATTCGCCAGTAAAGTTAATATAAATTGAACGACTAAATCACCAACAAAAGTTGTGATAAATTTTTCGGGCAAATGAAATACGTTTTCGGACATACGATCCTGTTTTCCAGCATTCGGACATTTGTACCACCGTTCGGACGAATGAAATTCGAACAAATGTACCCAAATCCATATTTCTACGCAGTGTAATTTTAACATTCGACATGGTTATGAAAAGTTACACGGGTGGTAAATTTTGAGTGGTTTGGCGGGAAATTCGCTCGCAATGGAATCTGGGTCGAGCCTGCGAAGGTTCAGGTTTCATTTTGATGGTCTACACGTATACTTATCTCAACAGAGATATATTATAAGCTTCTGATATTACTTCTCTCGGTAGAGAGCCCTCACCCTCATCTGCAACATTTACAAACACTTAAGCCACCCTTGCAGGAGTGAAGCAGGAGTGAAGCAGGAGTGAAGCATGGACAGGCAAGTTGCGTACCTTTAGGGTAGGCTTTCCTCCTTCCGTAACGAACGACGCCGAAGGCCTTCCAGAATACCTAACCGCAAGGACTTCTGGGTAACGTTTCCCTTCACGCACTGCCAGCCGACAGTTCCCCTTCATTTCCGCTCCAGGCGCAAGCCTCCCTCCACCTATCCGTTGCAATAACACAAATTTTTCTCACAAAAGAAACGTGGGCCTTCGCGGGCTCGAGGCAGTTTCCAATGGGAGCGATTTTCGCGCGGAAGCGTACAACGAGGGGGACATTTTTTTACAGCTTGACGATATAATGTAAAATTTACACTGCATAGATATAATTTCTCGTTTATAAACTACTAGCTAATAACAATAATAATCAGCTAGGCTAATACCCAAGGCACCACCCTAGGCCTAAGACATCGAGTGACTTTTGAAGCCTTTAATTCAGGTGGCCGGGTTACAATGCGTAGGAGGGTGGTGGCAAGCCCTGCAAGCCACGCGAGCCAACAGCTCCCTACACTAACTATTACCGTTAACCTCGTCAAGTTTTTATTTATGGAAGGGGAAACCGAAGATCTCGGTTTAAAACCCCTTAAACCAGTGGGGAGATAACTTGCAAACTCAACGCATAAGGAGTTGTTCCGAGCTTTCACCCAGTGCCACAAGTTGGGATCGAACCCGGCTCCTCTTTCTGCGAGGCGAAAGTGCTAACCACTCCGCCACCCCACCTTAATACCTTTAATACCCGGGTCTTAGTTTTAATGAATTATATCTGATTTGTACGTAAGAAAGGTAAACGCTGTAGCAAAAAAAAGTCCTGAACTACTTAAAAATCCCAACTAAACCTCCCGTTCTACAAAGTCCCTTTCTTTCACAGTAATTCCCCTTCTTCGAATTTCACACTAACCCGTTTAAAAGGTTTAAAGGTCGGGACGGGCGCAAGGAACTCAAGGGAGGAAAACAAACCGGGTAACGTTTTAAAACAAATAACGGCGCGACCACGCGACTTTAAAAAAAAATAGATCCGAAATATAGATAAGGGAAGTAAAGCGGTGCAAGTCGGAACCACCCGGTATATAGATAAGGGAAGCAAAGGGGTGGAACTCGAGGAAAAAACTGAAAGCCGAGACCAGCCGAAAATATAGATAAGGGAAGCAAAGAGGCGAAAGTCCAAAGTCGAGTAAAATAAAAATAAAATTGAATTAGATTAATGACCATGTCAGGTATTTGGAATTAGGCGCGTTTAGTTTGAAATTAGGCCCTGAACATTGAGTTAAAATTTCAAAGCTAAATTAACCGTTCTCGAGTTATTAGGAACATTACATACAAATAAATAAAAGGACAAACTTTAAGACTTATAGTTATAGATAGCTCAGTTTTCACTGGACCTTAACACGGCAAAGTTGAGTTGCTGCCGCTGGCCGCTGAGGTATTGATATTTTCCACAAATCTTCCGCACCACAACGTAAAAAATTTGAGAGATTACCAATATAATTATCATTTTTCGCAGAGACCAACCAGTATCAAAAAATATACTAAATAAGAAAACTTTGCGTCAAATTATTTCTTGAAATTATAAGGTTTGACTTAGGACTTAAAACTAAGCCTTGGCAATCGAATGGTTTCCTTCTTTTGCGGGGCTGCCACGTTCATCAGCATATTTAACCTGTAGCGCTAAAATTAGCTGCCAAATGGTTTTATAACTAAAATCTGTTTCTATATCTCTATAATATAAAAACATTTATGGTAGGCATAAGCTCATTGGGATAACTTTTCGCGTAATGGATTCCAGATGCTCGAATCAAAGGCGCTGGTCGCCGAGTGAGAGTTTATGGGCTGGTGTGCAGCTGCAAGTCTTTGTCCAAGATAGCGAAGCTTCTCTCTATTCTTTTATTGAAATGTTCTTTTTTAATTGTAACCGCGTTTAGTCACCCCCTTTTTATGACTGAGAGTGCCATGCGAGAACCATTACCAGTGTTATTTTTTTAATTTTAAGCGTTGTTTTACTGTTGCGTCCCATCTTGTGTTACCCATCTGTGATGTTTGTAAACCGCGTTGACGTTAGATCTTCGGACATCCAAGCAGTGGCGTAGCCAGAAATTCGTCAAGGGGGGGGGGGGGGTTGAAGTATGTGAATATTAAGAGGGGTCTAGAAGGGGTGGAAATTTAGTACAGTTAAAAGTACGCCACTGCATCCAAGAGTGCACCATGAATCCAATAGAGACCAAATATTGCCACTAAAATTATACTTTGCGTAAAGGACTCATTTAAAAAAGATGCGTGGGCGAGTTGTGTGTAGTTAGCTTGAGAATGGTAACATGATGAGGGTCCCTAGAAAAAGGGCCGAAATTCCCTCCAAAACAGGAGAAGGTCGTGGTGCAACGAGAGAGTTGAGACGAATGAATAATGTAAATAATCCCTGGTGTCCCATTTGCTGCGTGTTATACATATTGCGCGATTAATAGTGTATTTAAGTCGCGAAGGGAAGTACGTCCAATTATGTTTGTTTTCGTAACATTTCATTTTAATTCTACTTTTTATTTTTATTATTAAATATTTTGGTACTCTCGAATCCTCGTTTTCAGTTTAGTATAAGCCAATAAATATTCACACCCCTAGACAACAACTGACCAATGTTTAAGTATACTTCGCTAACTGCAAAAGCAGTGGTGGTTACGTGAATGAAAACCCGGGATAAAGTCTCAGCCGCGAGTAACCCTTTTTGTAGATGATATTTAGTCTCTGCTCGAAAGAGGTTCCCCGTATGTTGGTTTGGTTGGGACATTTTTTCAGTCGGTCTCTATCGCTTGGTGATGAATATTCATCTTCCAGAGATATATTATACGCTTCTGGTAATACGAAGTCTCAGGGGATACGGACGCGGTACCCCATCTAATCCGTGATTTTGCTTTAGAAAGGTTCAGAGGTGGCTGACCCGTGGGAAACGAATGCCAAGAGGGGTCTGTAAAAATAACGAGCTAGCGCGGTGTTAGGGTGGCTGGGTGGCTGGGGAGACGACTCTTCTTAAGGCCAATCCATCAAATTGAACATACTAGAACATAAATGGTCAATTTGCATGCGATACCCAGCTCCTTCATTACCGTGCCCCGCTCGGAGCGCCAGTGTACAAGTGCGGCTCGTAATAGCGTAGCTCCCCCGTTTCCAGCGAGATATGAAAAGCATTAGAGGCGACAAAACGTTTTATATGATAGCTTATTTCTATCTACGGCTAAATTGAAGGTCAGACGAGAGTTCCCTCCGAAGGCCAATAGAGTTCGGACTGCCTTTGGCTGACCCGCCAGCTGACCCTTCGCGTTTCAATTTTATTGATCTATAGGGAGGAAAATAAGCGATAGCAAAGTTCCAAACCAAATCGTTTTCGAAAAATGATCGTTAATATATATGGATAAAAAATGCGCTATAAGTCTGGTTCGCTCTGCCGCGGGGATTTAGCGTTTTACCACTGGCCGCCTTGGCAACTATCTCAGTCTGACAAAGAAGCGAGAATCGAGGGGGACTCGTGGCAGTGGGAACGGCGCTTTCGGTGAATTGTTGATTATGGAAAATGACAAACGGGGAGGTCAAATATCGTTACGGGTGGTCGCTATCTTCACAAAATATAATGCGAGAAAGCATCACGCTCCGAATTTGCATTATCCGGGGTTGCTTAAAATAATATTATATACTTTTGAATAACATTCGCAATCTCAAAGAAAATCGGAGTCTTGATTTAACGGAAGATGGATTGTTTTACATATTTTGATTCAAAACCCATCATCCACTAAACATAATCTAATCAACAAGTACCAAATCCACGATCAATTTGGTTCTTGATTATGTATTAAAATGATGCAAATACAACCCGAATTCACGTAACGGAGAATGAGATATAGTTGGCGAAATTGAAAGTTGTGGACTTTTTTAAGAACAAATTGTTTTCTCTAATATAATAGTTTCGGCTAACATTTCGCGAATCGGGCAGTTTTGGAAACCAAGTCAGTTTTTCACCTCCCAACAGTCTGATTCGCTACCGTCCTCACTATTAAGATTATTATTTAATACTGTGTACTGATAAACATTTTAAGAAAATATGGCCTCTTAAAGAAATCTGTGGCTCCCTTTAGAAAAAGTTGGGCAGCGATTTTATAACTATGTTTTATCCTTTCTTAAGAACATTTGGCATACAAGCGTATGCAAATAAAGTCATTTGTTAGGGATGAAAAGAAAATGCAACTCTAAGGGACGCGAAACTAATGGCCGCGAAGTTGAGTGAACGGATAGAGTTCCAAAGCCATCCCAGTTAATATAGAACCACCAGAAGAAACAGCGTCTTGGTAGGGGTAAAAACAATTCATCTTGCCTTGCAAGAAAGAAGAGATTTATATCCCTCTTTTATCAGAGCGAAGAAACTGAGAAACTGGCTGACGCGACCGAAAACAGACAACGCAAAAAAAACGACCAAACATAAAAAGGCAAAATGCAACGTGCTTTCGCTAGGATGAAAAGAGACGCTCGTTCGCAACTTCGTAACTTATCCACGATAGGATTTCTCCCTTTAACAGTAAGGTTAGTTACGAAGTAACGACGAACTGCTGGGTTTCAACTGCTAAAAACAAACGTTTAATAGATTTAAAGTCTCACTTTACGCTTGTTCCAAGGTCCTGTAGCGAGCCCAACGCCTACCGACATTCTCTTTGACTTTTCTTTCCCCAAAAACTGAGAAAACGTCGAAGTAACGAGACCGTAAACAACCCCTGGAACGGGGATGAAAGTAATACAACGGGTAAAGTTGGAAACGCGACGGAAAGAAAGAACCAGCGATAAACAGAACTAATCGTCTGGTCTCTCGCGACAAAAAACGGCTTAAAGACTAGTTTCGGAGACGAGCCAGACAGCGCCTTTCGAATCTTCGAACTGAAAGACGAAGAGAGCAGATTGGGACGAGGCTCGGTTCCTCGGACCGCCGCTAGGTGGCGTCGCTATCGTCGCGCCCGAAAAGAGGCGTGTCCCCGGATTTCTCCCTTCGATTGGACGCGTATATCGTTCGCTATTCCAACATGTGTCTTATAGCACAAATATAACGACGACGACCCTCCCCCCCCCCCGGCCGTGTTCGCTGAAAATCCTTCCAGCGCCCGCTTTCGTCAATATGATTCTCCTCGCTCGTCGCTACAAGCTCAAATGTTGTACGACCAGATTTAATTATTATTTCCTCAATTATAACCGTAGCTTGAAATCCCACTGGCTTTAAAATGCTTTAATTTAATTATTTTACGTCGAACATTTCTTTTCGTTATTTTTAACGGCGCAGTACGGTTAAACGTAGATCTACATAGATACTAGAGATGGCGTTAGTAGGTCAAACCCTGTAAATTTACTTCTCCCTGGACACTGGTGCGCTCCCGGATCCAGAAATGGATTCGTCCATGTTTTAAAAGGGATTTGTACATTACATTGAGCTAATAAATATTCATTCATTCATGCCCACCTGCCCACTCTGCCCACAAGAGGAAGTTATACCAGACACCGTAACTCTGAGCCGGTCGCGAGGACCACACTACCCTCTATCTAGCAACCACCAAGGACATTCTTAAGGCCTGGTAGTGTGACAGGTGCTCGAGGAGGAATACCTGAACGAACTGCACCACATCAAAATTTATCGTAAACAATATTCCGACTGAAAAGTTAAAAAAAAATAATAATAATTAATAAGAATAATAATTTCAATTTTAATTTTCATTTTAATTGTAGTGTTGATTAAAATTCTTAATTTTACGTTTATGTGTTTTCTAATTTTGTATTGGTATATATTTTTTAATCTTAAAAATGTGAAACAAAACACACATTGTAATAGATTGATGTAAAAAGGGACCAATTCATGCATTCATTCATTCACTGCAACATAGGGTAGGCCTGACAGCGGTAGGAGGAAATTTCATCAAACGTTTGCGTGAAAGGTTAACTACCGTCGTCCTCCTTCGGAGAACGTAAGGCAAAAAGTAAACTCAATTACTTAGGCAGACTCCTTTGTATGGATCAGGACAGATTGGCAACACGGGTATTTGACAACAGATACCTGACTGGAACGCCAACTAAATGGTTTCGAAGGATGACCTACCTAGACCAACTTTACGGCCAGGACACTAACAGAGCCGGGGCTAAAGCGAGTGGCGTAAGAAAGTTGAGAAAGGGGTTCCAGATTAAGCGCAAATGGACTGGACCTCTGAACTGGCAAATCAGAACAGTCTGGACACGTATTGCCGTAAGGAAGCCCCACATACAGAGAGTTTTTACTCAAATGGTATCGGCGATCGGTTTTTCTTTCAAGGTCGTTGCGGAGCTCTGACAACTGCAGGTAAAAGGTTCGGGGACTATCCGCAGTAGCGGCGCCAGGATTTTTGGGGAGGTAGGTCAACCATTTGGAGTCCCCCCCCCAAACTATGGGGCCCCCTCCACCACATTTTTTTCAAATCCGACCACGTTAATTATCAATTTTTTTTAAGCAAGTGGTGCAATTTTTAGGTAAAATGGGTACGCGACGAAAAAATTAAAACTAATTATGATAACTTTTTGTGTACCGATAACACTTAACAAATGAGTGGTTATTTACTTATTTCTACGACTGAATTCCAGTCTATCAATTTACATTAATTCCTTCGGTACTTCGCATGTACATCCCTTACATCAGAACTTACAAATTTACGAAAATTAATGTACGTATAGGTACCATAAGAGATTTTTCCAGGAACCTTGCGTAGGTACACTAACGAGGTGTTAATCACTGATTTTGATGAAACTCGGGGGTATGTAGACCTTGGGGTAACATGAATTTTCACCAAGGGAAAGTTAAGCTGGGCTTCCGTTTTGCTATGGCAACCGAAAACGTTTTTGACAACTTAAAATGAAAAAATCTGCATTGAAAAAAGCATGGGATTTTCTCGGTGAAAATTTCTCGAAAATTCAAAAAAAAAAAATTTCAAATCTCAACTAAAATGCTAAATTTGAACTATTTTGGATGAAATTCATCAAGTTTGGGTAAAATTGAGAAAATTTCAATAAATTTGCGGTCGAAACCCTGGGTTCATTTGGCAAGGAGGGTCTCGGTTTGGTTCATGCCATCGGTCGGAAGATTCGTCATTTGACGGGTGTGTTTCTCATTCAACGCATAGCAGTCGCTATCGAACGTGGGAACGCCGCCTCAATTCTGGATACTTTTCCGTCGGGTTCTTCTTTGGAAGACGTTCTGTTTTCCTTACCATAATGTGTATACGGGTGTTTTTTGCTATTTTGTAAAAATTTGTTAAAAAAATACATATGATTTTTCTTAAAAAAAAAAAAAAATTTTTTTTTGAAAAATAAAGGAATATTTGCCAAATTTGACCTAAATATGGTTTTGTCAAATAATTTTTTTTTAAAATCGTCAAAAATTGGATAAATTGACCAAAATTGGGTAAAAAAGACCAAAATTGGGTAGAATGATAAAATTTGGGTAAAATAATCAAAATTCGTCCAAATGACAAAAATTGGGTGCAATTGTGTTAAAACAACTAATATCGGCTATAATTGGGTAAAATGATAAAATTTTGGATGAAAAGACTAAATTTGGGTAAAACAGCCAAAATCGCCGCTAAAAATGATTAAAATTGAATAAAATGAAAAAAATTTGGTTAAATAACCGGAATTGGGGTTAAATAAATGAAATTGACTAAAATCGTGTTGAATTAATTGTATTGACTAAAATGAACGAAATTGGATAAAAAGAGCAATATTTACTTAAATTAAATAAGTTTTGACTACAATCGTCTTAAATCAATGGAAATTGACTAAAATAAATCTGTCAAACTACCAAAAGTGATGAAGAACCGAGGGGCAGGTCTCTTCCTTGATTAACGACGCACCCCTCAAAAGACTAAATCCGATTTAATCGTGATTATTTTGATTAAATTCAATTTAATCACGATTAAGTTGATTAAATCACGTTTAATCATGATTAGAATGTTTAAATCTGATTTAATCATGATTAAATGATTAAATCTGATTAAAATGTTTAAATCTGATTTAATCATGATTAAATGATTAAATCTGATTAAAATTATTAAATCTGTTTAAAATGATTAAATCTGTTTAAAATGATTAAATCTGTTTAAAATGATTAAATCCTGATTAAAAAAATTATATCATGATTAGTATGATTAAATCGTACTTTAGTTTTGATTTTAATGATAAATTCTCGATCGCTAAATTGGCATTGCCATATTATCTAGCAAGGATATTACGAGAGCTATTTTGGTTGGATAGTGGGAACCAGATGCAGTGGTAAAAATTCAGAATAGTCATAGTCCATGACGTCACAAACTAGGCGAGATAAAATTATAATTGGTATAATAGTATTTTGGATGCCAGGGAATTTGGTAAAATAGTATTTTGGATGCCAGGAAATTTTGTAAAATAGTATTTTGGATGCCAGGAAATTTTGTAAAATAGTAACCTATGTCCAGCGGGTATAATTCAAAACATTTGGTAAACACTTAGAGTTCTTCTCATGATGAACTTTGACGTCTAGTCAAGAAGGGGTCATTAATACCCCACTTGTAGCCCAAGATGTTGATTCGGTCATCTATATCTTTAAAGATGACCCTTTAAGTTCAGTCTACGAAGGTAAAACGGATGGAAACTTCGAGAACCAAAAGAGAGACAGTTGGCTCCTAACATATGTATTTAAGCCAATGGAAAACCTCTAAATTGAGAAGGAATTTTGTGTGTCGGAATTTTAGTCAGCCCAATGTAGCTTTATTGAAATTTATAAACTCGCTCGGTTTGTGCGGATGAAGTTAAATAATGAGTAGTTTAGAAAAATAAAAGGTTGGGGAAAATGACCAATACGGTTCAGAGGTGTCGAAGTGGGATGGATATTCCACCAGCGTTATTAAAACCATAAGCCTATCATAAGGTCCCCATAAGCAAAGGTCTACCATAGGTACCATATTAACAGCGTTGTCCTGGAGATAAGAAAATTAACGTACGACGATAGGACAGTAGTGACATCTTCTGTTTAAAAATTCATACATCAAAAATATTATCTTAGCCGCACTCGGGTTGATAAATGCCACACAAAACGCGTCTAAATCTCAAATTTCCAAAATAAATACCTTCAGAAACAAGTTATCTTATTTCTAAAAGCCAGTTTTAGGGTCTGATGAATCATGTTGCAACGATATGTGTTATTTTTAAGTTTGAAAGAGATAAAATTGTGATTAAGCCTTGGCTACGGTGCTAAGGGCTGGCGGCGGGGATTTCTCCCGCGTGATTCTAAGTTTAAAAACGTTCGCGCACGCCTTCTGCGCAATCATCATGCAACGCGCGAAATTCATTTGGGGAAATTCCTTGTTGAGAACATAAGCACTAGGAGGTGCAGATTTTGAATACCTACCTCTTAATAACGGGTATGTGATCGTCAAAAATTTGGCCTAGACCTTATAATAGGCTTATGGTCAAACCGCTCGGTTAAAACCCATACCAAGCCTAGAAAAGTTAGGCCTAGGCTCAAAAGAATCTGCAAAGACCCCAATCTTGTAGATGCCCCAGAGAAGCTCAACCTGAATTTTAACTATTTTTTCCAGTAAACCTGCTTTTTTTATTTGCCCTTGGATTATTAATTTATTTATATATTTATTAATTTATTAATCCAAAGCACATTTATTTTAGAACCTGAGTTTCTGAAAACTTCATTAATTTGCATTTTAATTGCATTAACAGCACTTGACAGTATATTGTAGTTCTTTTTCATATTTCTGTAATCGGTGTACAGATATTCAGAGAGTGGTTAGCCCTCGATTTGTTTCAACACTATACTTAGTAGATTAATACTTTTAATCAATGTTTTAATTACTTAATAAATAATTATATATTAACTTAAACGAACTCCTAGTAATATGACCTCATGATTGAACCAGGGTTGGCACAATTTTGGCAAGGGTGGAAAAAACCGCGGTTTTTACTAGGAAAAAACTAGATTTTTCCGCGGTTTTTTCCACCTATTGTTTTTCTGTTGTATGGAAAATCGTACTTCCATGGTTTTTTCCACCTCTAGTGGCAAAATTCAATAAAAAATAAATAATAAAAGCAGTATATTCTTCTATTCTATTCTATTCACTCTTCTTCTGGCCTTTTTTCATCTCTCCTATTTGCAATGACCAAATTAGTCACTTAATAGATATATCAATAGGCCATCGAAGGCAGTTAGTAGGCTTACGGAAAACGTGGTTGAAGATTGAATTATTCTAGGTTAATAAAGGTTATTTAACTTTTCGAAGATACTCAATACTTCTACTGTTGGAAATAGATACGGCCTTAAATTAGGTACACGTGAGATAGGTTGAGAGAAAGATACGTGTTTTTATATCACGTGAAGCAAAGGTCAGATTGATTCGATCAATTGGACAATGGCTTTTCTACTTGGCTCCACGAACATTTTGGAGTTTACGATTTAACAATATTAATATATTACAAGTTCTTAGAACAATCTAACGAGCTTAAAAACTAGTTTCTAAGTTCGAACAATCAATAGAAACAACAGTATTGAGGGATCAGTGAAAGTGAGAAGGCCGTACGTCAATGGCGTGTTGTGCCGGGGTCAATTTGCACGAGATGGAAGGTCAATAGCCGGGTCGTCTTTGGACGTGTCACTTTTTGAGCGATGACTCCTAGCTGGCGAATGCGCCAAATTCTCGCTCGAGCATCAACCAATTCTTTCTCGAACATTTCACATCCCGCCTTTCAGACGTTTTCGCGCAAAGCCATAAATTGAGCGCTTCTATTCGTTCACCACCAGGGGACACGCGGCTGACAGCGTCGACAAAGGGCATATAATTGGGCGCGGCGAACCCTTACCTTATATTCCCTTTAAAAGAGGCTCTCGGGTGTCACCGCGACGAAATAGAACCTTGATTAAGCGCCACAAAGAATTCGAGTCTTTTCTCTAGTAACTAAAGGTGAAAGTTCATATCCTACCTGTAATTAGAAGTTCGGTACTTTTGACATTATTACTATTAATTATAAGGGCCGTATGTATGTCCTAGGGGCGCGGTTACTAATTAGATTACACTATTAACAAGAATTTTCCACGAATCTTCTAGTCGTTTAGGACACGAGATCCACCTTAGACCAACAAACTTCGAAGGCATACACGCGCCAGTCACGTTCTGGTATTTAAAACAAATGACCTTCGTGAATTTCATACTCTAAAGGAGACAAACGAGGTAGAGTTATATCTTTGTGACAGACTTATAGCGTGCTATCTTTTTCTTAGATATAGTTTCCATCTCTCTAAGGCTAAGGCTTATTCGCAGGAGCCAATATTTTTGCTAAACATTTTTGCTCAACACACTGATGAGCCCCAAAAGGGCGAAACCGGTCTACTGTTGGAATCTCTGGCCTAAATTTTGACTTTTTGATACGAATGGAGAAAACATCGTGTTGGCCACACAAACGCTTTGGTTGGCCTATTTTTAAAAAACGCCTATTTTTTCTGACCAAGGCTTAACTCTAAATATTTAAATCTAATAATTTTGTAGACCACCTTTTGATTACGCAGAACTAAATTATAATATTAATATTAAATTTAGGTATATATATTGATATGTTTTGAAGTAGACTAAATAATTTTCATCGCGTGAACTCTAGGAACTATATATGCTGAGCAACAAAGTTTGGCAAAAATGTTGGCTCGCTGATTTTTCGAAATACATTTTGGAAGACAAAATAATACGAGGCGAAATACATCAAAGACTGACTTTCTACAGCAAGTAAATCGTCAAAATATGGTTTCAAAAAAGGAAATATAAATACTACATTTTTAATCGTTAGGCAATTTATTCGCTGTAATGTACGCCATAAATTTTCAAACGTGATATGGTGTAGCCACCGCGAAATTTCTGGAAATACGAACCCATTGGAAAAACTGCCTTTAACCTGCAAAGTTACAAGCTTAGATGGATACGCGTTTCGTAAGCTATAGACGATAAACTTCCATTACTAAATACCAGATTTAATAGTCTGGTAGTCGTATTGTTTATAAACGTGGCTTCCAAAGTTGAAACTTAATATTCTTCCGATACCTTTAAACATGGGCCAATAAAAGACATATTTTACTGCACCATGTTTAAATGTTTTAATCTAGTTAAGAGGTGGAGGCGAAATTGTGGCGAGCTTAGAGTTAAGAGGGGGAGGTAGGTGGAACGTACCCTGATACGTATGTAGATTTTGTCAACTGCTCACTCCGCCCTAAATCAAAATCTTAGCTACGCTACAGTCAATATCCCAGCCTAAAATCGCTGGTAGACCAGTACAAAACCAGTCTGGAATCGGTGTTACACCAGTACAAAACCAGTCTGGAATCGGTGTTAGACCAGTACAAAACCAGTCTGGAATCGGTGTTAGACCAGTACAAAACCAGTGTAAGACCAGTACAAAACCAGTGTAAGACCAGTACAAAACCAGTGTAAGACCAGTACAAAACCAGTGTAAGACCAGTACAAAACCAGTGTAAGACCAGTACAAAACCAGTGTAAGACCAGTACAAAACCAGTGTAAGACCAGTACAAAACCAGTGTAAGACCAGTACAAAATCAGTGTAAGACCAGTACAAAATCAGTGTAAGACCAGTACAAAACCAGTGTAAGACCAGTACAAAACCAGTGTAAGACCAGTACAAAACCAGTGTAAGATCAGTACAAAACCAATGTAAGACCAGTCCAGAACCAGTGTTAGACCAATCCATAACCGGTGTAAGACCAGTCCAGAACCAGTGTTTGACCAGTACAGAACCGGTGTTAGACTAATCCAGAACCAGTGTTAAACCAGTACAGAACCAGTGTAAAGCCATCTAGAACCAGTTAAGTAAAAAAACTGGCCTTGCCGCTATTAAAGATCCCTTAAAAATTTCTCTGGCACCACAGCAACAACAACAATATCTAAAATAGCACTTTTATCTACGTAGAAAAAGTGTAGAGCGTAAGGTCTAAAAAAGCGTAAGATTTGGATTAATAAGGAAAACTACCCTTGGGACTTTGTACGGAGTCCTTTGAAAAGAAAAGCGATAAATAAGGGCGCCTTTCTTCGCAGATATATAGACTTTTTTTTTTTCTTGCGGGAGGGTACGTTTTAGTCTAATATATCACTGGCAGCTTTATTACTATTAAGAACGACGCGGGAGGTAAATCTCGGCTTTAGGGCTGCATTAGGTTATTCCATTCCCCAAAATTACGTGGCGCCCATTGTTAAGACCAAGCTCTTGTTACGACCCACAAGCAACGCCCATATTAATAAAATAAATCGGTTTTATTCCCTTTAACATGCAACGAAAATGTTATTTCACGCACAAAACTTATTTCCGTAAAAAATACTATTTATAGCGGTATTGATAAATAACTAGAGTTGTTAATTTTGGGGAAAATTAAATGCGGGAAAATTTCTAAAGGTTTAGTTTTATTTTTTGATTCGAAATAATTAGGCGAAAATGCCGCGAAATTTAAATTTGCGAATAATATTAGGCTAATCATTGAATTAAATCCCCTTTATTTTTTTCCAAAAATTACGGAATATTTTTCAGAAAAAAAGCGAGGGACAGGTCACTTCCTTGATTAACGACGCACCCCGATTAAATCTAATTTAACCGTGATTACTTTGATTAAATTCGATTTAATCATGATTATGTTGATTACATAACTTTAAATCATGTTTAGAATGTTTAAATCTGAATTATAATAATGTTTAAATGATTAAATCTGATTAAAATGATTAAATCCTGATTAAAAAGATTAAATCCTGATTAAAAAGATTAGATCATGATTAGAATAATTAAATCACGTTTAAATTGTGATTAGATTGATTAAATCGTGATTAGATTTTATAATCTCGGTTAAATTTTTTAATTTTGATTACCCTGATATAATCATTTTACTTTGATTAAGACGCACCCAAAATGGAAGTAACCTGCCCCTCGGAAAAAAGGCTTCGGTAATTTGTGGAAAATTTTCCGAGCGGGAAATTTCCCATGGAAAATTATCCGACTTACAACTCTACAAATAACCTTAATTGGAATAGTTAAATAAATATGTAATTTCTAGTTAATATTCTTTTATAGTGGTATAATATTAAGTACTTTTGTTCACGAGCGATTTAAGAAACCAAGTAAAAAGTGAGTAAAAACTATTATAATTTTTATTTATCACCTCAGACAACGGAGCCAGTGACAGATAAATTCAATGCAATTACAAGCGCGACTCCCTCAAGTCTCCTAAAATTGCACGAGGCCGTTGCGACGACAGAATATCCAACCCTTTTTTCGTCTCTTAAAACGCGCTTTTACGACCACGTAAGACCCATAAACCTTTCTTTTGGTAAAGACTAAAGTATGACTTTTAAATTATTATTTTTGGCTGGCTGCAATGAATGTATACGCTATGAAGGTAAACAGAAGAGTCGCCTCATTCCCGGAAAATGGGCAGAGATAGTCGCCACCAAGGATAATATATGATGTTATTACTTGCTGGGGGAAGTAATGGAAGTGGAACTACTAGGAAGAAGTCTGTTCTAGACAAAGATTTTCTTTAACCGTTATTACTATTCAAAATATACAGGGTGTTAACTAAAAAACGATACAGAGCCAATTACTCAAAATGTGTTTTATGTAATAATTTGAAATTTGCAGGTTACATAGAGGGTACAAGGGGACAAATTACAATGAAAATTTCAATGACCTTGAACTAGGTCTTCAAGGTCATTCAAATTTTATCTCGAGAACCGTTAGGATTAGAAGAATGATTCCAATTAGAAATGTGTTCTACGTTTAATCTTAAGTCTAAACCGCTTTGACCCGATCTAATGGGAAGGCGAGAAATGTTAGACCAAAAACCATAAGGTCGTGTGGTATTCTAATCAAGACACGACATGTAAGGGCTTATAAATAGAAAACTACCAGATCTAATGGATCAAAATTGTCGTGACACTCTAAACTGAGTGGGGGAGTTCGAAATTTGTAACTTATGATGACCTTCAAACATTAGTTCAATTTCATTCAAAATTTATCTCGAGAACCATTAGGATTATGAGAACGGTTCCAATTAAAAAATACCCACCAAGGTTTTTTAAGTCAAATTACCTATTACCCGAGGTAAATAAACCAATAAAACTCCAAAATAAACGTTAATTAATTGATTTAAGGCGTATTTTTATTAACTTTTTAGTTTAAATGTTTTAAACACAAAAGAAACTAAATAAGTAATTGAAATAAATCCAGTAGATCTGGTAGTTTTCGATTTATAAGCCCTTAAATGTCGTGTCTTGATTAGAATACCACACACGACCTTATGGTTTTGGTATAACATTTCTCGGCTTCCCATTGACTGACCTTGAAGACCTGATTCAAGGCCATTGAAATTTTCATTGACAAATGTCCCCCTGCACCCTCTATGTAACCTGCAAATTTCAAATTCTTACATAAAACACATTTTGAGTAATTGGCTCTGCATCGTTTTTTAGTTAAAACCCTGTATACCGGGTGTATAGTACAGGAATTTAATATTTTTAGATCGAATAGCACGAGAACCGTTGGGCTTATAGATTCGGCTCTTATTAGAAAGGATCACATTTTCGATCCAAATTTATTTCAAAGGACCTAATTATTTCATCAATAGCGAGCTGAGAAATTACTGTAAATAATTGCGAAGATTATTCAATAGTTGAGTTTATAAAATAAAAAGTGGTTGCTTTATTAGTATAAGATTTGCACGGGCGCTAGAAAATACGAAATTCATCGCGAATTTAGCGCGCGCTCGTAGACTTGTCAAAGACTCTGACGTAAGAGCCACATTTAAACAAGAAGTCCACGTTACTTTATAATAATAACTATTTAATTGGGACTAATTATCGAAATAAAAATTTATTTAACTTAAGCTCTGAGTAGGTCGGTTGAAATCAATTTGGATCTAAAAAGTGATGGCGCACACTTTTCGAATTGAAACCGACCTTCCAAACATAACGCTTCTGAAAATACATTTTAAATGACCTTGAAGACATGGTTTAGGGTCATTGAGTTTTGTATCATCTAATAACCTTCTACGCGATCCGAAATTATCAAATTCCCAACGAAAACGGCCTGGATAATGTTTTAGTGGACACCCTGTACAGGCTGAAACAAGGCGACGCGTTTCGTGTCGTGATTCGAATTTGAATGTATAGCTCGACGGAAGAACTAGCTCGAAGGTCACCGCGCGAGGAAACTTAATAATCTAAAAAAGAACCGTAACAAAGAAGACTATCTACGGTAATGTTTGTACGCGGGTAAATAAGACCTTAAGTCACTTTTCTTGTAGAGACATATTTCTTCATCACTTCCGCGCGAGGAAAGTCAGAGACCGCAGACAGACGGTGAAGTCTTGGCGACTGCAGGAAAACTGCCGCTCCCAGTTTGTTTCCCTTAATAAATAAATAAATGTATCTGGGCTTTTCTCTATTGCCGGCGAGGACATTCTCCAAATGATAGCCCAGAGAAGTAACGAGATAAAGCAAAACGGAACAAGTCGTTGAGTGGCCAGTCAAACTACAGGGCTTACGAAAATATATACGTGTACGCAGCGGAGAACTACCTTCAACTTAAATGTACTTTCTCCGGCTCAATTTCAGAACTTTCATTCCGGCCAACGAACTCAGCAAAGATGAAAAGTCACACAATCAACTACCGTAGCGGTTTCCGTGTGGCCAAGTTAGAGAGCTGCGAAATGGATGGAAAAGGGAACTTTCGGGATAAGAATGGATGGAAAGGGTGACTTTAAGGATGGGAATGGATGGAAAGGGTTACTTTCGGGATGGGAATTGATGGAAATTGACTTTCGGGATGGGAATGGATGGATAGGGTGACTTTAGGGATGGGAATGGATCGAAAATTGGACTTTAAGGATGGAAATAGATAGTAATGTAATTTTTCAGATCGGGAATGGATGGGAATGGATAGGAATGGGTTTTCCTTTTCTTTCTAGCTTGGGCTAGTCTGGTTTAGTCACACAAGCGGAAAGGTTACCGTAATACTTTTTATTTAATAATATGATATTAATTTGTCTAATGCTCAAAAGTTTTTGATTCGGGAATGGAAATTTCGGGAATATTGGAAATGGATGGGGATTATAAAATTTCTGTCAAATGGAATACTTATGGATAGAAGACGACGTTTTGAACCGGAATAGTATGAGAATGGAATTTTGCTCCACGGGAACGAGCTGGAATGGAAAGGTTTTCGACTCAATTGCAGCTCTCTAGTCCCAAGTGGCGAAAACACTCCCTTGATGAATGAAAACCGGGTCATGTGGATAGGTGGGCGACACAACATAGAAGAAATTTTGCTTTTGTGGGGCATATGTAGCATGCTGGTACAATACGCACGTGACGGAAATGTCGCCAGTCCGCCCCTGATTAAAACCGCATAATATACTACGACCAATATGGTCTCGCTTTCCAAATGAGGAATGACTTACTGAAGACTCTTGGGTAGTATTTTCAATTGTTTGATTTCTCCCTCTTCACTGGCAGCACTGCAGTAGAGAGGTGCGAAGGTACACGTTTCATCTTTACGTTGTAAGTGGATACTTATCTTATATTTTTAAACCTCTGATGAAACTTAAGAAAGTAACGTTTAATCTCCGTTCAGAAGCTTAAGCCTTGGTGTATGTAAAAAGTAACTTTCATAGGAGCTTGGGAAACGACGGGCATCTCGTCACGGGGCACTGTCCTTCATTGTTCTCGGGATGGCTACTTGGCTAACAAAAGGGGTCCCTGGCGCAAATATAAATATCAATTTCGTACGTCGTCGAATCCGCGGGTTGTGTCTCTGCTGAAATATACATCAAGCTCGCCATTCTCAAAAAGCCAAAAAACTCTCTTTCTCTTGGAATGGGAATTATTTTCTCTAGTACGGATTTATTTTTCTCCTTCATCATCCTTCAACGACTTTCCGTCGCAATTTTAAATTTTTAAGGGGTTAGAAGATCGACAATATTTGAGTTTCGAAAGAGTAAAAAAAAAGAATGATTATGACTTATGAGTGACAGGTATATAACGCGAACCCCTACGACTGTACTCGTAACGGGGAGTTACAAATTAACTTTCGCTCAATTTCTAGGCTATCTCTTCGCGCGTTGAAAAACAGGGTATTAAGGTCAGCTAAATCCATCGTCAAACGCGCGCCTCACCCACGCGTCCGTCATTTTTGTTTCTGACAGTTTCATTAATAGCAAATATCTTCGTCTTTCCGCTTTCAGCTCGTGGCTCATCGGAATTTTTTATGGTACGGAAACTAGCGAATGAAGACATTTTTAGAACTTTTTAATGAAATCCAATATTTACACTCTACTCGGTTAGAAGGGAAAATGACGAGCCGGGAATTGCAAATTAAACAGGGCACTTCAGGACGAGGCCCGACGTGAGATGGGCTACAAATTAACGGGCCCTACTTTCGACCCTTCTAACGAGTTTCTGACTGAAAAAGAATAGTTATCTTCAGTAATAACGGTTCTCGTGAGATCTAGAATTTTGGTTTTGCCGGAGGGCGCAGGACCACTCTCAGATTCTGTACTGTTTGAAAAGTCGGAACCACTCGTTCCACGTTGAGTTTGCAAGTTCTCTCCTCACTGGTTAAATTAGTTTTTCCCCGAGTTATTCGGTTTTCCCTTTCCATAAAATGTTGTTGATGTTAACGGATATAATAGGTGTAGGAAGCTGTTGGCTGGCGTGGCATTAAGGGCTTTCCGCGTGAGCCAACAGCTCCCAAGGAGAGAACTTGCAAACTAAACGCAGAAGGAGTGGTTCCGAGTTTTCAAACAGTGCCACAAGCTGGGATCGAACACGGTTCCTCTTGCTGTGAGGCAAATGTGCTAACCACTCCGCCACCCCACTCACGCGGGTGGTACTGAATATGAGAGCGATCCTGCGCCCCCCGGTAAAACCAAAATTCTAGATCTCACTAGAGCCGTTATTACTGAAGATAACCGGGTGAAAACTCGGCTCCTCTTGCTGCTAAAAGTGCTAACCACTCCACCACACCACCATTATAAATATGACACTTGAGTACGCTCACTTGTGTTAACGCAGAATTGGTGGTCAAAACATTACGCATTAACAGAAGTAAATAATATATATATTTTACGATAAAAGTATCTATCTCTCTCTATATTGCTAATGTTATACGTTTGAAACACTCACCTTCGTATTAAAAAACAAGTTTCGAGAGAAAACATTGTGCGAAAATATCATCGATGAGCAGTAAGTACTCAGCCGTTATGGTGTGTGCACATCCACTGTTTGATGAATATTATCTCCCATTGAAAAGTGCCTAGAGCCTGCGAAGGTTCATCTTTCAATTTTACACACCGTATCTCTGAAGTGGTGCATTCTCTAAATCTGAACGACCTTCCTAGAATATCTCAGAGTAAAATTGTAAAACCCAACAAAAAATTCTAAAAATCTAGTGGGATTTTTTTTTATCGGTACAAGAGAGTAGACACCGTGACCTTTCGAAAAGGTTTAACGGGGAGGGGGTGGGGTCACAGTCAACTTGGGAAAAGCGGACGACTATAATAATAAAACAACATAGAACATAGCGCGAGAAGACTTCTACGTTCCACTTTCATTCGCGCCCATTCCCTGTTGATCTTATTGCGAGGCAATACAGTCCATCGATTATCTATAAAAGCGAATTTCGAGGATTTCGGGCAATGCGGGAAGTCGGATGAAGGGGGTGAACAAGAAGGGAGGGTGGTGGTAACACTTTCTTCCGACGTCGCGCGCGACCATAGGTCAAGATTCCGAGTGGGACGAAGAAAAGACGACGGGTATAACTTAAGTTCTTGGTTGCTTAGGATACGACTAGCCTGGGTCCGTAATAAAAGCCATTTCTGGTTTATCCCAAAGAGGCTCGTATAAGAACGCCGAACGAAAAAGGAACAAGTACGCGCAGCCCCAAAAGAGTCATGTCGGCTTTCACTGACAAAATATTAACCAACCAGCTTTGCTAAAACGGGAAATTTCATCAATGAGTTGGCCTTTAATTTTCTTCGCTGGTTAACGCGTGAAATATCGGCAATCTCCATATATAAGAGGAATTCCAAATGGTTCGATATATCGTCTCGGACCTCTTAACTTCCTGTAATCAGGGTCCCCATGTTCAGGCCCGTTTTGGTGCACTCTTTTGGCGTTTGAGCCAAGGGGGTGCTAGCGGAAGTTTTTCAATCTCGCCAAATCAACTCTATATTGCCAGATCTGCTACAGTTGGGAGAGGCATGGTGGGCTTCTTGGCTAATCTTATGACTTAAGATTCGACTAACCGGAAGTGCTCGGCGGACACCGCAAGCTTTAGAGACACATTTTAAAACTTAGAGCCACTATTCCTCTTCTATATTTTCTCTATTTGTTCTACATAAGTCCTTTCCATCACCGTGATAACGATGGATCTAGTTGAAGTGGATCCCAAGCTATATTTCTGTTCGTAACCATGGTGAAGTTTTGTTGGGTCCAGAGTTTTTATTCGCGTCAAGGTACATTCTTTAATGAATTAATCCATGCAACGAGGAAACAGTTGTCTCACGCTGACTCAGCCTGACTGGCGTCATGTTCCTTCGCTACCACTACAGCTATAGGCGGTTGCTAGAAGCACGTAAGCCCGGAGCAACTCGCGATATTTTAGACGTACAAAAAAAACCATCCGGAACGATGGCGGGGCCTTGCTAAAAACACCATAACTTGTTTATGACATACTATTTATAGCGTCGTAACACTTCTCTTCTGGGGATGGCCTATTTCCTTTTTCTCGAACACTTTCGCGCAGGTAAAGTTATAAGACTCAAGATTAGTTTTAGCTCCGGGATAAGCTAAGTTATAAGAAACTTTACCTTCTTAGCACTTTCGATGGCAGTATCCCAGTAACCCAGCTTAGACTTTCGGGCAAGGCGTAACGAATGGACGCGAAAAAAAAGCGCTCCGTAATAGGGGCGTTATACGAAGCTAAATTTATAAGACGTAATCCAGTTTCCCCTCCCGTTCCCTTTCTGTTTTTCGCACACCGCCATCTGACGGCGTTATTAGCTCATTAAACGCGTTTTCTTCCGAGACACAAGACCTCTATGCGTATTTTTACGACCATTTTAACGACCCTGTTTTTCTGATGCCGGCACTTGTAGCAAAGGGGTTTTTTATTTATCAATATGGTCTAGAAGGACTTAAAAAATATTACGATTTGTTATGGTTAATAGAAATATAAAATGGTACCTCAAAATAAAATTATACGTTTCAGCAGAAGTTAATAATATAAATCTTACGAGAGAAGTATGCAATTTTCTATACTGCTAAGATTTTCGCGTGAAACACGTATCTTCGCAGGCTCCAACTGATTTTCCAAAGACGTTTTGGAAGAAAAATATTAATTAATCATGAAGCTAGCCTTTAAAATTATTACACCACGAATATATGATTTAAAGATTTTACACAGCTACACGCGGTAGTAGACGGTGATTGCTTTGGCGTCACAGCGATATTTTTTAAGACCAACAATTTAACTCTTAAATTCCGCTATCTCCTATAAATAGCCGACTTTTCATTCTCGAGGCACGGCGATTGCTCATAAAACTTCAAAATTGTCTTTGGATAAGCCAAGCTGAAGTCTAAAACATTATCCTTACATTAATTAGAAGAGCACAATTCTATGACCTTTCGACGCTAATATTTGGGGTGAAGCAAAAAATGTCATAGTCTCGGACGATAATTTTTTACCTTCTTGCACGCTTGCTTTGGTTTCACTTAAAGGGGAACGGTCAAACTTTAACCAGTTAGATATCCCTATAGCCAATTAAAAACTAAAATTTATGGCGAAAACCGCATCAAAAAATATTGAGTGGTTAATTTTTAATAAAATAAAGAAATTTCAGGAAATCGAAAAGCGCGTCCGCCGCGACACCTGGTGAGAAGTCGGTGAGACAGAAAAACAACGTAAAATTTGTTTTGCACGAACGGCGCGTTCCAGTTATAAGAGACTTTTAAAGCCTAAATTGCGCGATTTCAAAAGTTAGGATAGTTCGCAAATCGCTCATACGGGGTTTGAGGCGCTGGCGGCAGCCCCTAAGATGGCGGCGAAACTTCAAACCCAAACACCTGGCGTTATTTTTCGTTTCAACTTTTTGGGCCAAAAGCTATTTTTTCAAGACAAAAAAAGGTACGTGTTAATATATTGAACGTCTTGTTAATCTTTTGATACGGAAATAAGGCCATATTTGGAAAAGCTTGGCCGTTCCCCTTTAAAAATCAAATTAGGGTTTATTTTCATGTTTTTCGTCGTCCCAATTTCTTCAAAGTTCGAATCCGATTTGCAAAATGTGACGTCATTTTGAAGGGGTTTTCCTATTTCCGGCTTTGCCCGTGCTGAAATGGAGCTAATGCATTATTTTTAACTGCATATTATTTTCGTGAAAGCAATCTTTTTTAAAAAGCCCGCATTCGTTTCTCTACCTAAAATAGAAACAAAATGGCTGCCAAGAGAAAACTGCCAGAATCCTTTGATCGGGACTGTACATATCCTTACGCGGTGTAATTTATGAATTTTACAGAGTCAGGTGGAGTAGTACACGCGTTAAGGTTTGAGCCGTGATAATATAAGTCTATAATATTATTCCATAAGTTTGTCACTTTGGGGAATATTTTACTGAGAGCTAGTAACGAAGTGACGTCATCACCAGAATAAAATCTCCCCTAGCGAGGCGGTGTCAAAGTCCAGCTAACCCGAAACGGTGACGAAGCCCGTAATGCAGTCTGTCTTGTGAATAGCTCTCAGTAAAACATTTTCATGTGAAGAATAGGAAGTGTCACACTTATGTTACACTTATGGGTGTACACATCACCGGTTTGTGACGGACATTTTCTACCAATGAAATCGAGACTGCGAAGGTACTAATCTCGTAAGAGATAGGTTATAAATGGCTGGTTTTAGCCTTCTGCTATAAGTTGAATGGAGAAGGAACTTAACGTAGAGGCCAAGAAACAAGCCTTGGAGGAAGCTGGTTTTTTCTCGGTTAAACTCTTCCAATTGATGAATAGAAGTTTTTATGTAGTCTGAGCTAAGTCCACTAAGAAGGACAGAGTTCGCTACCATCGTAAAGAATGCCTGAAAGCACTCAGCCGCAACAAATCAACCCCCACAAAAGCTTTAAACAAGAGTATAAAACCGAGAAAATGGTCTTGAACTTGTTTTTCTCTTTACACAAACTGTCCTTAGTACGTTGACGATTACCGGAAACTAACAAAAAAACACGTATAATCAAAAAGCGCGATTTATTTCTTTGTTGTTTAAACATTTAATAAACGGATCCCACCCTGTAATGGCTGAACTATTAATTACCAAAGCTCCGGAGACTCTAGATCCCTCTTATTAGAAACGTGTTTCGTTTCGGGCTATTTAGGTATTGGACATTTAACGACTACGTAAAAATAGCCGTTTTAGGACGAGCAAATGATTTTCCTCCACCAAAACGAAGCTGGGTAGAAAAATAATGTTTTTAAAGCCTCGTGATGTGGACGGATATGTAACGGTAATGTTTACAAAGTCGTTAAATATCCAATACCCAATTAGACCGAAACGAAGCTCGTCTAATATAGAGTTCTTAAATTACCATAATTTAGGAAATCAGTAAATGACGCGGTAATTCACAGCGTAATTTACCGTCTTGCGGTAAATTACCGTAATTTTATTTTTTTTAAAAAGGTTTTTTTTAGATTAAAACAAGGAATACAAAGACGAAACGCTTTTATTCTGTAAACAAATTGCATTTACCGGGCTTCACCGTTTGTTGCTCAAAATATTTCTGAATAACTAGGTCTACTTTCTTTCTTTTACCCATTTTTACCAAATAAAACTTTATAGAAAGAATACTATATTCTTTCGCAAGACTACTTCGAAGTAACGCTAAACTAACGCAGATGTTCGGAATAACCAAGTGAAAATAAAATTAGCATTTTAGCAGACGACAGATGAATCATGAATGTGATTTTTCTTAAACAGGGCTAGACATAAGTAATTAAGTATTCTTCCTATTAAACGTTTCACACTATTCTAACACGGCCTTCGACTCCTTGGAAATTCGCTACCAAAACGAATCTACGTGGCGCATCGGTGCCTAGCTCTTAGAGTTAGTGCGTTACGCCTATGATCTAGTGTTTGCTGGAGTGAAATTACTTTATTAACCGATGCAAAAATACACTTAAACGCGAATAACGTTAGGTTTAGAGTTTTGTAATCTTGTGCGACGTATTTTTTGTACATTTTAGCCCGAAAGATCAAAGAAATAAAGAAACAGTGAATCACGAATACGATGGTAAATTACCATGGTAATTTACCACAGTAAATTACCCTGGTAATTACCAGGGTAATTACCATTTTCGTAATTTACCTGAGAAAATTGTAAATTACTGTTACCAGGGTAATTTACCGATTCGTATCTCTAGTCTAATATAAACAGTGTGTTAAACACGCACAGACAGCGACGAGAGATCCCGATAACCACCCTCCAACAGTGGAAAGGCCACGGACGGTTCTTGTCCGAAACAGGCGGGACATAATTTCCCCTCTATCTATGCCCAGCGCGTGTCTATAGCTAGATCAAAGTTAGGCTAAGCCTCGAAACTTTCTTTCCCGACTCGTGACAATTTAACTTGGCATAGTAGGCGACATTCGGGGGTTGGAAGTTTTCAGCGCCGGGTCTATATCTACGACCTTTCCAACTATAGAGGCTTCTAAGTGGCTTGGAACTCGTTCGCGGTTGACGACGAGAGGTAACAACTAGAAGTTTCGGCCAAGTATAAAAGGTCTCGGGCTAATAATGAGCTCCCGGAGACTGTAGAGAAAGAGTCGTCCGCTATAGCAGTCAACTACCTTCGACCTAAGACGGAAACGGTTGGATATCGGGAGACGATCTAGTCGAAGCACCGTCCCAACTTCGTAACGTAACCCCTTTAGACTCGTGGCTTAGCAATCGATAGGGAAGCCGAGGCTAAGAAGGATACGTAGGAAATCGCGACCGTCGTCCAGGTTTATGTCGCTGGGCCAGAGATGGGGTTTCTCTTCGGCCGGGAGCCCCGTAATTGCGTGGGACGGTCTACGTCCTGATGGATGGCTACGGGTATAGTGTCAAATTGGGACACGCCGGTCATCTAAGGTCCGTTTTCCGAGCTACGTACCGTCGAGTTAACCAGATATTTCGGGGTGAGACACGCCGTATCTTAACCCGACTTAGCGAGTGATACTCGGTAATCTGGGACTATAAACCGCGACAGAGGGGAGTTGCCTAAACGACATGGCCGTATAAGATAAGGTGCGCGGAAAGTTTGGAGGAGGGAAAAAAGGCAAGATTCTTTCGGTGGCAAGTATACGGTGCAGTCGCTATAAACCTTTGGCTAGTTTATAGTTCCAGATACTTTTTTATCGTCGCTACCCGAAAAGTTGCGCAAATACAAGAGTGAACATTAAGAGCGCTTTGAGTAAAGTAGGCCGCGCGAGACAACCATTCAGAACCCGAGCTAATGATATAGAACATATCATCTCAGACGTTCATCACCAATGTCTAAAACCGTATAAAATTAGTCCCACAATTATCATCGAGATTATTATTTGCATAATGCTCGGCCGAGTAAGCTAAGTTACAGCTAGACTCGAAATGTTTTTTGTACCAAATATGCTTAATTTTTTTCTATACAGGGTGTTAACTAAAAATGGACCAGGGCGAATATCTCAAAATGCGTTTTAGCTACGATTTTGAAATTTTAGGTTGTTATAGAGCGCTCAGGGGGTCCCCCAACTATGAAAATTTCAATGACCTTGAACCATGCCTTCAAGGTCGTTCGAAAATTAACTTGAGAACCGTAAGAGTTACGAAGTTGGTTCCAATTAGAAAGTTGTTCCCCGTCACATTTTATGGTTAACTATTTTTGACTAGATCTGATTTGCGAAATAAGTTGTCGAGAAATATTAGGCCAAAAACAAGACGGTCGTTAAGTTGATAACGTGTAGAAGACGAGTTTTGGGAGCTGAAATTTTCAAATTAAAGACCCTCAACCACGATGAGGTTGTCTAACAAATTCCAGTACTCTAACAAGAGTACTTTTAAAGGTATCAGTTGAACATCGTCTTTAACACGTTATCAACTTAACGGCCTTCTTGATTTTGGCCTAACATTGCTCAACTTCCTATTTCGCAAATCAGATCGAGTCAAAGCTAGTTAACCATAAAATATGACGGGGAACAACTTTCGAATTGGAACTAACTTCGTAGCTCTTACGGTTCCCAAGTTAATTTTCGAATGACCTTGAAGACATGGTTCAAGGTCATTGAAATTTTCATAGTTGGTTGACCCCTGAGCACTCTATAACAACCTAAAATTTCAAAATCGTAGCTAAAACTCATTTTGAGATATTCGCCCTGGTCCATTTTTTAGTTAGCACCCTGTATGCTTTGAAACTTTAACATATTCAAAATAGTTGACGTGGCCGAGATGATTTTATTTTAATAAGTGCAAATTAGGGTTTATTTTTGGCTGTTCACTATCCGTAATCGATGTACAAGCCCGTATATTTGACTGTACTAAAGCGATTTCGTAATCGATTACAGATTAAGCACTACCAAAGGCTGTACTCGCTGTAATCGATGTACAAATTTAAGGAATTGGTTAGTTCTTCGGGCATTGATCAGCTAGCTAGGCTAATACCCAAGTGCACGTCAACTAGCGAATTGTAACGGCTTTAACGGGTTGCAATGCGTAAGAGGGTGGTGGCACATCTTACATGACACGCGATCCAACTGCTCCCACTCCCTACACTCAAGCCCAGTTCACACTATGCAATTAATTGGGCCACTTAATTGAAACCAACTAATTGTAAGCAAGAAAATTGAATAGTGTGATCAGAAAAATTGTAACCATTGTTCCAACTTTTTCTATTCACACTGTACAATTTTCTTGCTTACAATTAGTTGGTTTCAATTAAGTGGCCCAATTAATTGCATAGTGTGAACTGGGCTTTACTATTACCGTTAACCACAACAAGTTTTTAAACAACCTGAGCAGTACAAAACTGACTAAAACGTAGAAGTTTTAAAATGTTTTAAGTCTGGGTCAACCAATAATCCAAAAACACAAAAAATTCAAAAAATAATTTTTAATTGCATCGCATATTCACCTAATTCTTAGTTAGTTCTTTCTTAGGTCTACATAATGGTTTTTCAGATCGCCTGTTAAGAAGAAGTCCGCTCTAGAAAAACGTATCCGGAGAACGTGTGGAATTGTGGACATGATTGCCCTTAAAACTGTTTAATAATTAGCGTTTCGCATTGCAAAATTGTCGAACGTAACGTTTTAAAACATTTAATTGTCGTGTTTCCGGAATAAGCCGTATTGTGTCCCTGAAGGCTACATTCGTTTACCAATATTACGACTCGAGCGAAAATGCGTTAACACCCCCGAATATTAAGGCGGAATGAAGTTGTCCGCAGAGAGAGGAGAATTAGGAGCTGTAAATGTTTCTGACACTCAACATCGTAAAATTCATCGTTTACATTTTTCAAAATTAAAAGGTACAACAAGGCGAAAAAGGAACGAGATGTTTCGGTTATTACAGCAAAACACGGGGCGACGGGCTAAGAGAGGATCGGCCACCGTGTCCGCGAGCGGAGAAACAGGACGATGGTCCCTCCAGGGTTCGAGAGTCAATTTCTAGCGTCGAAGATTTAGAGAATAGTGGGAGTCGAAAACATAGCTGTAATTAGTCTGAGCCGTATCTCGTTTCCAAGGACTTATAATTAGAAAGGCCTTTTCATTATTACCAAGCGGCTACTTGTTCGCGGGAGAACCATCCACTCAACCGCGAAAGTGATAGGCCCTTCATTCCCAAAGCGAGATACAGCTTTGGAAACTGCACTCGAAGAAGTGCAACCCTTTTATTTGACAGTAGCGCTACCTAGCAGCTCGCCGTAGTCTGTTAAATCGTTTGATTTAAGAAGAATTTCATTAAATGTATAAAGAAACAAGATTGTATTTACGCGCAAGAATGTAACTAATAAGGCACAAACATTTATTTAGGCTCAGGAATGTAATAAGGCATAAAAATTTATTTAGGCTCAAGAATGTATTTAGGCATAAAAATTTATTTAGGCTCAAGAATGTATTTAGGCATTAGAATGTATTTAGCCATTAAAATGTATTTAGGCACAAGAAGGTATTTACGCACAAGAATGTAATAACGCACAAGAAGGTATTTAGGCCCAAGAATGTATTTAGACACAAGAATGTATTTAGGCACAAGTATGTGTTTAGGCACAAGAAGGTATTTAGGCACTAGAATGTATTCAGACACAAGAATGTATTTAGGCACAAGAATGTATTTAGGCACAAGAATGTATTTAGGCATAAGAATGTATTTAGGCACAAGAATGTAGTTAGGTACAAGAATGTATTTAGGCACAAGAATGTAATTAGGCACAAGAATGTAATTAGGCACAAGAATGTATTTAGGCACAAGAATGTATTCAGACACAAGAAGGTATTTAGGCACAAGAATGTATTTAGGCACAAGATGGTATTTAGGCACAAGAATGTATTTAGGCACAAGATGGTATTTAGGCACTAGAATGTATTTAGGCATAAGAATTTATTTATACCAGTTTTCTCCTGACACGAGACGGGGCAAAGGTCACCAGCATATGTTTCAATAACGTAGAAAATGTCAGTTTTTGGGAACCAATGAGATACCTAGCTGATTTGATTTCTTTTAGTGGGAAGGGGCTTACTGTAAGAACGTGTAAACAAACTAAACACTATACTTTTACAATTTACATTTTACATAGTTAGGCCACCTAACTATGTAAAATGTAAAATTATCGGGTTTAATGCCTAACTTAGGTGCGGTCAATTTTGATCCATGGTGCGGTTACATTTTCGCAGATTAGTGAGAAATTCACGACCTCCTTGACCTAGATGGATACTTATCTCGTAACGAATTTTGACGATTTTATCCGCTACCAGCGAGCATGAAAATGGGGCTTAATAGGGAAATGGTTATTTTATGCCTTGGTGAACGAAGATTTTTAGCTCGCTACGAGATAGAAAAATTCGCGCCTTTACACAGCGAACAAAATAAAAGCAATATGATGGCCAAACGCTATGGATCAAAAGTACGCGTCTAAAAAGGAGGTACAAATATACACAGCGAAAGAAAAATACGTAAAAAAAATCGTCGAAAAACATTTCAATCCCATCCTGACCATATCCTCTGCACGCGCTCGCTCTCTCTCTTAGCGGATATGAAGCGGAATTGCTCGAGCGAAATTCGTTGTTTGCACTGATGTTGAATTTGAGACATGATTAGACCCGAATAGAGGGAAAGTACACACACGGTCTCAAGCCGGGATGCTCCGGAGGAAACCCCAGGGTACACTCTCTCGGAGAGAGAAAGAAGGAAGGAGATTTGCACCAACGCGAATCTTATATTTAAGTATAGGAGATTCGTGGCCTTAGAAGTTCTATTCTTGATATTTTTCCGGGTGATTTCGGAGGCTTTCGGCTAAAAAAGGCTCTGGGGTTTGCTCCCCGAATCAGCTTGGGAAAACTCAAGAGCCACAGGAGCGGAGGAGATACGAAACGCCCGCGGCAAACCCGTCCGACTGTAGCGCGCTTGTTGTACAACATGTTAAGCAAATCTATCTTCTACTCCGTGTCTATCTGGCCATAGCGAACCCCCGTCAGGGAATCTTCCGTCGCGATGCTTAGTCTCCGATGTTCTATTTAAAGGAGGATAGCGGACATGGGCGAAACCATTAGAGGTTGGCAGGGGGAGACCATGTTGCCATAACGTTTTCTAAAGTTGGAAAATTTTAGTCCAGTTGACGAAATTGAAATTTGAACGACTTTTTTAAATAGGTTGATTTTGAAAGTCAGTGGGTGCAATTATCTTTTCTCTATTTTGAGAAGGTTGACTTCCGTTACGTCATACCTTCGCCCGTTCCGTTGTCTTCCTCCCCATTCTTCCGAGCTTAAGGGAAAACAACGGAAGAACGATCGTATGCGGAACATTTAAGCGCTATTAACGGGTGCCAAAATTTTGGTTAAACTTTGTCGGTGAGCTTAATTTTCAACTCTGTTTCGCAAAACACTTCATTTTCGTTCACACCCTCCACGAATTTTTGCCGTGATTTTACACGTGAACCGGATAACAAAATTAACCGAAATTCTTTAGACAAATACCTCTTCTACTGCAAAATATGTCAAATTATATTAATAAAGGTATTTAATATTAATATTATCGTTTAGTTTAGCGTAATCAGAAGGAATTATTATTAAATATTTTGTCACAAAAACTTGGCCAACATAAGCGTTTGTGCGGAATAATTTTATGCATTCACACGAAATAACTTTGTTTGCTACTCGTTTTGACTAAACAATGTTTTGTAAAAATGTTGGCTGGTGTGAATAGGTCTACTTTATCCCTAATTACTGCTTTATTTCAGTTTTGCATGGTGCTGTTTCACTGCTGTTAGCGTTTGCTGTGTATTTTATCTGCGGTGTATTATTTATCTGCAACTCCACGGTGGCGAAAGATTAAAACCATTCGAGGGTACAATCGTCTAAGGTTAAAGCCGGCTATCGTTATAAGAATTTAATTTAATATGTGAAGGGACAGTGATTGAGAAGGCATATGTTTATGAATGGGCAGGCTATCGTTATAAAAATTTAATTTAATATGTGAAGGGACAGGGTGATTGGGAAGGCATATGTTTATGAATGGGCAGGGTGATTAAAAAAGCGATTTGGGTACATTTGTTCGAATTTCATTCGTCCGAACGGTGGTACAAATGTCCGAATGATCATTTGTCCAAATGCCGGAAAACAGGATCGTATGTCATTTCATTTGTCCGTTTTTTCGAACGTTAGGAATTGGTTGGTTTTTTTAAAATATTGTTAATATAAAAAAATAGTAACATTAACGTGAAACTAACCTAACCTAACCTAAAATATCCACAACATTCAACGCAATTCCCACTTACTAACAAACAACGATATTTACAATGTAGTTTTTTATTTTTAATTCTTGCACTAAAAAAATCCGGACTAAAAAAAACAGCAATAAGAAATGCTAATTTAGCGACAGAATTCGGACAAGTGATGCTACCGATTCGGACGAATGAAACAAACAAGTTGTCCAATTCGAACAATTGAAACATTTGTTATTTTGGCGGTTCGGACGAATGAAAATCGAACAAATGTACCTACCCCAAGAAAGCGTACGTCTATGAGTAGATAGGGTGATTTAGAAAGCGTACGTTTATGAATGGCTAGGATGATTAAGAAAGCGTACGTTTATGAGTAGATAGGTTGTTTGAGAAAGCGTACGTTTATGAGTAGATAGGTTGTTTGAGAAAGCGTACGTTTATGAGTAGATAGGTTGTTTGAGAAAGCGTACGTTTATGAGTAGATAGGTTGTTTGAGAAAGCGTACGTTTATGAGTAGATAGGTTGTTTGAGAAAGCGTACGTTTATGAGTAGATAGGTTGTTTGAGAAAGCGTACGTTTATGAGTAGATAGGTTGTTTGAGAAAGCGTACGTTTATGAGTAGATAGGTTGTTTGAGAAAGCGTACGTTTATGAGTAGATAGGTTGTTTGAGAAAGCGTACGTTTATGAGTAGATAGGTTGTTTGAGAAAGCGTACGTTTATGAGTAGATAGGTTGTTTGAGAAAGCGTACGTTTATGAGTAGATAGGTTGTTTGAGAAAGCGTACGTTTATGAGTAGATAGGTTGTTTGAGAAAGCGTACGTTTATGAACGGACAAGGCGATTCTGAAAGCGTTTATTATTGTCATAAATTTTTCTGTGTGGCAAAAGTAGCTCTTTGTGTTTAAAATATAATGAGCTAATAGTTTTAAGGGACAGGGTGATTGAGAAAGTGTTGTAATGGATTTTTCTTTGTGGTAAAGTAGCTCTTAGGTGCTCTATTTATGTTAAAAGACAGTGCGACTGAAATGTAGAGTAACTTTTAAGATATCACGCTTATTACATTAATGTACTTGGTGATTTAAAATTAATTCAATATGCAATATATACTCAAAACATCAATGGTTTTGCGCGTACCCAAATGTCTCCGACATCTTGTTCTTTCTATACTCGGAACATTTACCGGCTACAGTTCCTTCGCCTAATACAGAACACGAAGAGCACCCTTTATAGAACAATTAAAGAAAAATAAATTTTTGTAATATGAATCGTGTACCCGTGTGTGGGTGCTGGTTTGCTCAGATTGTTTATTGTTAGTAGTTATTTTAGTTTAAAGAGTGTAATTTAATATTTTTAACAATATTTTTGGAAATACTACTGAAATTAAATACTATTATAAATAATTATAAGTGAAAAATACAGCAATTCCAAAATTCTTAGTTATTTTTTTGTAACAAGATGGCGTTGGGAGCCCAAAATGAATTAAAATGACAAGAGAATGAATTCGAGGAATTTAAGTAATATTATTCGATTAATTTAAGTAATATATATTATTTGATATAAAAAGCAGAGAAAAGGTTTAAACTGAAAGTGAAATTAAAATGAAAAAATCTAATAAAAAATAATTGCGGAAGCGAGATTCGAAATCTCATCCATTAGCGTAAAAGCGCGTTCTTAACCATTACAGCAACCCCTTCGCTGTACGAAATGTTCTAAAAGCAAAATACGTATATATACAAAAGCATCCAAGTCTTAACGATGAATTGTGAACGAAATAGCCAGAAATAACAAAATTACAATTACATACAGGTCAAATCGCTAATTATTTTATTGCACAAACTCAATTTGCAACTAGATTTTGTATTATTTATGAATTATCTTTAAATTTGACTAGAAATTAAACCCGTTTTGCCTGAATGCTCGTATTTTCTCGACGTCATTCGGCCATATTTTTATATTTCATTTCTAGCCGGGAAGCCGAAAAACGCATGCGCGCACTGGTGCAGTGGTGAAACGAATATACTTCAACCTGTGATGCCATGTCAATTTGCCGTTGTATAGCGCTCTTGATGATCTACACAACGCAGACGACACCAGCCTATAATGCACGCACGCACGCACGCATATATTTATATACTATAACTTATCGGTATCATAAAACTATGAAGAAGAGATTACTTTTGCGATACAACTAGATAAATCTGAAAACGGTAATGGAAAAGCTGCTCGTTCGGTATATGTTCGGGAACAGGAATCCATACCTCAACTTCGAATGCTGATCCGGGCGTATGGTAAGGTCACTCTGACGGCTTTGGCCCCGCCTACGAGAGAAAAAATCCCCTTTGCAAGCGCTCCCCTCTCACGTTGTTGTTTGTTAATTTAACATAGTGACGTCAAAAAACCGTCAGCCACATGGAGACGAAAATCTGCCGCGATAAGCATTCCTAGTAGAGGTATGGATTCCTGACGGGAAGTACGTCCCGAACGTCCTTTTATTTACGTAAGGGTTGTGAAAAAATACCTTTTTTTACGAACTCATTTAACTTCCGCTACTCTTTTTATCTAAAAATACGACGGAAGGGGAGCATTTTTTTAGCCGCTCGTTGTTTGGTTATTCTAAAAGCTAAGGACGTTGGCCTTTTTCCTAGATGGCGCTGGAGATCGCGGGGGAAACGTCACCCCGGGACGACATTCGGAGGCTGGGGCGCCGCGGAGTGATGGATTAGGCTCGATACGAGAGAGACTCGGGGATTTCGGACTCTTTGATACCGCGGTTAAGAACTAAGTTAGCTAATAATTGATCGAAAAGCTACCGCGAGAGGTAAAGGTTGTTCCCGCGGTAGCGTAGCAAAAGCGCGAGCTAATCCTAGTTTTTCGAGTAAAGGGCGAGGGCACTTATACTCTAAGAGCATCGATGGGGAAAAAAGAAATATCAGAATATAAAAGGGCACAGAAAAGCGCGGTTTCTTTATTTTCTTTTGGAGAGTGGGCTGCTTTTAAGGTTTACCAATATAATGGAAGGTCGTGTGGTCTTTACTCCGAGGAGAGTTACGCGGACCGAGGGCATGAGTAAATCGAAGAACCAAGATATATTTTGTCGAAAACGTTTTCAAATTTACTTTTAATTAGATCACGGTTACTGATGGAGTTCGTGGAAGGGTGTGAATCGGGTTTTTGTCAAACGTACATGTTAAAAATAATCTTACCCATTATTAAGAGTGTTTCAGTAATCGATTCGCCATATTGGCTTAAAAATACCATTTCTCTAAATCCATTGGTTTTCGATATAAACTTTGAATGACCTTGAACCATGAGTTAAAGGTCATCCGAGTTTAAAAATTCTAAAGACCCCCTACCAGATGAGTATGTCTAGCAAATTTTGATACTCTAGCATGAGTACCTTTCGAGTGATTAGCCCTTCAACCGGGTTTCTGGTATATTATTTCCATCCCGACCTACCGGGTTTCGTCTTAAGCTCCCTCGACTTTTTATTGGTCAAATTAGGTGAACCAAAGCTATTTAGTCCTAAAATATGACTGGAAACACGTTTATAATTGCAACCAACTTTGTATATTTAATGGTTCTCGAGATTAATTTTAAATGACCTTGAAAACATAGTTCAAGGTCATAGAAATTTCCTAGCTAAAACACATTTTGAGTTATTGAACCTGTATCGTTTTTAGTTAACACCCTGTATATAAATTAGGGTGTTATAAATTTTAAAATTTTGTTCCATGGTTATTTTGAAATTAAAAGTTTTATAAAAGACTGATACTCCATGAAGTATCAGTCTTTTATAAAACTTTTAATAATTCGGGTGTTACTTTTAACGACAAGGGGAAAGCTTATATTGATTTCTATGATATGTAAGTAACATCTGCTTTTTCGCCTAGATGCATACGCGTCCGATAATAGCCACGCAAAAAATATACTGAAATAATAAATAGAGCCTGAAAGCTGTAGATCCATTAAAACAGGCAATAATGTTACCAAAGCTTATAGTGGGCTTTTCTCAATTTCTTAAATCAGCGGTTCCCAATTTTTTTTGCTATGGAACCCTAAATTATCCACCTAATTCTGGCGGAACCCCAACTCATTTTTTCTACTTATCTTAAAATACTCTTGACGCAAACAAAGATGGCCGCGCTGCGAATACTCGGAACCCCTGTGACCCTTCCGCGGAACACCTTTTCAAAACCGCTGACTTAAATTACGAGCTCCCTATAAAGCTAAAAACATCTTGAGGGTTAGTGTATTCTTTCTAATACTAACTTCATCTTGTGCGAATTAGAACCATTCATGCCACCTAACAAAAAAACAAATAGGTCTATATTAGATATGTGCCCAAAACCATTTTTGGGGTGTCAAATCGAATTTAAAATATTTGCTGTTTTAGCTACGTCAAATACCAAATCGAATATTTAGCAAAAGTAGCATAAGACCCAAAAGTGTGTCAGCTGTACCTTCGCGCCTATTAAAATTTCTAGTGAGACCTAGTCACACTATAGACTACATAACCTACTGGTTGGAATAATACTAGCAACATTATATTTAGTCTATAGTCTGGCGCGATTTTCTCTCTTCGATTTACTCACCCGTAGACATACGTTCTAAAACGCCTCACTCGGCGGCGCTGGAATACCTCGATTTTGATTACGTATTTGCCGACCCCCCTTTTTACCTCTCCGAGGGGACAAAGTCCCCTAGGAGGGGTTATACAATCACCGTGTCTGTCCGTTTGTCTGTCTGTGTGTCTGTCCTGCGAACGCGTTCGCATTATCCGTGCAAAGGTTAATCATTGTGTACGCAATTTCTCGATATTTTTGCGTTCGCAGTTCCTCGAAGGGTTGGCAAAACCACCGTGTGACGGTGAGCGTTAACGGATAAATTTGCGGTTGGATGTGGTTTGGTTAGTCTTTCTTCATCAACGCTCACCGGATATTACGTTATTGTTATGTTGTAGGTCGTGAATGTTGAGTTCGTGTTGCGACTGTTGTGGGTGTTGAGTTTGTGTCATGATTGTTGAGGCTGTTGTGTTTGTATGGGCGTTTTCTCTCCAACTTCTTCTTACTGACTTTGGGACGGACCGAGTGCTGAGTGTAATGCTACCTCTCAACGTCCAATGGCAGGGTTTCCACCAGTTGTACACGGTATTCGTCTTAGTATCAATTTGCGATTTTTGGGCGCCGGCCGGGAATCGAACCCGGGTCTGCCTCGTGCAAGAGATGTACTCTAACCACTCAGCCACCAACACTTGTTAATTTACGGTGTTTTTCTAAAAAACAGCTTTGGCGAATGTCCTTTACAAAGTTATAACGTTAGGTACTAAAATTTATTCTACATCATTTGAAATATTTATAAATTAAATTAATCTTATATTTAATTAAATATTTATAAATTAAATTAATCTTATATTTAATTAAATATTTATAAATTAAATTAATCTTATATTTAATTAAATATTTATAAATTATATTAATCTTATATTTAATTAAATATTTATAGATTATATTAATCTTATATTTAATTAAATATTTATAGATTATATTAATCTTATATTTAATGAAATATTTATAGATTATATTAATCTTATATTTAATTAAATATTTTAGTATTTTAATGTAAAATTTGATAGCGATCAGGAATTGAACTCGGGTCGCATTGTTACAATGCGGATAGTTCACCGCCGAGCCATTGACTTCCTTAGGGAAAATATTCAAGTAAAGGAAAAATTATGATTATGAACTAAACGGATTAATACAATATCTATATATATTGTTTATTGAATGATAATTATTCAAAACTCCCGCGGAAACTATATCAAAGTAATAATATAGCGCCACCGTGTGGAGAACTATCAATCAAACCGTTTAAAAAATATAATCGCTTCAATTTTTCGAACTTTAGTCAAATCTTGACGGGTCTATAAAACGCCAAATAAACGTATATAAAGCCGTTGCCGTCACTAAAGAAGATTTAGTCTTTCTTAGTTCTTGGCTGTCAGACGAACTACTACAGGACGGGGTCCTGGTGTCGGTCAAAAGTTATGAGGTCACTTTGCGGTTTTAATTAGTATGTTCGGTCTTCGGTCAAGAAAAGAGTTAAATTGTGTTTCGCGTTTGGAACGTGAGTGAATGGACTTAAGTGTATGAACAGTGCGTGTTTAAGACTGAAAGTGTTAAAGTAATTGTGAACTAACTCAAGTCAGCTGTAAGATAAAATTGATTGTTTTTATTTTTTGAATTGGAATAACCTAATTATACCCTTGAAATTATCAACTCAACCTGTGAGGCTAATTAAGTATATTGGAAGTATTTAGTAGCGAACAGCTCTCAGCTGTTAATTAAGACAAGGTAGTTTGAATTTAGTTAGAATTACTCAGTATAATTTATGATATTTACTTAAGTGTAAGTATGATTTGGTTTATTTTTCAATCACGATGAACTAAGACAAATCTAGTCTTAGACACTTGAGTACCAGTTCTGTACAATTACGTAGGAGGGATATATATTGTTGGGTTATTGATGAAAGTTAAATCTAGAACGTTCCATAGACTGTTCTGAATAAAAATAAACATTTATAATTTTGCATAATTCTGGTTGCCATTTTATATTTCTAATCACTCGCCCACAACATTAAAGTTCTGGCAATCCCGAATCAACTAAATTTGCGATATAACGGCGACGGGAAATTATTCTCGTAAATTTGTCGCGCGGCCTTAGGGAATATTCTTTTAACAAAGTTTCGATAAACTATCGTTTAATTAAAATCGGCCCGATTCCGTTAAAATTATAATTCAAAAAGCGAACAATCGTTAGATATTTCTTTCATTAAAATTTGCTTCGTATTATATTCAACTGATAAACTTGTACTGTAAAAAGGGTTTAATTCAATTGTGCATTGTTATAGTACGTCTAACTCACTGTTGTAACTACTTAACTTATGATATTCTGAATAAATTAAAATTGGTCGTTTCGTCTCAATTATTTTAATTATAATTAAAATTTTATACCGGGCGGGATAGAACGGGGATAACATTTTTAACAAATAACTCTAAATTGCGGAGATATATCTTTAAGGGTTATCTCGAGAAATTAATACCACTAGGGACAATTCTTCCGAGGAGAGGTATATTTTGGCTTGCCAACTTGTTTACTTTGCGACAAACTCTCATTAACTAATATACCGTTCTGACACACTTTTGGGTTTTATGCTACTTTTGGTCTTAGTTTACTGTTTTAGGAAATTCCAAAACACGCTAGGGCCTAATAATCTCTGCAATAAGTGACCTAAAAACGGACTTAGCAGCATCACACCATGTGTCATCATCGACATTCGCAAACATTTTCAAGGTCTATTCGATTCGATTAAATAAATATTCGATTTGGTGTTCAATCGAATTATTAAGTGTAAGCAAATATCTTTTAAACCTCCCCTTTATTGTGGCATTTCTTTCACGGATGATGCTTTATGAAAGATGAGGAATATGGTATTCACCTTAAGAGTATAATATTGTTACATAAGTGTGACACTTCCTATTCTTCGCATGCAAAAGTTTTACTGGGAGCTATTCACAAGACAGACTGCATTACGGGCTACGTCGCCGTTTTGCGTCCGCTTGCTAACGCGTCACACGTAACCTTTGACAGCGCCTCGCTAGGGGGAGATTTTCTTCTTGTGATGACGTCACTCCGTTACTAACTCTCAGTAAAATATTCCCAAAAGTGACACACTTATGGAACAATATTATAGTTTATGTATTCACTTACTCTTTAAAGATTAAATTATTCCAAAATTCAGTTTTCAGTCGGTCAATCTCAAAATTCAATTTTGGGCATGAGCCTAGCCTATCATACCTTATCCCTTTTACCTTTCCTTAACCTATCAAATACTACTCTACCTACAATAACATATCCTAACCCACCCTATTCTATGACACCTCACTCTCCTGCCCTGTCCTACATAACCAATCCAATCATTTTCTGCCCTATCCTATGCCACTCTAACATACCCTACCCTACCCTAATCTACCCTAATCTATTCTAACCCATTATATCCTACCTACCCTATCCTATTTTAGTCTAACCTATCCTAGGACATCCTACCTTATCCTATCATACCGTACTCTAGTTGCATCGCACCTCATCCTACATAAACAGGGACGGATTAACACTATTCGGAGCCCTGTGCAGAGTAGAATTTGGGGCCCCTAATACGGTTAAACTTAAAAATATTTTGAAATAATAATATTAAAAACAATGTATAAACATTTATTTCGAATGGCACATACCCTACCCTAAACTAGGCTAACCTTACCTTACCAATCCTTTTCTGTACTACCCTATCTTATTCTGTTCTATTCTATCGTATCCCACTGTATCCTAATCTATCATATACTGTCTGTATCCTATCCTACCTAGTACACTGAAAGAAAAATGTTCTGTAGAATTTACAGGATTTTCCTGGACGTATAGTAGCCAGGAATGCCATGTAATATTTACAGGAATGTGCGCAAATTTATACTGTAGTTTATACGAATACGTTACATGTAATGTAATCAATTAAAAATTGTATATTATACAATTCAGTAAATTATAAAACTTCTAAAAATTCTTGTACGTTTTACTGTTTGTTTATGTATAAATAGCACAAAACATGTCTGTAAAAACCGTTAAACAACTTGTATATATTATATTATATTTGGTTCCTTGTAAAATTTACAGTTTTCAGTATGTACCATCAACAAGACCCAATTACGAAACATTTACAAGATAAATACATTGTGTCTGAAATTGCTCGGACAGTGCATTTTTGTCAAAAACTATTTCTCTTAAAATTTCAAAATTATCAGGGAAGATGTACAATCATGTACTAAACAGCAAACACTTTAGTTTGTAAATTTCAGAAAAATCAAAACATTTTTCAAGGTTTTAATTTTTTTTTAACGTTAAGTGGTAGAGGAAAAGTTTCAATGATAAACTTGTAGCGCATACTCTAAAACCTACAATAACATTTTATCTGTGAAAATTAGCCTATTTTTCACTAAGATACGAGGTCGTGAAGAAAAACAAGTTGGTAGGAGGAAGCAATACCTTTTTAATAACCAAATAACTCGAATGAGTTTCACTTGTTTTTATGTTCAAAAATTCCAAAACGTATTTTTTCTACCATAGGATAATAATTTTATTTAGAAAAGAGTTGGAAAATTACAAGTAAATTTCAATGACATCTCCGTTGGAATACATATGAGAGCTCAATGAATCATATCCCGAAATGAGCGCTGGATCATATCGGGAACGCTCCAGCTATTCTCCGCCGTAAGTCATCAAGGCATGTCACTGCCCTCTGGTATACTTTCTCCTTGATAAAACCCCACAGGAAAAAGTCCATCGGCGTTAAATCAGGGGACCTTGGAGGCCATCGAATGGGACCATTCCATCCAATCCATCGTTTAGGAAACTCCGCGTCTAGATAATCCACAACCGTTCGAGGTTGATGTGGGGGTGCTCCGTCCTGTTGGAACCAAGCGTATCTTACGCTGCCAATGGAATGTCGTATAATGCGTCGGCTAGTTCGTTCTGCAACAAGGCTAGGTAAGTCTGTCTGTTCATAAGATGTGGCAGAAAAGTGGTTCAACTAATCGATTTCCAATCAGGCCGGCCCAAACGCTTTGACGAAATTGGGCTTCATGGGTATGAGGAAATCCTATCGCTCCAGCCGTGGTTATTTTGTCGGTTGAATGGTCCATCTCTGGAAAATGAGCACTCATCGGACACCAACAGTTTATTGATAAAGCAGGATTATCGTCGTAGATAATACTAAGCCAATTGCAAAATTCCAAGCGTCGTTCCATATCGCCATCGTGGAGTGCTTGATGAAGCGTTGCTCGATAAGGATGGAAGTGATGATGCTGGAGGGATCTCTCGACAGAACCTGGTCTTCACTTGCGGAGACGCAATAAAGTAGGCGAGAATGGTGCCTTCGTTGTTGATGTTATGTTGACTTTATAGCTCCACAAACCTAAGAACTATTACCGTTACTCTCTAAATATGATTATATTATATGTAAAACATTTAGTGTTGCAAGTCGGAAAATGACCGATGCCTTTTTTTCCGGAAAATTTTCCGTATTTTTTTGAAAAAAATATTTAATTCCATGATTAGTCTAATATTGTTTGCAAATTTAAATAAATCGACATTTTCCGGAAAATTTTCTGGAAACGTTTCCGGAAAATTAACAACTCTAATTAAACATCAGTAACACACTCTGCTCCAAATGCATAATAACGGCTGACACTTTCTCAATATCGTCTGATGATATGTTGGGCAATGCTTTATTTATTAGACATTTGAGCTTAGATTCGCTTAGATTTTTAAGGGATATCTGGACTGTATCCGGATCCATCTAAAACGATTAAAGAAATATTTAACCAGAAATACAAAAATTGTTTAAAACAATCTACTTAAATATATTTTGCAAAGTTAACCTTATTGTACAAATTAATTAAACCCTATAGTATCTTAACCTACACTGAGAGAAAAATATGCTGTCGAATTTACAGGTATATTTTGGACCCACGGGTGTCCATGTCGTTACTGTAGATTGAACTGGATCTTTTCGTGAAATTTATGTACATAAACAAAATGTAGATTTTACATTTAAAAGTTTACGGTAGAGGTTTTTGTTGTTACAGGACAATATGTAAACATAACAGTAGGTAACTCTATACATTTTACATACACTATAGTACAGTTTCTAGCTAAAAATGTTTAAACTACAGTTCGCCCCTCAGTATATTTTACAGTTATTTGTATTTTATGGAAAAATATGTGAAATATACAGTCTGAAGTACTGTATATTTTACCGTAAGTTATGTTTATTACATTGATGAATTTGTAAAATATACAGCTCAAATTACCGTATATTGTACAGGAAGATATATTTAATATATTGAGGAATATGTGAAATATACAGTCTGAGGTACTGTACATTTTACGGGTACGTATGTGTATTATATTGAAGAATGTGTAAAATATACAGTTGGAAGTATTGTATAATTTACGGGTAGTCACGTTTATTACATTGAAGAATATGTAAAATATACAGTTTGAAATACTGCATATTTGACGGGTAGTCATGTTTATTACATTGCAGAATGTGTGAAATATACAGTTTTAAGTATTGTATAATTTACGGGTTCGTATGTGTATTATATTGAAGAATGTGTAAAATATACAGTTGGAAGTGCTGTATAATTTACGGGTAGTCACGTTTAATACATAGAAGAATATGTAAAATATACAGTTTGAAGTACTGCATATTTGACGGGTAGTCACGTTTATTACATTGCAGAATATTGTTAAGAAATTATGAGATGGTGTCTAAGTTTAACTGTGAAGAACCCTGTGATCTTGTTACCAACCGCATTCGTACCCGTGAAACTAACATGGACATCAGGCCCTGTCTCTAGGGATTGAATCGTTTGAGCACGAAGGCGTCGGTACTCTCCGCCCTATCGCCATTTACACTGGCTATTTATATCGAGTGAGAGCGCAGCGGGGGGTTCGGAACAGGGCACACAATTTATTAAAAAATATATTTACAAAGGTTATTTATATTTAAAGGTAAAAGGTCTAAATGTTATTTTTATCTTAACAATATATAAAATATACAGTTGGAAGTACTGCATATTTGACGGGTAGTCATGTTTATTATATTTCAGAATGTGTGAAATATACAGTTGGAAGTATTGTATAATTTACGGGTACTCATGTTTATTATATTGAAGAATGTGTAAAATATACAGTTGGAAGTACTGTTTTAGTAAAGACAAAGCTACGGTTCTAATCGGCGGGCATTCCGCCTTTGCAAAAATCGTTCTACATGAAGTTACGTTTTGATTTCTATGGTTATAGTTTGACTTATACTTCGTACGCAAGGTTGCCAACCCTGTTCGCACAGCCTCGTAGTGACTTAGAAGCCCAACTTAAATAGGATAAATTCTAGTAAAATCCCAATTTGTAACGTTTTCGAAAGGAAAATCCTACGGATAATATAAGATCTTTGGGCCAAAAAAAACCCCTTAGGTGAAATGCCAAAGTGTTGAAAATATATACCCTGATGCCAAGATCGACCTCAAAATGCCAAGATCCTGGATAAATGCCAAGAAGTGGCAACATTGTTAGAGAGTTTGAAGAAACGAAGTTCTACGATCTAAGAATCTACATTTTTCCTGCAAAGACTATTAATACGCTTCGCTAACTAGACAGACGTCACCCTACAAAAAAATTGTTACCCCATTAGAAACACGGGAGAAGCTTCTGACCAGCCGTTAGAGGCTCCAGTAGTAGTACTGCTGAAGTGCAGAACAAACGTCGACCATCGTATGCGGTAAAATTAATCGTTATGTCGATCAGTACAAAAAGGTCAACAAAAGTACAATAAGTTCCTTCTTTTGCCTGGAATTCAGCAACTTAAAACATTAGCGTATCACAGCAATAATTCAAATATTGATGATTAAAGAGTGACGAAAACGTCATTGAATAAAATATTAGAGATTTTTTTATACTGCGTAACAGGAAGGTACCCTCGGAGAGATAAAAATTAGTACCTTAAAGGGAGTACGTATTTCCATGTTTATGGTGGATCAACGAGTTTCGCATTTCTACCACCAGGTTTAACAAAGCTAGGAGTGTTTGATGCTAGTTACCTAAGAACGAGTTTTAGCAGACGATTTTGGGATTTAAGTGAGCGCTTATAATAATAAATGAAACGTTAAAACCAGTAGCGTAGCCGGGATTTAATTTCGGAGGGGGCACACAATGGAAACAAATAAAATACATAAATTGTATATACACGTGCCACCTGTGCCCCCCTAACTACGCCACTGGTTCCAACTGAATATTTTATTATTATTTGGTAAAAGTAAGAGTATACTTTTACCTTTAAAATATATTTTATGAGAAAAACATACTGTCATTAAAAAATAGCGTTGCGAAAATAAACTTATGGTGTTATGTAATAAATGTGGTCTAAAATATTTAAAATTGATTTTTCATTAAAAGTTCTAATGAATTTTTCCCTTCAAACATGTATATTTCAGCTTCCCATATATGTAAAACATACAGTTTTCAATTACATAAAACGTATTTACGACATCAAACTGTACTTTTAACGTAAGCTAACTTACTTAGCGAGAGCATTATATTTATGTTAATTTTGCAATATGCACTGACCATTTCACAGACATTTTCCTTGTAATTTATACAGATTTAAAGTGTGCTAAAGGTTTTTACGTACCTCTTCGGTACTTTTTACGGTAAATACCTTTCTTAAAGAATACACGTTATTCCTGCAAATATTCTCTTTAAAAAATACCAAAACCCGGTAATATTTACAGGACTATTCTGTCAACGTGTTGCATCATATTTTCATGTAAAAATGTCCTGTTAAAACTACGGTTTTTTCTCTCAGTGTACCCTACTTCACCCTACCCAATCCTATGCTATCTTGTCCTACCCTATCCTATCCTTCCTTCTTCCCCTTCTGTTATCTCCTCCATCTTTTCATCCTCCATCCTTCGTGTTTTGGTCTTTTGTCTCTCGGGTGATATAAAAGTAGAATTTTGGTCTTTACAAGCTGACACAGCTGTCGCATTAGAAGATGGTCACTTTAATCCTAGACTCCTTGTCAGTTTGGTTTTTGACATCCTCGGCGCTATATTTTCTCTTTTAACACTTCGCAGTTTTTGAGGCTGATGTATACGCTGAATTTTGTTCCTCCGAAACGGCCACCCCAGCCGCATTAAAGATATTCACGTTAACTCGGAGCTCTTTATAATTTTTTGAGATCATCTGCTTTTTGTGACCTAATTAGTAGCTTCCTGCGCGGAGGACCCGCGTTATGCATTAACGAATCTAATAAAGTAAGATGGTTATTGAGAACTTGGTTCATCGAATATGACTATCCTTGCGTTCTCGTACCGATTTCACCTTATTTATTCAAAGCTTAGACGCATTTAAATTTTAAAACCTGACGGGGCGCTTGGGATTTTGCGTAATATCCTCTAAAAGCCACAGGCGTATTCTGCCACTCCACTACAACTAAATCTACACTCTTTAAAAATAAATGCAAAGCTACAGAGTGGGAAGGTGAGACTTGGGGTTTATTTAGTGCACTGCAGCTTAACTTATATAATTAGGGCTTCCGGCACTCGAAGCGAGAAAAATATAGCTTACTACCTCATTTATTCACAGTTAAATACGCTAGCTACACGGATAAATCTAACGAAGAACACACTTTGTTCTTTACAAACCTTAACACGTCGATCTCTGATAGTACCGAGGGGCAAATCACCAAGCTTTAGAGGGGCCTAATAATCATGATTCAATTATTAAAAATTTCATCACGATTTAATCATTTTAGTCACGATTTAATCATTTTAGTCACGATTTAATCATTTTAATTATGATTAAATCATTTTAATCACTAATGGATCATTTTAATCACTATTAAATCATTTTAGTCACGATGAAATCATTTTAATCGCTATTAAATCATTTTAATCACTATTAAATCATTTTAGTCACGATTAAATTATTTTAGTCACGATTAAATCATTTAAGTCACAATTAAATCATTTTAATCACGATTTAATCAATTTAATCACGATTGAATAATTTTAATCACGATGTTATCATTTTAATCACGGTTTAGTCATTTTAATCACGATTTATTCATTTATACACGATTTAATCATTTAAATCACGATTTAATCATTTTAATCTAGATTTAATCATTTTAATCACGATTTAATCATTTTAATCACGATTTAATCATTTTAATCACGAATTAATCCTTTCAATCACGATAAAACCATTTCAATCACGATAATATCATTTCAATCGTGATTAAATCCGATTTAATCATTTGAGGGTTACCTAATAATCATGCTAGTGATCTGCCCCTCGGATAGTACTAACACGCCCGACACTTGAAATTAAACAACTTAGCAATAATCTCTGGGTTTGTTGAGATGAAAAATTACAATATTCACTATATTTTAATTAAATACTGAAAGTATTAAACAATGTTATAAAATAATCGACTCCAAATTGTTATTGCGAAAGAAAATCGATGTTGTCATTTAATCACTTTAATATTTTAATATTTAATATTAATATTTTAATTTTCTTTTTTACAAATATCTCTTTAAAGGGAGTATGAACTAAATAGAAAAATCTTCTCCTAACACGCGATAGGACTGGTTTTTAACGTAATTAGCGCCAATTACTCCTAGCCTAAGTTAAACCTTGTGTAAAATTCGTTGATCATAGTTCATACTCCCTTTAACATCAAAATGGCTTCTCCAAGCACAGTCATCTATATAAATTTAGAGACCGAAATCAAAGTATTATTATTTCAGATCGAAGTTTAAAATTAATATTTTCCATTGCTTACTTCAAAGATCTTGTTAGGATTACAAATTTTAAACTAAAAATATAAAGTTGAAACGCCAAAGTTACTTATCATTATGAAATTTTAAGGATTTAAATCATAATTATCAATAATTCTACTTGTAGACTAACTCAGCGAGCCCTTTCGTGGTCTCTACCAGCTGCAGCGCACCTATACCAAGAACCCATAGACGTACCAAGAACAGAGGAAAGGAAATTTTGCTGGATCGCCTCCTAATCGATTTTTTTTAAAGAGGCGGAGCTATTGAGTCTTCTTCCACTATTGTTACTTCTATAAGAAGGCGCGAACCCTTACATATACAGAAAATTACATTCAAGTTGGCTTTAAGTTGTCGTTATTAAGTTTCAAGTTGACTCTAAGTTGGCTTTAAGTTGGATTTAAGTGTCCTCCATTAAACGAAATTAGAGTTGGTTTTAAGTGGTTTTTAAGTAGGTTTTTAGTTAGTTTAAGTAGTTCTTAGACCGCTTATTATTTTGGTTACTTAAGTTACTACAGGCGGAAAATATAAAAAGGCGGGGCTTATTTTGAAAATATAGATTAGGAGGCTCCACGACGGGCCAAAGCTATGATTACGTGTTCTTGCCTATACTTATAGACTTGGCGCTCTAAAACGGGGTTTGACTTATATGCAGATCAAAGGGACGAAAAATACCCAAGTAATTAAGTTAAGCCTTTACCACATATGTTTTGCAAAGTTTTTGAAATACCAAATATTTTCCACCGCCCTTTTCAGATATTCAACTATTGGATCCGGAAAAACGAATATTAGCGGACATTTTCAATGTCTATTCGATTCGACAAATGAAATATTCGATTTAGTATTCGCAGGGCCTTGTAGAGTGTAGAGACATTTTGGGCCCTCGGGGCAAATTATATCGTTGAGAGCCCTTCTAACTGATATTTCGAAGAGGGAAGGGTGGTGGTGAAGGTCAATGTGACGGGCCCCTATCGTATTGGACCCTAAAGCGTGTTTGTGGGCCTTTTTCCATCGGTCCCCAGGGATTTGGACCCACCTGCTCCCCATCTGCACTGCCCTGAGTATTCGATCAAGTTATAATAATCAGCTAGGCTAATACACAAGACACCACCTATAGAAGTCATCAAGCTACTTTTAAAGCAATTAATTCAGGTAGCCGGGTTACAATGAGTAGGAGGTTGGTGCCAAAATGATGCCCACGCTTCATACCAACCTTACACAATGTGTTACTGAGGACAATCTCCTGAACGAATCAACTTCCACTGAGCCTAGAGCCAGGCCAGCAGAATCGAATTTGTATAAGGCAGTACCTTCAAAATAGCTATTTTTTAAATTGCAATTTTGGGCACCTCTGCATTAGCACACTCGTTTTCAATCCTCGCAACAAAATATTCTTATTTATGTTTTTGAAGTTTCCTTGATATTCTCTAGATGTTTTCGTCAACCCACTAATTCCTGATATTTCGAGACTTTACAGGTTTGTATACACGACGGCTTGCAAAAAAAGTAGAACAGAAAAAAGTTGATATCATTTCTGGACGCAAAACTGTCGAGGCAATACACCACGTATTTAGCCGCGTAAGACGAACAGAACGAAGGAAATTGAACATTTTGATCTTTCGGCAGAGACACTTTTACTTACGTCAGCTAAAAATACGACACGATCAAGCACTAATAGCATTTCTAGCAACACGCACCATAAAGGGTCATTTCCGAGTTAAAATTTCACTTCCGCTATCAGGAACTTACTTCTTTTATAACGAGACTAAAAATATATGTTACCATAAGTAACATAGTGACAATAAGTATAGCAAAAATGATCACCGAACTGATTTTCCGAGATATATATTCAGCCCCTTAGTGCCCAAGGCGAAATCTACCACTACTATACCAAGGACGATAATACCAAGAAAATTAACATAAACATTGAAAAATACTACAAAGATAGAAAACTAACGTGTTTTTTTCATACATGGTCAATGTGGTTTATATCACTTTTTATTGAATTTATAAACTTATAAAAGAAGTTGATATTTTTACAAAGCCACACGTTAACTGAAATTGTGATATTTTGAAACATTTATCTAAAACAGTATATAAAGTTATGATATTTTGAAATAGTTAAGTTGTAATAATTTAAAATATTATAATTAATTTGATCAAAGCTATAAGTTGGCCCTACACTACCAGAATTTTGCAACAGAAGCGATAAGTATTAATTTAAAACGGAAATTAAACCTACTAAATAACAATAAATGAGCGGTCATGATTGACCTTTTGAAAATTTAATTGCTATTCTGTAAAAATCAAAAATGACCAAAAAAATCTCGATCCATAAAAAATGGCAATGCAATCGAAATGTCAAACTATACTATTCGGAAATTGTCTTCCCCCCGATCGTAATACGTTCAGCGTAAAGGTTCGTCCAATGAAATTTGTACACAACACTGCGCTAGCGTGTTTAAAGGCTAGCTGCGTTCTCCTAGTGTTTGTTGCTCCTAGGTGGCAGTATGTCACGCTTAATCCGGTATTTGAGTCCAATCATAAACTAAATGCTTAAGTGGACGTAAAATACCTGTTTATTTTTGGTGCCCAAGACTTAAATTGGCACCATCGACCGTATGTCGAAACATATCATTAAAATCACAAACGTCGGCATTACAGACCGCCACGATTTTGAACTCGACCAATACTATCGATGGTTTGATATTTCGATAGCAGCCTCTTCCGCACACGCGCATTCTCATTTATGACGGATCAGGATTTTTTTGTCAATTTTGATTTTTACAGAATTGCCTTCCAGGACTCGCCATGACCGAATGGCTAAACACGTATTAAAAATCTGTACACAGGTATATAAAATTGAGTACACAGACATTGTTAATGATAAATCTATACGTGGTTGCTACACGTCAGGGAAAACAGGGAAATCAGGGAAAAAATTTATTAACTTCTGATAAAAGTAAAATATAAAAGAAATATTTTGGCCTTAATAAGTCAGGGAAAATCTGTTAAAATGGTCAGGGAAAACAGGGAATTTGAATCTGAAAATTTTGTGGCAACCCTGTATAAACAGTTACGTAATTTCTTTATAGTATAGTCAAAGGATGATCAGCTCCTCGGTGGTGACCTTTGATATGGTAAACGGTATATTTACATTTCGGAAAAGAAGAAATTGCAATTCGACGAATGACAGTGACAGTATGTCCTCATCATCGATAACTTCAAGAAGAAAACTAAAAACTTAATATCTTCGAATCTTTCCTCAATCCAAATACATCCTCTCGAGACGAAAAAATCGGAAAATATAAGAACCCCGTGGTTTATAAAAAGACTAAAAAGACTGAAAAGTTTGATGCTCCAAAAACGAAATAATTGAATTTCGAGCTGTTATATATATTTTTTTTATCTACAAGAGTATTATTTTTTGGTTGGGCTGGAAGGGACGAGGATTACGATAATTGAAATAAGAAAAAGATTTTTTCATTTCGGGGATCTACTTTCCAGTTCGTTTTGGACTCACTGGTATCTCTCTCTCCGCCCGATTAATCGATACACGGAAACGGATTGAAAAATGATTCCCCGCAACACATTCTCTCCCCCCTCCTTACGAGGCAGTTGGATAAAGGATCATATTTTCAAATAGACTAGGAAGATTAAATTAAAGAGTCTCTTGGGTTCTTAGAACGGAGTGTAAATTAAAAGCTGGATCGTAATACCTTTGGTATTGGGTATCTCAATTTGCTCAATCAGGGAAATTTCTTTGAAAACTTTGAGGGTATATTACTAGTGTAGACAGCAAATTAATCAAATTAATTAAAAATAATAATTTCGCTTCTATGTAAGTGTAAGAAGAAAATTAATTGAAAATTTTTACCAATAAATTTTGGAAAGGAAATGACAATTTTCAAAGAAAAAAATATATTTTCTAGGTGCTTGACCAAATGTTTTGCAAGAAAATTAATAGGCCTTTCTATAAAGTAACATTGGCCTTCTTGTTTTGATGTTGCTACTACGTCACGGGTGACGTATCGATGACGTTTCACTACGAAGAGTCCTGGATCAAAGAGTTAATTCGACGAGGCACCCTGTTTTTAAGTATGAACTGAACTGAACTTCTACGTATTTCGTGACGAATGAGCTACATAAAAACAAGTTTAGCAAGCATAGCTTATTTTATAGAAAGACCTATTGATACCTTTTAGGAAGAAAACAATTTTTGTGTCGTTTCTAGGTGCTCTTCTACTGTTGCAGAATTTTTTTTAAATTAATTAAGTTAAAAATAACAAACGTGTTTGGTTAAAAGATAGTGAATTTTTATAAAAAAATGTGCAAATATCCGGGAGGTGAATTTTTTTTAAAGAACAAACGTTTTTCAAAGGTTTTAGATTATGCTCTAGGAATGACCCGTTTAAAATAATAAATTTCCTGTAAATCGACATTAAATCAATATTTTTAATAATCCTATGTACGTTATAAAAGTATAAATTAATCAGCGAAAACTACGTTTTCCAAAAAGTAATAACTTGAAAAGTCGAATCAAATAAAGATGCAACAAAAGCAATATATGCGAGAGTTAAAACTCCAAATATACGATACGTTTGTGAAGTAAGATATTGAAATAGGTTGTTATGGAATTCAGCGGGTATTATTTTCAAGAAACAGACGAGGAAAAATATATTAGAATATTATCCGAAAAGTTTTTACTTCGAACTCGATCGATGCTATTGATTTAAGCTAAACCCCGAAGAACCGGCACTAGAAGAGACGAAATAATACCGGGTCTAAGCTACGTAATATCGACCAAACCCGAGATATTCACTCGCCAAGAGGAATATAAAAGTCTATAGATATATTACATCAACGAAGATAACGTAACCGGTGCTTTTTGGAGATCCGGGCGCCTATCGTGCAGAATGGGAGAGCTTTCTGCTAGTGGCATATTTCTCTTCTACGATCGCATCATCGCGCTCCAAAATATACGATATTTTACATGATTGTAGACGGATTTTCGGATGGATGGTACGGGTGAGATTTGATCAGATTGAAAAATCTGCTTTCGGAAACGCGTTCATCATTGTTACCGCTGTCTTTCTATCTTTTGGTAATTTTTGAAAATCTACTTATATCTAAACTTCTAAGCATTGATATAAGATTTCTAAGAATTTCTTGAAGATATGGAGAAGGTGTAGAAATGTTACGCGTAGACTAAACGTACAACGCTTTATCCCTATTCGCTTTCTAGCGCGATATTAAAGAGTAAAGCTCCATTTTCATGCTCGCTGGTAGCGAGTTAAAATCGACAAAATCCGCTTCCGCTACACACTTTTTGACTTTCCGCGTCGATCTGTTTCAAACAGATATTTTAGCTTTATTTTCACGCTTGCGAGTGGCGGATGCGAATTTTGATGATTTTTATCCGCTACCAGCGAGCATGAAAATGAGCCTTAAAGCTTGTTTTCCACTGGCGCGTTTCTCAGCTTTGAAACGTTCAAACGTTCTTACGCGCGAAAAGAAAATAACATTATGACGCGCGCTAGTCGAAAACAAGCTTAAGTTGCCAATAGATTTTCGGAATAGAAACTAAATTACTTTATATTTCCCTTGTTCATTTGATCATTGGCTCTCCGAAAATGTAACTCCGTTGATAAAATACGCGTCGTTAAGTTTATTTAATATTAATATGAAATCTACGTGCAGCCCCGCTGCGGCATTTATTTTGAACTAGTGTTGTAAAGCCTGGTTTTCACTGGGCTAAAAAACAGCGGAATTGGCTTTCAGCGCCGTTTGCGGAAAAATATTTTCTTAAACCAGTGGTGAGAGAACTTGCAAACTCAACGCCGAAGGAGAAGTTCCGAGTTTTCACCCAGTGCCACAAGTTGGGATCGAACCCGGCTCCTCTTGCTGCGAGGCGAAAGCGCTAACCACTTTCTAATAATTATTTTAGAAATTTAAAGATGGATTCTCGTACAAGTTTAATTTCTTGACCATGGTTAGTAATTAATTAAAATATAAAATCTTACAACTACGGATACTTCATGGTACCTTTAGGAGCAACAAGCACAGCACCCCTAGATGGTACTAATTTTATTTAAAAACCAAATAAAAACATTTTTAATCGATCGCGCGAAAAATATACTAATAAAGCTGTGTCTTGTGACGTAAGAACCACATAGTATAATTTTTACTTTTTATAAATTTTATTTTAAAGAAATAACTATAATGGGAAATTAAGTTCCTCGCGAATGAACTTCGACACGGCTTTTCCAGACGCATTGTCGAGACTTGTAAGCCTACACGCTCACGTTGAGACGGGAATGGTTTAATTTCTAATCGGCCAATTTCACTCGCTTAGTTGGATTTCACGTTCGCAATCGTTTCCTAATTAATTCAAAATGCGCGCTAATATATTATTTAGTGTGGCTTTCAACTATTGATTAAAATTTAAATCCTAAAACCGCCCAGTTAAATATTAATTTTGTAATTCGGCGATTGTATGGGATTCTCCAACTTAAGCATGGACCAAGATTCAAATGGGACTCGCAGTTTTTGACAGGGTAGGTGTGGCCTTAAGAGAAAAGTGGCCTGTTGTACGTGAGTCACTTGGAAACGCGTTAAGAATTTCGTTCAACTATGGCTAGGTGGACAGAAACTGAGTCTGACTCAGTGACAGAAAGTTTATAGATGCCGTGATGTCCCGCGTCCTATTTTTAAACCAGCTCAGTAAGTCCTCTTGGATTACTTGGTCCGTGCTCAGGCCCGTAGCCGGGGGTGGGCATAAATGTCGCCCCCCTCAGATGAAATTTTAATTTGCCCCCACCTGCCCCCTCAATTTAGTCCATTCCCACTTAAAAAATGTTATTTGCCCCTTCATCTTTATTAGTTTTTTAAACTTCTATTCGTAGAAATTTTGCTTTTGGACCACTTGTCTTTGTCTAAGGTTTAGATCGTTATTTTATTTCTTAATAAAAAGTGTTTTTGTTGAACACCAAAAACATTTCACGGCGCCACTTATGTTAATTTTCGAAATTAGGTAACGAAAAAAAATGTGCCCCCTCACAATACGCTACTGCCCCCTTAACGAAATTTTTTTGGCTACGGGCCTGTCCGTGCTTCACCTTATTAGCGGCGTAATCAAGATTTTTAAACCGTCCGCAGCGACATCTATGTAAAAAGACATAATATATAATAGATATAAAACACCGCGAAATACTCCAAAAATAGAAAATCGTAATAATGCGACAATTTAGAAATGAATATTCTGAATATATTTTAAACTTTAAAATCACAAAACCCTAGAAAGTGTTACCGCGAGATGACGCGGATTTCCGAGGACAAAAAGTCTGCCGTAATCGATGAGAGAATACTGGCGCTTGGAAAATCCGACTAGGAAATCCTCTTTCACTAGAGCTGATAAATTTGAAATTTCCGTTTTCTATATTAAGTAACCAAAAGATTCCCCAACAAGGGCGTATTTAAGGGGGGGGTTGGGGGTTCAAACCCCCCACCGAAATGCTGATGACTGGGGGGTGGGTGCCTAATAAACATCAGTAAAACTTGCGTCAGCACCCCCCCCCCTTGAAATTGTCCCTCAAAACCCCCCCTGAAATAAAATCCTGGATACGCCCTTGTTCCCCAATCCCCCATCTTAATGTTAGAAATTCCCTCCAAATTTCCCTAACATAAATATAATATTTTCACCTAATATTTAAGTCAAGAAATATTTTGAAATAAATTTATTTTATTATTATTATAGACTCATAGGCGGATGAATACTATTTCCCCGCCAGAGTGGAAGTCGACTATCGCGGGTTCATAGAGGTTTTACCCAGAAAAACTAAGGACTCAAAGCTCCAGAGTAATCAGACTATATTCGAATGGTACCAAAAAATTTGTGATAGTTTCCCTAACTTTCAAAAGTTGTCTAAACATTTCAGATGCGTAGAAGAGAGAGTAAATGAAATTACATTGAAAGAGACTTTCTTAAGGTGCACCAAGGATTTACTTTATGTAGAAGAAGCTACAAAATTGTTTAAAGAACTGCAAATAAAATTTACAGACGCGTTTACTAATGAATTTTTAAACTGCACGAGAAGAGAATACTAAAGGAGATAATGGCTTGAGGAAGGAACTTTGTCAAAAATAATGGAAAATTAAAAAAAAAAATTGAAAAAATTGAGGCCACTACATTAGATGTCTTTACAGATTCTTCTAGGCTTGGTACGGGTTCTGATAATGCAGGTGAAATATCCTACTTTGACCACTTGTACTGATCACTGAACCGTATTGATCATTTTCCCCAACAGTTTCTACAAATAATTTTTTTTTAGAGAAACGAAACTTTCTTGAAAAACATGAAATTTTAATGAATAAAAAAACGATTACATCATCAACCTCTTCGTTTCGTACTGAAATACTTTTTTGCTCAGTTAAATTTATCTAATTTCAAAAATATAAATAAAAAATAATAAAGATTAAAACAAAAAAGAACCTCTAATACCGAATGGGAGATTGCGTTTGAATGTTTGATGGGCATGTTGAGGCAGCTACCATCAACTTTGGAGTTTTAGCAGATTCTTTTAATTCTTCTAATCTTGGTACGGGTTTTAATAACGCTGGTGGAATATCCCACTTCGACGATTTGTTCCATTTTCGGAAAGCGATCACTGAATCGAACCGTATTGGTCATTTTCCCCAACCTTTTCTTTTTCATAATTTAACTTCATCCGCACAAACCGTGCGTGTTTATAGACGCATTCACATATTGCCTACAGGAAAATATGCAAAAAGGGGCGAAATCCACACGAGGTACCTTCCTATTTAATAATGTTTGAGGTAGACGGCGACACTATAAAGTTTATGAAAAATTAACTGTTCTAAAAAGTTATTAATTAATTACTAAATTATAGTACTTTAAATTCTTATTAAAAATATATAATTTTTGTAATTTAAATTAACAATTAATTTTAACAGTAGTTAAAACTCTCCGCCATAGATGGCGCTATAATACAATTTTAATCTATCCAATCAGGGAAGGGAATTTTGTATTTTAAATCTTGACAAAACCGTTCTCCACTAAAAACTGAAAACTTTCAACCAATTGTTGAAAATCAAAATTATGACGTCATGTTGCTACCAGAGTGCCATCTACTAACAAATAACGCCATCACCACGTTACCTCGGATGAATTTTACCCCTTTAAAGTCGTCTTTGCCCGTTAAAAATTGTAAACCGATCTATAAATTTCAAAAAAGCTACATTGATTTAGCTGACTAAAATTTCGACACAAAAAATTACTTATCAATTTAGAGATTTCCATATTTAAGTAGCTAATAGTGCCACTCCCAAAATTACTAGGATGAATAACAATGTCCGGTATCGCCCATAGATGGCGCGCTGGACTAAAAAGGTTAAAATTTAACGTAATTCACCTTTTTACTGGTTCGTGGTGAAACAAACCGTTAGTGAAGATTTTTGATATTAGCAATATCTATAAATTTGCATTTGATTCAATTGCACCATCCTGAGTAATCAACGTCTCGTATACTCTGGATAGTGCAACAGAAGCGCTTGCATTAGTTGTAAGTCGGAAAATTTTCCGGAAAATGACCGAGACCTGATATTAGACATTTTATATCGATAAAAAGTTTAAAAAATTAAAAAAACCCTTAAAAGTAATTTATGTTTCAATTTTTTATTTTTCCTATTTGCGGAAAATTTTCCGCAAATCGGAAAATTTTCCGGTATATTTTCTGGAAATTTTTACGCATTTTATTTTTCCGGAAAATTAACAACATTTAACAACTTTTAACATTACAAAAAACATCTTTTCATCAGATGAATAGCCAACAACACTTTAATTTTTCCTTTTCATACCTAATTTGGTATGAAGTATACCATTTAAAGTAACGTTTTCCAAGGCATTGCGTTTGTATATGTCTGTCTCAGCACTAAAAAAAGACTTTCCCTTATTGCATTTAAAAATGGTAAGTAAAAAAACCAAAAAGTTCTTCAATTCTTTATATTTTTTAGAACCTTTAATGATTCTGATTGAAAAATGTATCTTCAATAATCCACTACACCGAAAAACTAAAATGAAACCGAAAAGAACTCAATTGTGACCGAAGGCTCTCAGTTTAAATCTTTTTCTCAGAATCAGCAAATTTTGTGGCTGTTTTTGTTCTGAAAAAATGATGGCCCCTTCGGAATCTATATCTCACGAACTTCTTCGGAAAGTGAATCTCCTTCATAAGTTCCGGGATCTGGTGATGGTGAATCTGGAAAAATATTAAATTAAATTAATATTTTAGCTCAACGGAACAAGTCAGAGAGGTGCTATACGTATATGGCTTAAAAGTTATTAAATATACGTGTATCTTAGCTACTTGGACTCCAGGATCTACACTTTCCAGGGCAATACTGGCTACATCCTCCTCACTAGGTTCAAGCAGCGATCACGATGGGGTATCCATTGAGCTCGCCTCTATAACTTAGATGAATGTGTGGCAGCTAAAAGAAATACATAAAATATCATAAATTACTTAGGTACCTATAGTTATTCTTACGTTGCGCTGTGAAAGGGCTCGCCAATTTCCAAAATTCTGGGAGGAGGGTAGAGGGAGTGATTTAAATTTCTGTTGCCACCAGTTATTTCACACTGCGACCCATTAAGGGCCGATACGTGGGGACAGCGGTGGCCCGGGTGGGGACACCCGTGGCGGAAGTATTCCGATCACCCGTTGAGGGATTGGTGGTTCTCCTCATACGGCCATACCCAAACTCTGCCTCCCAGACGCAAGGGATTACCTGAGTTAGCCAATATTCCCGGTTCCCATCAAATGCGTCTCTCCAGAAGAAAATAGGGGGAAGTACGCTTCTAGTCAGCATTGGAAAGGCGTCACTTTTCACGAATTTTCGCGCCAGAACGGTTTGGCGGGAAATCGCGGATGAATACATCGTTTAAATAATAAATTTTTATCAAATTGAACAATCGTAACATATTGTCCTTTTCATTATCTGCTAAATGAGCTAAGGCGTCTTTACTCTCGTCGTTTATCGCCGTGTTGAAACAAAACAAAAGTGGAACTACTTTTTCATTTTGGTTAATTATGCGTAAAAAGGTGTTTTCGTGGGTCACACGACGCCTTCTACAGCTCAAAGCTACAGATACGTACTTCCCCTATTTTCTTCTGGTCTCTCGTAATTTAATAAAAATAATATTTAGAATTTCAATGTACAATTCGTCTGCTAGCAATTCTGATCTTTCGCGGCGTGTTATTCTTCGGCAGCGCGTATAACTTTACCTAGGAATCAAATACTCCCGTACCGAAGACACTTACCTCCTCGGTACTCCAAGTAAGGTAAGATTGGTAATACGATTCCGTAAGTCGTAAAGTACATGCCCGTCTCATCGATCCTCGGAGTGCCATTCTCTGTGGCGACCAATTCATTGGCCGATCCCAACTGTGATATCTAGCTCACGCACTTCGTATACTCTTTGCTTATAATGCCCGAGTCCAAAACATCGCTAGACGATTTATACTCGTTTGTTTTTACACACACTACCTCTGGTCTTCAAAAAATCTAACAGAAATTGGAAAGCAGCATTTATTTTGCCGGTCTTACAAACACCGTGGAAATAATTTAAACATGCAGCTGTTTATAAAGCTCGCTTTCTAAAATCTAACATGTTGAAAGAATCTTTTGGTAAAATATCGATAGTTATTGAAAACAACCCATTGAGATTTGACGTACCCTTTCTATTTCCAGTTTCAATAAAAAAATAATGAATATCAATATTGTTTACTTTGCAATATCATTCGAAGCCTACGTCTCAAATCTTTTTGTCTATGAAGTTGCCAATCCTATCACTATTATTTATGTTACTCTTTCTATAAATTAAAGGAATCGTCTGCTACCAAAAACGATATCATACTGACGTCCCAGCAGAAGATGCAGTAGTAGATTTATAGGCGAAAAAACGGAACTAATAAAGGAACAATACATTCGTCGCAGATTTAATCGTTGAGATCGAGCCTATGGTGAAAAGGTTTTTGACATGTCTCGTTCCGTTGTATTGTGATTCATTTGGCGAGCTAAGCGACCGAAATTTACATCGCTCGCGATTGGGTAGTTTGAATTTCCACTATTGTGATTGGTTGTAGGGCATCGCAGATTTAGTCGTGACATATCGAGACTAGTCAAAAACGTTTTTAAGCGACACAATTCCGAACTAATGCCGAATTCTTAACGTGACTCGAATTTTTGACGTGTATAAAAGTTTCGACTAGTCGAAAACTATAAGTTGTATTGAGTCAAAATTGCCAGCCCCTGTGTATGAACTTAGGTACCTGCCTTAGGCAGGCTGCCTACTTACAGTGGGTAAGTTAGCAGAATAAACTGCTATGAATGAGGTTTAATTTGGTTGACGATGTTTCATTTTGTTGCTAAATAACATGTACATGTTAGGGCCAATTCAATACCTAGCCACTAGACCTACCATATTCGAAAGAGAGGAGAAGAGGCTCTTCTCCAATTTATGATTCACAAGAGCATGATGATTGGGATGTTTCAGAATGTCCTGACGATGTGAAAAAAGTTGTAAGCTTTTTGCATTTAGCGAGGCTTTCTTGAAAAGCTGGAGTTTTTTCCTTTTTTCGTGTCCACTTGGATACGTTCTCTTCATTTTCGTTTCCTGCCAAACACATAAAATCACGTTAATCTCTAGTTTAATTTAGGACAGCTAAATAAAACTCAGCTTGCTTGAAATTCCTAGGTCCGTCAATACTAACACTTAGCTGTAAGTTTCAAATTTTCAATAAAAATAAATAGAAGATACTTTACCTTTCAACGATGCTAGCAAAGCAGGTTGATTTTTTCTTATTCACAGTCCTAAATTACACAAAAATAAACTTAAAATAAAAAAATTCAATGAAAACCTCGAACAAGATGGAAATAATATAAACAAAGCTGTGGGCGGAGTGCTTGTAAGGTTTTTAAGGAAATTTTAATGAATCGTGAGTATTGATTGTTCACAGAAATATTCCTAGCCCTTGCTCAAAGATATTAATTCACCAAGGCGGGGGGGAAGATGGCGACAAAATGCGAGTTGTGGCCTTATCGTGGAGTGAATTAAATCTGAGATTCGAATTCAGAATGGAAACCCTTTGTCGTTAATCAATCACAAAATCTTTATTTAACACTCAAATTTATAAATAACACTAAAATACAAAACAAATTAACAAAATTGCGGGGAGGAACTGAGGGGATAATTTTAGTTTGCTTCTAGTGATGGTTAGGCCATTTCTACTATGGTTCTTTTAGCTTTTTCCAATATACGAGGGGAATTTAAACACTAAAAATACACTCTTTGACCTTAAATTTGTTAATGAAACTATATCTTACTATTTTCTATGGGATCGGTTCCTATATCCCTACTCTCAGGCATCTTGGGCTCGAAGGACGGAGGGAACAGAAATTAATATACACTTACACTAAATAATAAACACTACAATTAAACTACTACAATTAGATATTCGACAATTACACAATAGCAATATTAACTCACAATAAAACTAAACAAAAATGGCTACAACAAGGGTACAATGCGAACTAAAAAATATATTCCGAACTGTATAAATACACGAAGCAAAATAAACTCTCAACCTCGAGGGGGCTTGCTTTAAACCTTTTTCTCGAACAATAGCGTGGGGTTAAACTTTCTTTCTAAAACTTTTCTCTACTTTCACTGGCTACTTCATATTTCGACCCTGGGTACTCTACAATGGGGGGTGGGGTTATGATGGAAATTCTACTCATCATCTATTTCGGTGTCCTCCGCTACGTTGTCGTCTCTCCGTTTACGGGTTTTCTCGTTCCTCGGTTTACGTAAGATGCCCGACACAAGCACTTCACAGAACGGGACGTCTTTGGGGGCTGCTTGTTTACGCGTTTCTTTATTCACACTTTTCTTTAATTCTCTATATTTACTCGTCTACGGTTTGGCGGCCGGATTGCGGGTTTCTTCCTATATTCTTTTACTTCACAAGCTGACGGGGGCGTAGGTACTTCGGGTTTCGGTCTGAAATGTCCGGCTAGGCTAGGGAATCGGTCTCGGTCATCTGGTTTTCTTCCCTTGGAACGTCTAGATTTTGGGTGATCAACAGGTGATTCGAGGGTGCTGAGGGCATTACACTTCCCGGATTCATACTCTTCCGGTCGGAATGTCCTGGCTGTGGGTCTTCTAGGCAATCATGGAGGGTTGTTCCGATCATGTGGTTTGCATTGAGGGTTAATTAATATTTAAGCGCGACTTCATCGCACATTATTTTATATTTATTTCGACATGGTTTCTCCGGATAATGCAGGTGGACTTCCTTCCTGGTAAAAGTTGAGTTCTGTCGAGTTCTGCCAAAAGCAGAGTTCTCTCCAGTTCTCTACCGTTCTGTCCGTTCTCTCTCTTGGTTTTGTTCCGATTATTGGGGGGCGGGGTTGAAACAAAAAGCAGCTGGTGACCTCCCATTTTACTTAGGTCATTGGTGTATTTAAGACTCGTGTCTAGTCATGCGGTGGTGACGTTGTCCGATTTACGAAAGGTCGCTTGGGAAATGCCAGAGAGTCTCGAGGTTCCCGATTTTCTGTCTCCAAGCGGAAACGTCTGGGCGCCCTCTTGACCCTGTGGCGACGGCCTTGGAAAACGAGCGCTTTTGTTGGGTTATCGCTACCTGGTAGTTAATATGAAGCCTGTGGACTTGAAATGATTTCATGGGATCGCTGTAAGCTGAGGGAGCTTTACTGGTTTAGTTCGGAAAGTTTTAGGGAAAATCTGGGCTGGGAAAGTTCGCTGAATGTATTGCAACACGGTCTTGTGACCGAGAGAAAACACTTTCATTAGCGAGGGATTAATATTAACGTTGCCGAAGGCAGGGATTTAGTTTATAATTTATATTGAGAGAATGGTTTAATTAATTATCTTAATTTTATATTTTATCGTGGGGTTGATCGAGTTCTATAAGGCGTATAAACAATAATTAATTTGTATGTATGGTTCAAAAGTTATTTAAGTTTTTAGTTTATCATTAAATTAAATTTATATTTAACACGGGGATTAGTTTCATTAAATAGAGCTCGGAATTCTAAGAAATTTGACGTATGGGGCTTTACGAATACTTAACAAATACTGTAAATTTAGAGGGTCAAGAGTGCGGGGAAAACGTAAAAACAAAAGTAAATAAAATACAGAAAAAGTAAAAAAAAATAAGTATACGGGGGAAAATGAACCTGAAGGGTTACATGCTCTCACCTTGTCCTCATTTGTCACGTAGACCCGATTTAGAGCATGCGTGAAATGTGAAAACTCGTAACCGCAGTATAGGCCTTGCGGAATGGTGAAATGCATTTCATTCGCACCTGCTTAGTTCCTTTAATTGCCGCTAGAGCCACGCAATTCAAAATTTAACCGCCAAATTGAGATACTGATTATTTTCTAGATAAAACGTTCCAACGCATTTCTTATATAGGTACCGTATTGGCGACCTTTTGGGGGCCCATGCCTTAATACGGGTCTAGTCTGTGGGGGCTCTTGTTTTTCCCTATTAGGGCACGAGCCCCAGAGCCCCCACGGGATCGCCGTCACTGTTTACTTCCGATATAATTCGTAAAAAAACGGGATTTTTTTAAAGGTTTGAAATTACGACCGCGTCCAGGGGAAAATTTCAAAGCCCGTATCTCTAGAGCTATTTCGAATACGGATCTGAAATTTAGATTTCTTAATATATAGGCGGGAATTAAATTTGGTGAAAGTTTCACTAAAATTGGAGGAGGTGGACTGCGGTTTGGGGTGATTTGACATGGATTGACCCTATCTACAGAATTACAGACAAATATTTCAAAACGTCTATTTTAGCCACAATTGACGGCTTTTAAAATTCATTTTGCGCGTGAAAATACCTCTACATGTTATGGTCAAAAAAGTACGCAAAGAAGGCTATGTGCCCAAGACATGTACCTGTAGTGTCGCGCGCTAAAACGTCATTTCAAAATCCGTCAATAGTCCGAAAAGTATTCCTGAAATTTCTTCAATAGTCAATGTGACAGACGTGATATGCAGGTGTAGGTTAATTAATCACAACGTGTTAGTATGGAATAAAAAACTACTTCTGGAGAGGTAATTTAAATGCGATACCTCTAGCATCGGCCGATTGTTCGAAGTACGACACGAAAATCCGCTAGAGGCGCCAGGTTCGTAGGCTTTTAACGACTCATATTTTAGGACAGCCATTACGGATTTTTTATAAAGCTATAGTTTTTCCGTTCATACATAGGTGTCGACACTCTACTACACACAAAGGTCAATTGTACCGCTGTTCGCGCCTGCTTTTCTTCTCCGGCATAGTAGTTTGTTCCTCCATGCTATGAATGGAAAACAAATCTCCATTCGATGTTGAGTCCGTTGTCAGATTGAGTCTCATCACTATCAGTATCATCATCCTTTGGTTTAAGTTGGCTAGAGAAAGCAACTAATAGGCTACAGAAGTTTAATGAAAAGTTAATGATTTTTGATACATTATAAAATGAAACGTACCGCGCCTACTACCACAGGTATGATTAGAACTCGATCTCTTGCTACTGATGTTTCAACATCTGCCGGGACCAGCGAACGCAGTGTACCGAATAATTACTCCCCTACCATAACATGGTCCTTTAGGGAATTAATGGTGGGAGATTCTATAACACAAAAGTGTATTGTATGTTATTTCTTAATACGCCTAATGTTTAACAATTGCAAAATCAAATTTAAATACGTAGGCAACAGTTGTAACGCATAGGTCAACTGGAAGAGAGGTTGCTAGGACTAGACAGACCAATAATAACGCTGATGTGGGTGAAACAAATGGTAAATTAAGAGTTATCTTTCCATCTTTGGAATGCTGTTGCTATCATGGCTTACAATATAATTTTACTTATTGATAGAACCATCATGCATTGACCTAAAAGAAGATGATGAAGTCCTCGAAATACAAACTCCCAACCCTTCTACTAAAGTGGTGATGGTAAATTTCATTGGGTCTAGATTTTAGGACTTGTGCAAATTTTAATGGTATTGTTATTTCAGGTAGCCAGTGAGAGTACAAATGTGGTTACTTTATCACCAGAATCTGATGAAGATTTGCCAGAGGTTTGCATAGAAACTTCACTGAAAGGGTATTTCTTTATATTTGATAAACTAATCTGATCAAAAAACTCATTTATAATTCATATTTTAGGGCAAATAGGAAGGAACAAACCAAAGAGACCAATGTCAAAAATCCTAAGTCAATGGATTCAATCGAGTGTGCAGTTTGCTTAGATGACTCGAGAGATGTAAATTTTTAAAACATTTACCCACATCGTGATGTTGCAAATTATTTTTCCTTTTAGGTTAAAAACTCAAGTCGACAAATGGTTACTACTGTTTGCGGCCATTTGTTTTGTGATATGTGTTTGAAAAATTGTTTCAAGAGACAAAAATGTTGCCCCACTTGTCGTAAAAAGCTCAAGAAGAACCAGTTTAATCCCATATATTTTTAAAATAAAATTGCTTTTAAGTCAGCTTGTTGAAAAACATTTATTCAATTATTATTTGTTTAAAGTACATATTAAAGATGGATGGAGAGTCGGTCAAGGCCGTCAGGGAAGCAGGTCTTAGAGCTGAGACCGGCTTGGACAGGGATTTCTTCAAGCTACTCTTAGATCCTAGCACGGACAACTCAAAAGACCCGACCAACCTGGAGGGCCCATCGCCGGATTTGGAATAATCTGAGGTCTCGGAGATGGAAGACGAGATTCTAGCCACTGGGGAATCTGGGGAGGAAACTCTCGCAGAGGACCTTAAGGCTATTGACTTGTCGGATATCGACGAGATCAAGGAGGCTGCTCATATGTAGGGAGTAACAGGGGGGCAGGCTGGGGACGCTAGTCGGGCCGGTGGGAGTGATGTGGCCTCCACATCTACCCCTCGGTACGGCTTGGCAGAACTGGTCTGCAACGAAGTTAACCCCACCTAAACATGAATTTGAAGGTGCTGCAGATTAATCTGCACCTTTGCAAGGCAGCCTCTGCTGTACTCTGCTGGTTTACCAAGGAGAGCTTTGATGTCGCTCTGATACCGGAGCCATGGACTGCCAATGGGAAGATACTTGGCCTCCAAAATGCAGGTAATATATTCTATGATTATAACTCTGCTACACCCAGGGCTTGTGCATTGATACACAAGGGCCTTCATGCCCTTCCGCTCTCAACGTACACTTCTAGGGATATTGCCACGGTAAAACTCATCACCTCGTTGGACGGTGGTGGGGAGGCAGGGGATGGCCAGTTTGGTCAACTACTGTGTGAGTTCGGGTGAAAGCTGCTCATCGTATGTGATGCTAATGCTCACCATGAAATCTGGGGCAGCTCAGACTGCAACCAGCGTGGTAATGACTTAATGGAATATCTGGATAGTACCAGACTTCACATTCTGAATAGGAACAATGTACCAACTTTTGTTACTTCTAACAGAAGTGAGGTCATTGATCTTATACTGTGTACAGCGAATGTCGCAGACAAAATTAAGAACTGGCATGTGTCTAACGAACCGTCTTTGTTGGATCACAGACACATTTGCTTTAATATTCTGGTCAAACCTGTATGGGCTTGTACCGCTATTCGTAACCCTAGGGGCACAGATTGGTCCGGTTACAGGGAAGACTTAAGCTTCTTCCTTAAGGGTGATAAGCCACGGCTGTCATCGGTGTTGGATTTTGATTTGGCTGTTGATCGCGTGCAACAGTCCATTATCGACTTCTATCACCGCAATTGTCGGGCAAAGCCTGCCAACCGGTCAAGGTTAGTTCCTTGGTGGAACAACGAGATTGGCAGGCTGCGCAAAGAAACTCGTAGACTCTTTAATAGGGCAAAGGGGTGACTGGGATGCCTATAAACGCACCCTCACCACCTACCACAAGTCTATCCGCGATGCCAGGAAGGCTTCGTGGAGGGACTTCTGTGAGAACATAGTGGATGTTCCCAGTACGGCCAAACTAATGAAAATTTTGGCACACGATAATACTAAGCATCTTGACACCATTAGGTTGAAAGATGGTAGTTTTTCCACGTCCGGTAAGGACACTCTGACACATATGTTAGATCCGGACTCTAAGGTCACCAGTAATGGTGGCACTGACACTCTCCCTTTGAGGATCAATCGAACCAAAAGGGAAGATTGGGCTGTGGCGAATAAGGTCGTCACGCATTCTAGACTTATATGGGCGGTAAAGTCATTTAAACCCTTTAAGTCCCCGGGACCGGATGGGATTTTTCCTATCCTTTTACAGGAGGGCAATGATATTCTCTGCCCTCTGCTGCTGATAATCTACTGGGCATATATCCGAGGGCTGGATTCATTGGGCCAGAACCTGCTCTCCCCATCTCCCGGGGACTTGTACGCGGCTTGATCTCCAAGTTTATGTCAGATCGTCAACTCAGACAATGGTCTGAGATTGAGGGTCAAAGGCAGGCCAAAGAGTTTGCTCTTGGCCCTTCTAGGGAGAGAGCCAGAGAATTACTCTCGCTCTCTAGGGCTAGTATTAGGATTGTTATTGGCCTACTTTCAGGCCATTGCCATCTAAACAGACATTTAACTCTTATTGGGGTCAGCGATGACCCGATTTGCAGAGCTTGTCTAGCTGAGGAGGAAACTGCCTCACATGTACTCTGTAGCTGCGATTACTATGCAGCCCAGAGGTTTGAGCATTAGGGTAGTCTTACGTCTCTTAATCTTCAGGATCACTTCTTTTTATTCAGTTTATCACCTTCACAGGTCGATCACACAGAACCACGCCGGCCGCCCGTTGACTCTCTTTAGTCGGTCTTCCAATACTTAATAATATAATAACAGTTTATATACTCTTCTTGAGCTTTTTTATGACAACATAAAAATTAGGGGAAATGATGTTTGGTATTCTATTTTTATCCGCGGATTTTAAAGAAATAAATGGTGGAACTTATACTGTGTTAGCTGTTGATATTTATGAATTTTGAACCAAAAATGGTTTACATCGTTATAATATATATTATCGGTAAACTTTACACATCAATTTTATGTAAGGAACTAGGCACTTCCTTTAATAGCCACTCTCTTCATTTTGTGTTTCTTTTTTTTGTACCCAATTCTTTTACAGGGATAGTGTCAGAATATTTTTGGTGTATTAGATTTTTGCATGAGGTATATAAATATATAATGATAATAATAATGGTAATAATGATTTTGATTGAAAAATAAATATTCACTGGTAAATTGAAGTTTTTATATTTAAGGGTAGGCTTCACTGCGTTTCTTGTGTGCCTATTATTGACGTCATTTGCCGGCAGATTTTTATATTGGTTGCTACTAGAGCGAGCCGAGAGATAATGTTTAGAGAGAAAATAGCAAAAGAAAATTTTCTCAAACCTAAGCTAATAATATCTTAAAGGGAGTATTACCTCTGGTGTTTAGTAGGGTCTACCAAGCTTTATTAAAAAATACACCAGAGGCTCTGCAGTCCAAGAGTAGAATGATTTCCCAATAAAACCTCGACTTTCGCCCCTACTCGGGTCGGATTTTTGGGGACACAGTTGGAATTCGACCGCCCGGCTGCAAGATTTTAAAATGGCGTCTCTCCGTGTAACGACGTTCCTAATTGGAAACGGCGATCGGAAAATACTAATCTTAGAAGAAACTAAAGCGCGATAAATTGTGTAAAGCTCGTGGCAATTCCCGAATTCATTTATTGTCCGCTTTGGATGAATTTAACTGTCCGAAAAAGGTTTGGATTAGAGAAGAGATGGTTAGGCCTATGCCTTATTTTTCCATGAATTTGCATGCCACGTGTTTGTGCACATTTTTTATTTTATTTTACAGGAGCATGGATTTTTACTTTTTTTTTTACCAAAGCAGTTTTTTTACAGACGCAACCTCCCTCACTTATGTCAAAGTCCATAATCTCCGATTAATTAATTATTAAAAAAAGTTGGTCAACTTAAAGTTTCAGCAAAATAAGGCTTAAAACACTACGTGGCGCGCGAAGAAAAAGACCACGCGTTGCACAACAGAATGAAATCGCCTACAAAAACTCCGAAGTCGTTAGGAAATATCCTACCATTTGTAATAAAATGTATGTATGTATCATCCCAAAAATCCTCCTATATCCCCCCCCCCTCACTCGGAAGAGTAGGGGGAAGGAATTTCACCCTTAAATTCCTCTAGAGGTAATACTCCCTTTAAAGGGAATGTAACCTGCAAAGCAATCTTTATGGAAGACCCCTTCAATTTTTCAAATATCCCTGTACAGTGGCGCCAAACATTTTTAAAGTGAAAGGCTAGAGCGGCCAGAGCTGCAAACGTTGGTGTTCCACACTCAATACCTAAGGTTATATTCCCTTTAAGCATAACTTTGAGATTTAACAAAATCATTTTAACTCCTTTATGGTGAACACTAATGCGACATCGATACCGAAATTCTACCTTTAATAAAATCATATAATTGTGACATGAGGATATTTTTTTTGTAGTCAGCCTGACTAGTGAGCCTCCTTATCTTAAAGGGGCTGGAAAGTGGGGTTTTGAAATCGTCTAGTGACGTCACGTGGTATCTCCAAAAAAATCCGGACCCTTCTTTATTTTCTTTTTTCCCCGCTTGAGGAATTTGGCTCTGGCGGATATGTTTTGAAAATAGTGAGGAGCGACCCGAGAGAGACTAGTGACAGGTATTCATACGCGATCTAAGATATTCGGGCCTTCGTAGACGTGATTTTGGTTCTAGTATTTTCATATTTATTTAATTATAATGAAGTTAATGAACGAGTTTAATTCAAATAAAAAACGGAAACGTGATGATACGTGTTGGTGAATACACGAATGAGAGAATGGGGCCAAAATTTTTAGCACGCCATTTTAAAGTTTTGACCCATTTCCGTTTCAAAAAATTTGCCTGGCAACAACGAAAATCCGGTAATATACAAAATGGCGGCGGGCGTGAGTTTGTGTTCTACTATTACTTCTAGCAAAGGCTTAGGGAACGTTTTAAATGAGCAAGTACCTGAATTTATTGAAAATCGCTTAATTTTTCCAATTACCGGTTATTCGAAATCGCTAGAAAAGATACCAAAGCTTTCGGTAGAAAATGTTTTAGCATATTACGAAAATAAATATCACCAAATGGTAGTTCGAGAGGAGTTACAAGTTTGCCATCGAAAGTTATGTGAACAGTGAAACTGTTGAATCCTCATTTAACAGGTGTGTATCATGTGTATATCATTTTAAAGAAATTTCATTTGCGTTACATTTATTTGAAATATCATTATTTTAGTGTTACCAATGTCGCTTATGTCAAAGCAAAATGCTTTAGAAGCCAACGCAAAAGGCTAGAACCTTACACTCCGATGGTTGCGATGTCAACTCAGCCCAGACGCATAGTTGATGGAGCATGTGAGTGCAAAGCCGGAAAGCTTGGAACGTGTAACCATATAGTAGCTCTATTAAGACTTTTGTGTCTTTTAAAAGAAAACCACCAGCGCTTGCATGCACTGAGTTACCACAGAAATGGAATAGGTCCAGAGGAAAAAGCGTAAAGCCACTAAAGCTACGGGATGTCAATTGGGGAGCGCCTAAAGAAAATAACACCACGCCCAATATTAAAAGTCGATTTGAAGCTCGTAGATACGGAGAAAGAACTGAAACTGAATTGAACGACGCAGTGAAAAAGCTTTAATCAGGCCTTTGTGGTCATAGTTCATTCTCCGATAGTTTAGAACAAAATTATACCACTTTAGGATGGAAAAAAACAGTTTGGTAGGGCTCCTAGCGGGTCTACCTTAGGTTTACAAATACCATTAGTCGGATATGGTGTTGATTTCAAGTTCTCTGTGGATGTAATGCGTACAGATTCATATGCCAAAGACAATATTAATTTTTTTATACCTAGCCAGAGAAACAGCTCAATTTGGGAGTTAACGAGTTACTATTTACCACTTCCCGAGGATGAATATCAAATAATTCAAGTAAATTTAAATTGAAATGTATTTCCATTTTTAAAATAATAAATATATATTAGATCAATAGTTTTTGACACGGTAAAAATATAAATTTAGAGAAAATAAAGCACGTGTAAAATAATAAAATACCACTATGGAAGTATTCACGCATGTAAAGTCATTAAAGGGTGAAACTAATTTAGAAGAATTCACTCTCGTAGAGATGTTAGCGGGTGAAGCTGATTTTGAACACTCAACGCTCTTAAGAGAATTTAGCCGTTGAAGCTGATTTTGAACACTCAACGCTTATAGAGACTTTTCCAGGTGATAAATTAGACTTAGGCTGAAAATTGCTTGAGGATTTGTTATGAATAGGTGAAACATTAATGGAGCTATCCCAATCAAAAACTGATGGAATGGCGTTAGCTTTTAAATGTGGTCTTTCAGAGTCTAACGATAAAATGTCTTGAGCAGATTTTACTAGATTTAGTTATTCTACAGTATTGCAAATCTCTGTGAATATTTCTTAGCTATTTAGTCTTCAGTATCTCGTCTTTAGGTAAAGAATGAAAGGTAACCTAAAAAAACCAAGGCTTAAGTTAGAAAAGTCTTTCCATACGAAAATTTTATTTATTTTAATCGAA